>NC_053160.1:69643140-69987307 GCF_016835505.1 Polypterus senegalus | reverse complement strand
GTCTTTAAACAGTAGAAGATGCCAGAGTGCCATACAAACTTATGCAAAGAGGACTCAGGACCCGAACCCTGGCACCCTTACTGCAAAGCAGTAGCATTACCACAGTGCCGCCAGCTTCTGATTTGTTTGCTACAAGATGGTAAAGCATTAAAAACTATACAGTCCATTGAAAACAATAAGAATTAATAATATATCACATTTAAATTATTGCTCCATTCATCCCCATTGTTCATTTTTGTCAACCAGAGGCAAAAGAAAAAGATTATAAAACAGGTTATAAAGGTATGCTCCATACAGTTAAAATCATTAATTATAGTAAACCTCTGACACGAAGTAGCACAGAGACATTCAGAATAATGTGAAGAACAAAAAATTACACACTTCAAGACTTTTTAGGTGGTAACTATTGTGTGCCCCTTTATTGAGGTGCATGCTTGTGTACTATGTAGAGCTTTTAAAGAACCAGCAAAAATAATGATTACAAAGACAGCCTTTGGACATTTACATACACATATATACTGTGTGTATATATATATATATATATATATATATACATACATATACATATATATATATATATACATATATATATATACATATATATATATACATATATATATATATACATATACATATATATATATACATATACATATATATATATATATATATATACATATACATATACAGTTATGCTTTTTTTGTACTCTTTGTTTTTTATTTCTGACCTCACTTTGTCCTGTTTTTTTTTCAATGACATCTGGTCCTTGTTGTTTATTTTCCCTTTTTTCGAGTACTAATCTCTGTTTGTTTACGCTACTGCGATCTTTACTTTCTTTTTTTTTGATACTTTCTAATTTTTCTCCTTTCATATTTCTTAACTTTATCTTCATTTGTTTCGCGCCAACCTTTTTTTTTTAGCCTTTCGAATTACACTGCTTTCATAATTTCCAACCTGCTATGCCTGTGTATCACGCCAACGTTTTTGAACTTCTTTATAAAGTTCTAATCTTTTAATTCTGAGCTCGATTGTACGTGCATTTTTTTCAATTCCACTTGTTCCGGACTGATTATCACTTTCCTTATTTTCTAAATTTGCACCTAGATTGTTTTTCTTTTTAGCATTTTTTTCTCTGCACCGCTTTTGGGTTTCATTTCTCTGCATTTTCTTTCTTCTTCGTTTAGTTGTCGACGTTTCATTTCTACCCTATTCATTTCATTTCTACCGTATAGACCTTATACACTTTATTGCACTGAGAGCCCTGGAACTGTGTGTGCTGCGTGGCTGCCTTTACACTACTGCTTTGTTTTTTATGTTGATATTGCTTGTAAGTAGGACATTTCTTGCAGGAATCTCGTTCTATGTTCCCGTGAGATGCACCTGGCAAGTCTCTTTCGTCTCACGGGTCTTTTACATGTCTTCCGAGAGAAGATCACATATCGTAGCCTAGCCTTGCTTTTGCTTCCAGGACAGGATTTCTTTTTATAATAGATAAATAATGGATAATGGATGGATGGATAGATAAAAATAAAGAGTAACATATTAAATAGATTCAATTGCACATCTAAATCATTTATTTATTATTCTTTTAAGAGTCCATTATGTTCCTTAATCACTACTGAGACATTAAAAATTTAAAATGTTTTGCAGTTGAGGATCTGCCAGTAAAACAGAAAGACACCTTATAAAAACTGCCAAGTATGGTCTGGCATTCGTACCGATAATTTACATACAGTTGTCTTCCATTACATTCAGTGCATAAAAGTCAGCTTGCATTCAACAGCACTATAGGATCATCCATGGTGTGCCCATTCCTTGAAAGCTTGATGAATGAGGCTACTTAGATTGTTCATAAAAAAATTGTCAAAGGACAGTGCCGTCCCCTTTTCATTTTCTGATAACTGATGGCTATCAATTTGAAAAACAACTTTATATGCTATTAGTTGAAGCCATACACTGCATAGTCAAATCACCACAGCAAATTCCTGACCACTGCACAATTTGCATTGGTTTTCTTTTCTTTGGATCTGGCGTATTTCTGTACAGTGTTCCTCTTAGACATGCATCTGTGTGTCAGGAGGTTCATAGAGTATCCCTTGAGCTAAAGCAGCTTTCTGGCCATCACTCAATCAAGAAGACTTTTTTATTTTGGTAAGTGAACGTATGCAAAAAATTGTATCTATCATAATGTTCTTTAGGTTTCCCAAACATCAGAAACACCCATTAACGAATAATGGCACTGCCAAGCTCATTAGAGGCTGACTATGAAAATTACAAACCATCCCACAGCATCAATGCACAGGTAAGTCCTTGTAAATGATGTTGCCATGGATGGTCAGTCATATTATGCAATCAGCCATTCTGATGAGGGAAAACTTGTTAGCAGGAGCAACATTCAAAGCTGCCTTCCTCATCAGTAGAAGCATCTACAACTTTCTTTTTGGTTGCTAAATGTGCAGTATGTGTTTGATTATAAATATACAGTCTATTCTAATAAATATGAAGTATGATTTTGTATATAACTTTCACTTGCTGCCAAGTCCACTTCACGTTGCTACTGAATAATTGTTAAGTGTTTTAAAGGAACTTTTTTAATTTGAATAATGCCATTAAAATTTAATTAGGAAATGCACAAATTCAGAACCATAATGTACAAGACATTGGTCTGCTATAGATTTTTTTTTTTGCCTTTTTGAATCTTTTGTTGGGCTAGAGGTTTTATGGTTCACCCTTCCTTTTTGAGCCTAGGCCAGTTTGAGGATGTAGGCCACAAGTTTACTTTTTGAGGTTTTGATCCTGTCCTATTTTGTGTTCTAGGCAGAATTTTAGATATTAAAGCCTTTTTTTTAGTTTCACAGGCCTGAAATCACAACAAAATATTAGTCCAAATAAACCTTTGGGAACCTAAAGTCCTTTAAAAAAGCCAAACCTAGGAAAAACAGCTGCCCAAGCCAACTACTGTGATGATACTGAATTTCATTAGATGGCCATTATTGTACATGTCATGAACAAAGAGAAAAGGAGGGAAGAGTAATCTGTTATATTCTGAAGTGCACACCATTTTGACTTGATACAGCTGTCACATACAATTTAGGCTTACTTGCACTGTAGCTGGCATTTTAGATTAGATTACATTACATTAAATTAGATTAGATATACTTTTTAAGAACAGTAAAAATGGCTACATGGATGAATTGAATTCAAATGATTATAAATCATTCATTTTTCAAAAAATATTTACTCTAACAGAGGACTGTGAGGGAAAGACTAAAACAGAAAACAACACTGGACAGGCACTATGAGCAACAATGTCTCCCTAAAAGAAATAAGCCTATGGTTGGTCTTAAATTTCCAGGCAACAAAGCCTAAAATCACAAACCAAAAATCAAAACCTACAGATAACTGACAGTCAGCTGATCATATACTGTAAACTTTCATAATGAAGCCAAACACAAATCATAGCTGAGCGAATGCTTTAGAAGGGCGAAATTCTTTACAAGCAAAATTCACATGACATCATTTGGGAAGCAACCAAGCAGATGTGAAATATAAAACAAATAATCATTTTAAAATAATCTTAAATCACTGCAGGTTGTAAAAGGGAATGCATACACCCCTAAAGTCATTAATACAGTCCTGATTTAGAATTGCCAGTTAACCTAAACCTAGAAGTCTTTAGGATATTTTAGAAAACCAGAATACCTAGAGAAACTCCTTACACGGTACTAGGTAAGGGATTTGAAACTAAGATGCTGGACGTATGAGAGAGTATCCCTAACAAATGTGCCACCCAGTTACAAGACGAGAAAGAAGAAAACTGAATAACTTTTAAATTTTAATTTAAGATTTGCATTTCTTTTTCTATGCGTATAAATACAAGGCACCTGTTTGGCCCAAGCTGGCATTTGTCTGCTTATAAATTCTTGTTTCATATTGGTCTAATTGGCATTAAGGAATATATTTATCATATAGGGAACGGAAGCAGAGACCATGCTGTGTCTGGTAATAACGTCTGTTTGTGCTGGACTAATGGCATTTAGATTACTGAGGTAGCACAGCAAGGTTCTCACAAAAGATAAATGATCGTGTACAACACTATATATGGAGCGATGTTTCCTTGTCATATGCAAGCCTCATAAAGAATGCCTAAATATTATTGAGATCCTAGTATACATCTGACATCATTTTAAAAATAATGAAGATTCAAAGACAGAAATGTTTAGAAGACTGCCAAGAGGTGGGGAAAAAGGAATTTGAAGCTTTTATATTGTTTGTGTGTTGCATTTATTGTATGTTGTTTAATTTGAATTTTCTTTAAAGCATAAGTATGGTATTTTGTAACACAGTAAGGTTTGTGTTATTAGGTGCACCTACTGTACCTAATACTGGCTAGGGCCCCATCTTGAACAGCCTTAATTCACTCACACATTCATACTGTGAACTTCCTATTCCACCCCAAAGGCATCCTTTTGGATTGAGACCTGGGGACTCTGCAATTGACTGGAGGAAAAGAAAAGTCACAGTCGTGTTTATAGAACCAACTTAACATGATACATCATTTGTGATATGGTTTATTATCTTACCAGAAGTATTCATTTCTCTATTCAATCAGAGTAGACTATGGTCAGGTTTGATTTTATCTTTAGTTGAAGAGTTTGTGTGCGTGAGAGCTGACAACCAATGAATGCTCATCCAGAAGTTCAGTTCATATAGTGCAGCAACGAGGAATAAGGAACATAGATGATTTGGACTTCACAAAGAGAAGATATTAGCTAAACAAACATCTTAATTAATGGACTTTATGATCTCCTCTCGTTTGTTAAATTTCTAATATTTTTATGTCTGTATGATGTCTCTTGTTTTATGTTCCACGAAAGATTTGAAAAAGAAAAACAAGACTATGGTTGAACTCTCCGCACCTTTTAACCATCTGTACAGTGCTGGCTACTTCAAGCAGCACTTTATTGATAGGTTGACACAAAAACGGGGCCTGCACACCTGCACTAGAAGGTCAACACTCTATCGATAAATGTGACATGCCCAGAGATGTTCTGTCATTTAAACTGGCATGGTCTGGTGACAAGATCAGCAACTATAGTCGACATACCCCATGACTAGAAGTCGTGTAATGCAACATCGGCTTACTCTGAATCAGCAAGTGGCAAAGGATGAAGGCTTTTTTGAATAATTAATTGTGTAGTAATACTACAGTTGCCTATGAAGCTGACCATGTTAAATAGTTTTGTTTAAGGCTGTGTGTAAAATATTAATTTATCATTTCTAAGCAGCTTTTGTTTAATAGATAAATGTTAATTGCTCTTGTCTTACTCCTGTGCCAATGCAATGTAAATAGAAGCAAACAATACAAAGAAACATACAGAGCTGTCTGGCTTGTGAGCACAGGTCAGGCCACAGTTAGTGAGCTTTTTTACCTCTGCATCCTGCTCCTGGATACTGTAAATCTTCTGTAACATCTGCAGTGTGCTAACACTAAGAACCTCCTCCTCCAACAGGAACTCCAGAAGCAAGACCAACTGGTCTGGTAGGAGCTGAATGGACAAAACAACCACATAAATGCTGGGGTGAGTCTCAGGAGTAATTAAATTCCATTAAGATATTACATTTAGTTTGACATATGCAATTACAATGTAGAAAACTGAGGATGAGAAGTCTTCCATGCTTTTATAATGGCAATTAAATGACTTGACTGGAACTCGGATTCTTAAGAGGCTTTCATTATTAGGCTTTTTACAATGTGCATTTGAAATTAAACAACAAAATCTTCAGAGTAAGCAAAAAAAAAAAACAGCTTTATCAGCATTTACTGTCTGAACTGCTGAAAGGCGGTAGTTACTGTTAAACACAAAAAGACAGCCATTTTTGAATATTATAACCTTTCTATTTAACCATATACATCTATTTAAATATCTGCTAGAAAAATAAAATTAACTTTTTAAGACTGCAGCTATCCAGTGACAGCAATCAACAAGTTATTATTGAAATAACATAATTCCTTCAAACAATCTTAATTCAACTGGTGGTTGTGGGAGTTCATAGTCTAACCTGGGTGCAAGGCAGGAATCAATCCTGGACAGAACCATGAACTGCCATTGTAATACACACAGTTGCACTCACACTGAGCCCATTGCAAATTGCTTATTAATCCAACGCGTATCTTTGGGGATGTGAGTGAGAACCCGAGTAGGCAGATGGAAACCCACACAGACACAGGGAGGGAATGCAGAGTTTACCCACCAAATTCCTTGGTTCCATGAGACAGCAGCATTATCTACTGTGCCAAAGAGGTGCCCTTTTATTATTTAAAGGGTTAATTCATCTGCAATTGCATAAAACTAAATTCATTTGAATGAGAAATGAAAACTAGTTTTAGACATTTACTTTATTTGTAAATGCAAGTGGTTAATGCATAAATCTAAGGGTAAATACTTGAGATTTCATAACAAAATAGTTTTATTTTCAAAGCATATGTATTATATTACTTTATATTGTAATGGCCACATGCTACAAAGTATTTTTATAACAAACTATACAGGTATATATTGAAACAATATTAAATTAAAAAAAACACCTGAAATTAGCTTCACCTTATGGCATTCATAATTAACTATAATGGCTTCTTAAGATTCCAGAACTACAGTAAATAATCATATTCTGGCTTGCTCTTGGTGGTGCCTCACCTGAATTAAAGTTTGTCCGTATCTCCCACATAGTCATTTTCCATGTCTCCATCTACACTCTTCTTTAATCCCTACTTTGAAGGCTACATCACAGATATTTGAACCAGCAGGTCAGCCCAATGCAGGCTGTCAAGATTTACCCCTTCTATTGTACTGCGTAGGAGAAACCTAACTGTTCAAAGTGCTAGAACGTCTGATGGTGACCTTTAGGCTAACTGAACTATAAAATCCCCAAAGGCTTCACATACAAATATCCATGGGAAATAAAAATGATACATTTCCTTGAAGAGTGAAAGTCGCTGATTTTTGGAAGCCACAACTCCATTTGGTTACATAAAGCAATGGGAGCAGAAAGAGTCGCTCAGGTCTTTACTTAGAGAGCTCAATGCAATATCTGACAACTAGTTTTGACTGGTAAAGCAAACCAAGCTTTCTGCAGTTGGAATTGCACAGGCACCGTTCTAGACCACACAAATCTCCCTTGAGTTCAGTGAAAAGTCCAAGTGACTAATCAGAAGGTAAGATGTCATCAAAATGTAGCAAAACTTCAAGATCCAAGAGACCGTAGGCACAGGCAACCAAAGCTGAGACGTGAGGCAAAAATCAAAGTCAAAAAGTTTAGAAAACAAGATACTGGGAATGTCAAAAACGTTTTTGTTTTTTTGAAAAAACAAAAATGCATGAAAGGATTGGGTTTATCTGCAAATCAGATATGGAAGCATACAAAGAGCGAATATTTGAACCCATCATGGACTGGCCAGGGATTGCAAATTAAATAACCTGGCACCCAGCAACTGTGATGGCGTCATAAACAATGGGGACACAGAATCATAACTCTGAAGAAGACAACATAACATTAAAAATGGTTCAAAACAAAAATATGAACAATACATTGAAACAAAATTTTGATGAGAGAAAAAGGTTCCTTGAATAAAAGAACATCCCAGGAGGGAGTTTATTTAGATACTAATATCAATAAACAAAAGAGCAAAAAAGGGTTATTATTATAACAGTTCCACTGAGGTGATCCACAAGGATTATCCCACACTACATGAAATATACTTTTAAATCTACTCACTGCTCTGCAAGTATCTTCATATCTACAAGATTATTCCAGATCATTTCTTTACAGATTTATTGCACTGCTTTTTCGGTGATGTTTTCTTCTCAGATATTAGTTTTATTATTGCACGTAATAAGGTGGACATACAGTGCAGAGTCAAAAGACAGACTTCCCGTCAACCTTGTAAATGCTACACACTCTGCATCACTTTGTTCTGTTACTGAGATCCTTAAAAGCTGGAGCTCTACCATTTCAGATTCTGTACCTCAAAGTCCCACTCCGACAAAAGCTCTGTTAACTTGTTTGTGGCCTTCCATCTACTTCATTTTACACATTCAAACTGAAGACCCATTTGATTTTTGTGGAACTTCAAAGTTGACATTGATGTTTCAGCAATGATTATTACTTTTAATATGCCTAATGTTCTTACAAAACTGCCTTTCGATTCTTTTCCAACATGATGTACACCTTAGTTCTTCTGCCTATATCTACCATTCTTATTTCTGTGGATACCCACCACTTTACTGTTGAGTTTGCTTTAATAAGTTGATGATTTTTTGCAAACTTTATTTTAGTACTCACTATGAAAATTAAAACACAAATGGAAAATTAATAAAATTGGAAGCTATTAAAATATACAGTTTGTGTTTAAAATATGTTAATTTAAGAACTCTTTTTGTAAATTAAACAGTTAACTATTAAGAATAGCCTGAAATAAATTGGTGGTTAACTAAGCAAGAAATTTCGTTAATCAGATCTAACTGTGTATTTGTTTGCAAGGAACAGCAGGTGACATGCAATTCCATGAGGACAGGATTAGACCTCAGCTGAACTGGAGGATGATCAACGTGAAAGCACAACAAAACGGTCCATTTTTAAAAGCTGGTATAAATACTGCAACAATGAATTGTGTAATCGTAAAAAACAGACGTTTGTCTGCTGCCCTATAATAAAAATGTTCGAAATGATTTGTTACTCTGCAATTTTAAATGTAGAACAAAAAAGCCACTATCATTTAGCATTATTCTTAATATTCTTGACAAGCATAGCTGAGGCATGTTCAGTTATGCTTGAAGTGCAAATCTTAAAGGCTATCAACAGTTACTGTCAAGCGAGGACCTGTACTGTTAATGACACTGGAGTTCCGGGGGATGTCTCAACGCCCCAAAGCCGAAGACTGACCTGGGCTGCTCCATCCTCCCTGTTTCATTCAGAAACCATTGATAATCAGGCAGTGAGATGAGCCGGGCAAATGAGGACACATGCTTCTAGCCCAGCAATAAAAAGAAAGAATTGTCCTAGTCCTGGGTATGAAAGAGAAGGTGGGTTTAGGGGCCGATTATTTTTCAGTGTGCTTCTGTGGCCATGGAAAAGACGTTTCTAAAACAAATGTGATGGGACACAAAAAGCAGGGGTTTTAACCACCTGGCTCTTTCAATGCTGAAAGGTCTCAGGTGTTTAAGCAGACTACAAGATTACTTGTAAACATTGGCCATGTCAGATAGACAAAATCTTTGGGACATTCCCTCACACTAGAGGTGATCTATGACAGTGTACAGATGACCATTATCTGTTAGAAACAGCAGCATAAATGGCAGAGTAAGAAGAACGAAAGAGAATAAAGATCACCAAAACTGAGACCAGCTATTCCCATTTACACAAACAGATCCAGAAGCCATTGAATCTAAATGAGGAAACATAAGAGCTTAGCTTGACTGTGCCTTTTAATCTTCGTATTAGGCTTTCTTTTGTCTAAGTGTTTTATACTTTGAACCAGCATCATTTGTAACTGGTTCCTAAGGTGACCTGGAGAAAGGGGTGAAGTGCACCTGTCACAACTCTTTTTCCACAATGTTTATCTTGATTTTTCAGGAGCCAGGTGCTACACAAAGCAGACCATAAATAATTCAATTTCTTTTCTGTTACTGTCAGTTGAAGTCTAATTAAGCTCTAACGGGAAACGTCTAATCGAATGTAATTTGCAATTTACCTGCACTCTGAGCCTATAGTCATTGATGAGCACTATACAGAAATAAAGTGAATTTAATTGAATGTCAGGGCCGCATGATAACATTCTGTCTTAATATAAAATACAACTTTAATGGGACTTCAAAGGGAAATCATACAAACATGAGCTTCAGTAGGCTTTGCACCCAAGGAACCAAATTACCCAAACTATTCTCTAACATTTCAGTAATTATATACCGCTCTGAGGCTGATCTTTCTGATCATATAAGATGTCATTATGATAGCAACTGAAGAGAAAAATTCATAATTAATTTCAGAATTTTGATATTTGAGGGTTCCTCTAGAGTGCCTCTTTCTCTTGCAGGTTTTGGCTCAAAAACTAATCAGGACATTGTCATCTCATAACGGGCTTAAGTTTCGAATTTGGTATTTTTCTGTCCAGCCATTTTAGCTTTAAACCATCCTCAAGAAATGACACACAGACACACAGCTATCATCAAGATATCTATGTTTTCGGTATCAGGGGACCCTAAAATTTTGAGATCTGTCAAAAACCAAAGATCAAAATTTTTGATAAATTTAAAGCTTTTGCCCCCTCCCTCCCATATAGGCTATGGTGGGGGATGAAGCAAAGCAAAAAATGACAATGCATTGCTTGAGGAACAGTTAAACATTTTTCATTACAGGGTCACGTGGAGTTTGAGCCTAGGCAAGAACTATACCCCTACAAGCAAGTGCTAGGACCTTACACACACATCCAACAAGCTCTTACCAAACTGGCTCATGTATTAAGGAAGTGGAAGGAAACGAGAGTACCATGGAGAAAGCCCATGCAGGTACAAACCAAGGTACCAAAATGAAAACCTGTGCATATACAAATCAGAGTACCATGGAGAAAACCCATGCAGATAGAGAGAGACAATGAGTAAACTCTACCAAAAATGACTGAGACAAGAACTCAAATCAGGAATTGTGAGGCAGCAGCGCTAACTAATGCTTCAGTGTGTCAGCTTTCAATAAGAACATGTGCTCCTTATTTGTGTCTGGGGATATTACCGAGGACTTAGTCAGCTCTGAGGAGAAAAGGTTAGGAGTAGAGGCTTACATTAGAAGATTCAGGGCAGTGGCTGATTACAACTATAAAATGTAACTGACTGAAGCACTGGACATACTGAAAAAAGGCAAAATGACAGTGAAATAAACAGTAGCCATAAATGTTATATGTTACATGTAAAGGTTATTAAAGATATTATCATTTAAAGTAGTCTTTAAAACCATATTCATGTCATTATATGTAATAGCAGATATAATTCCAATATATTACATATTCTTGAATATTAAAACTGTGTACCAATTCAACTAAATCACAAAGCGTATGCTATTTTGGCAATGATGACCAAAGTTTTAACTGATAAAAGAGAAGTTCTTCTCCTACTTTATTTAAATTAAGGCAGCGAAGACACAAACTTCTAATCCTGAATGCAGTTTGTCTTATTATGTCCTGTATGTGCATTTACTTTTATTCCTTTCACCCTTCCATTAGCTGCTCATATTTCCCTACATCGATTTCACATTGTACAAATTACTGTTACATTACGCCCCATCTTCTTAAAATACTGTAATATTTTACTCTAAGTGTTTAAACTTTATTTTGTATTATTCTCTTTCCCTTTTCTTCTATGACAGATTCTTATAGTCTTTTTTTTATTAATATAAACACATTTCTGCTGCTGGAAGCATAAAAAGTCTATAAAAAAAAACACCATACAGAATATTTTCACTTTGTCTTCAAACTAAGGTTAACAGTGACCTTTGCTTATTGTCTTAGGGAGTGTGTTTTCTTGTAAGATTTTTATATGGTGGTGAAGAAGTAATGAAGCATTTTTAGTTAGTCAGCTACTATTATGTCTGGACACAGTTTATCTCCTTAAAAGTGCAAAGTATGTCTTATTAGTTTATATGTGTGGTTTGTAGTATGACATTATCCAGAGGAGGGGCAGTTTGTTCTAGCAGATGTTCTCTAGATTTTCACAATTTGCTAAGCAACTAAAAATGTGTATTGTTTATGTGTGATCGCCTTTGCTCTTAAAAGCTAATCATCAGCTCATTATATTGCAGTTCATAATGCAGATACCACATTCATATTTGTATGAAAATCCAAACAGAGCAAGCTAAGCAGGTGTCACCAGCTGCTGCCCCACACAGCTGCCACGCATTATCTACGCCTTTGTTTTACAGTTAAGACATAGCACTTCTTTAGAGGTTAGTATAAAAATTAAACATTCATAACTCTTTCATTATATCAGTGCTGACCTTCTACTAGCACCTGTTTTATTAAAATGAAGATGCCTGACAGCAGCTGAAAACAGACCTGCTGGTTCTTAATCTCGCTTAGCAGAAACAAACAACTTTGGACAGGCTGATCAGCAATTTAAACATCTGCAAATGGTAGACATACTTAGTTCTAGCATGGAAAAGTGTCACATCAAAGCAAAAAAAAAAAAGAAATAGCAATAATCAAATTCCCATTGCATTTCTGCCAAAAACAAGCTGCTACTGACCTTTCGCCATTATGAAACCTGACAAAGAAATGAATTTATATATTCCTGGCAGAACCGTATGCTCGGCTAGCTCCATAGAGGACACAAATCAAGCTTAAGTCGTCCAGCTGGTATGCTGAACGCTGCCTTTGCCCAAACCTGCACTCCAATGAAGTCACTCAGAGGCTGCTGTGAAGGGAAACTGATGCAACGGCCGATTGACAGTGGCGTGATTTCTATTATTACTCCATTATCACACTGGGATCTGTGCCTAAATGATGCATACTTCCTCCCTGATGCCATTTCCTTTTATCCTGGCTGGAGTCTAAAAACGGATCAATGGGAGTAATACATATGATGTCACTTCAATTTACAGCTAGTACCTCTCTTGATCTCTCCCTCTCTCTCTCCTCTCTGTGTCTCAAACACACACACACACACTCACTCACTCACTCCAGCTTTCTCACACTTAAGGAGAGACTCATTCTATCCAAAAATGGTTAAGAAATGCTAACGGTGCCTCTTGCAACCAGAAATGGGTTCTCTGCTAAATTTGTCCGCATTACTAAAGCTGGAACTATTTGTGCAAGTGCTCCAAAAAATTGATGTTATAAAAGGCACCCTTTGAATAAAGAAACTACCTGGCGTTTCTACAACACAAATAGTCCTTAACACAATTAGAGTAATTTGACCTTAAAGAATTATACACAGAAGCTATTCCATGCCGTCCCAGCATGCTACTTTCTCAGGTGAAAGGGCAGCTAAAAGAGACATAAATTGCCTTTCAGCTCTTCTTACACTCTAGCATGCTAGAAAAGGAGCATTGATAGTACATTTTCTACTTTGAAAAAGGACAGCGTCTCATTAAATTCAATAAGATAGTGCGGCTTTTGCTGCAAGCTTTAAGAATTTATGAGGCTAAAACATCCTTTCTGACCTCTGCCTGAAAAGAGAAAAAAAAAAGGAATTTGAAGCTGTAAATGGCCTTGCATGGTCAATTTGCCTCTGGGAACTTCAATTGTTTTTATAAGGCAACAAACAAAGACTTTCCTCCCTAAAACAGGGAAATGACATGTTTCTCCAAAGGCTAAGCATCAATTGTCGTTTTAGAGGAGAGGCCATTAGCCGTTTTTCTTGTTGTACTAGACTGAGAATTATACATTACGTCTAGAAATCCGCTAATGTGTAACCTTCATTTAAGGCAATTATTTAAAATATTAGGACAGATTTTCTTATACTTAACAACAGATTTAAACTGTGCATACTTTAGGCACATCAATGCTGGAATTGTTTCAGTTTGGTATATTTCATTAGAATGAATTTTTAAAACTGCTTAATAATATTTTTAAGGCCGATGGCAAATGAAACCAAATCAGACTGCAAAGGTTCACAGCAAGTACCAACCTTTTCTACTTCAAGTAAATTTAAAGTAAGTTCTGTTTTCTCTGGCTTACAGCTCCCCATTCTTTCCTTTCTGTATTGTTTGTGAAATTTGATCCTTAGGCATAAACTTCAACAACAAAGCAGCATCCTTATATTTTTCAGACTACATTTCTTCATTACCTGACATTGCTGCTTGAGTAAATTAGGATAGGAATTTGAAGCATTAATTGTTTATTTCTCATGCTGATTATACTCAACATTTCTGTACAGTGGATGAACCTTATTTTTTATTATCTTGGCTGTGGTGCCTGAAATGTGTGTGTCTGTGGGGGGGGCTTCTGCCCAAAATTGCAAAGATCTGTTAACAGTTGCACTAACACAGGTGCCCAAAAAGTAACATGGATTTGCAAAGGAAACCTAAGCTCTGTATTTGATCATTTACAGGACTGAAAGGTTTACCAAAAGGGGTCTATGGGAAAATATTCGACATAAGGGAATTATAAGACAATAATCAAAACATCAAATGATAAAAGCTCTGTGTAATCGGAACCCAGCTGTGAAAATAATTAAAGTATGCTCGTCATGCATGGCATCCAGATAACATGCTCTAGCTGTCCAACTTTTCTGCTTTGTTACTCTTATTAAAGAACTACAGGTCCTCTTAACTGCAAAGTATTTATACAGTAATGACATACTGCTTAATAATTGTGGATCGAGATGCACACTTTTAAGAGCCCTGTGATACGCAGCTATACACTGTCCATTTGTATTCAACTGCTGATTGTGCTCTTAATGTTACTCCAGTTAAACATGAAGTACAATCTTACACTGCAGAGTGACTCTGTACATCTGTAGTACAGAGCAGGGGCCGAGTGGCTCTGTCTCTAAGCCCTGAAGTGACATGAAACAGACCAGGCCACCCCCACTCTGGGGGGCATTATTCCTAGGGTGCTATGGTAACTCCCAACAAAAGTCTCCTGATCTTTTCAATGCAATCAAGTAGATGCTGGAGCAACAAGTTGCCATAGTCAGGAGTGTTGTCTTGTAGAGTACAGGTAGATTCAGCTTGTAATCACTTTCATTGCATTAATGACGCTCTCTGACTTGGGGACTATTGGAGGTGAGAGCAGAAAAACATCACAATCTTTGGACTAGGAATGTGCAAAGTTGTCAGAGCTTGTGGTTGCCTTCTCTACTTTGTCTTCATATGTTTAAGTATCTCTCTCAATATCAACTTCAGCTGTTACTACCTCTGCCATGTACCCCAAAGTACAACCCTCTCTCATCTCTGACTTGGATCCTGCAGTTGAACTAACTTCCTCTCCTCCTGTAGAGCCGGCCTCATCTTCAATAACAAATACAGTACATTAAGTAATTAATAGCACTACTACTATTTATTCTGCTCTACCATGGCTAATTATAACTTTGTAATACAAATACAAGATGCCTATACAGCTATACAATGTTACTGTATATCCTTCCATTGATAATTTCTTCTTATCCTGCAGTCACAATAATATTTCACACTGTTCACCTATTTTTGTAATACTGAAAAATACCCCCAAACCACCATCCCGTCATCACAAGGTTAAAGGGTTGCTTTACTTAGTTATGTTTACACAAGAAAACATGAAATTTGCCTTCTCAGTTGCATCTAATAACCTGACAGGTTAAGGTATTTATGCAAAAACCACAGCACCACAAAATGTTGCAAATACGCATTGCTGTTCTTTCTCTTCCACCTCATGCTCCTTCCTTAATTTCCATCACTGGACTGACTCTGTCCAAAGGTTGCAGAAGTGACACACATGGGCAGTGTTTTATTCTTCTGGGCATTCATAGCAGGCGTTGGTTGCTTAATAGTTGGATTGTGAATTCACTAAACAATTTCGCCTAAATTCTGAAGCCTGAAGCTACCTATAGGTTAACCACTACACTAGTCGGCCACTAAGTTACTTAGTGAGCTGACCTTATCAATGTTGTCATGTGAAGCACTGCACATTAATGTCATCTGGACACAGCGTGTTAATAATGTCAGAAACTCGGTGTGTTTTAGGCAATATGAAGGGCCAATCACATTCCTTGTTCAGTTACTTTGTGAACCAGGCTTTCTTATTCAACATCAGTGCCTGACCTCATAAATGCTGTACAGAATGATTGGGTACTAATTCCCAAAGAAACACTCCAAAACCTTGTGGAAAGCCTCCCAAGAAGAGTGGAAGCTGTGATAGCTGCAACCAACTCCATATTAAAGTCTATGTATTTGAATGTAATGCCAATAAAGTCCCTGCTGGTGTAATTGTAATGGTGTCTTTTTCATTACTATATATATATATATATATATATATATATATATAAATGATCGTCCAACTAACCTGACTTCTGCACAACACAACTGCTGGTCCCAACCCCATTGATAAAGCAAGAAATTCCACTAAATAATCCTGATAAGGCACACCTGTGAAGTGAAAACCATTTCAGGTGACTACCTGTTGAAGCTCATCGAGAGAATGCCAAGAGTGTGCAAAGCAGTAATCAGAGCAAAGAGTGGCTATTTTGAAGAAACTAGAATATAAAACATGTTTTCAGTTATTTCACCTTTTTTGTTAAGTACATAACTCCACATGTGTTCATTCATAGTTTTGATGCCTTCAGTGAGAATCTACCAATGTAAATGGTCATGAAAATAAAGAAAACACATTGAATGAGGAGGTGTGTCCAAACTTTTGGCCTGTACTGTATGTATATATATTTATATATATATATATATATTTATATATATATATATATACATATATATATACATATACATACACATCATTTTAAACAATGTTACAGCTTACATCCTACTGTAAGCAAAGCCCATCCATAAAAAAAAAAATGTTTGATTTTCAAAAGAGGTTAAAGTGGCACTGTTGTGTAATTTTCCAACTGAAGCTCAGTAGAGCTGTGTTCATGGGCGTCAATCTTCACTTAGCAGCTCATTCAGAATATTGGATCCTTTCTCATTTTAAATACAATGTGAAACCTTCTTCCCCTTTGTGGTATAATTGGGTGGATTAAATTTTTTTTTAACCAAATAAAACAAAGTGATGTGCAAGCGATGTAGTGTAGGGTATCACAATAGATCTTTCGCTTTGTAATATTATCCCATCCAATAATATGCCAAGTACTGCTGCAAGTGGATATGGAGTAATAATGGTTCCAAAACTCCATGACAGTTAGGCAAAGATTCTTTTTTTACAGTTTGGTTCAGACATGGGACAATCTAAAAACGTGGCCAAACAAGGAGGATGCGTGTTGGTGAAAAGTAGAGTCTTGGCCAGGTTATTTTTTAAAAAGTGCGAGTGGTGTAGAATTTTCACTTTTACAGTAATTATTATATCATGCTTTACTTAAGACATTGGCCAATTTCTATTGTTTGAAACTGTGATTACAAAATCCCTTTCCCAAGAAACCATGTAAGGAAGACCTTTTCGAAAGAGACTGGTAGAGTGTGGAGATGCTGCTTATATCCTCATTATATTACTGATATTTAAGGGAGACTGGGAAAGCCTGGCCCATATATTTTAGCAGGCAAGGGTGCAACTCACAGTAACATGTCTGACTTGCAAAGTGTCTTCTGCATTGGAGTTGTACTCTTGAGCAACTTGAACTACCAGATTAATTCTTAATTACCAGTGATCAGGAGTAAGAACAAAGAGCAAAGATGAGTTGGAAGAGGATTTCCACTGGTACAATTGAAAGGTGGGTAGTGCCATGGCCTTCTCTGTTTTAGATCTTTCTAATATGGATTTTTTAATTCACTGCATCCTTGCATTAGAAATAAACATTGCTAGAAATGTGACTATTTGTTAATGTTTATTAATATATTGTGTATAAAATGCTCCAAAAAAGATAAAAACTTTGTGAGGATTTTGATGATATTAATTGTCTTGATGTAAAGAGAATTGTGGTCACATTCTGTGCCAGCATTTTTTGGTTGACATCCCAGAAGGGAGGTCAATCTTAATTTGCTTCAGCAAGGATACCATAATGGATCATGTCAAGACAATGCCTAAAATTATTATGGCAGGATTGTGAGTATAATGGAAGGAGAGCCTAAATGCATAATACAATTTTATACATTTCCAATCTTTGGTGGCAGCAAGAAACTGCTATTGAGGCTCCTGCAAGGTTTTGTGGCCCTTTTTGGTACAAGTATACCATCAGCCGAGCAGGATTACCAGGGGCTGTCAGACAGAGCACTGGGTGAGATGACCCCAGGGGTTTAGCAGGGCTATGTCTGGTCTGGATCTGCTTCAGAGGAAACCAGCAGTGACCTCAGAAGGACTCCAGAGATTAGACAATAAAGAGTCCAGTGGCCATTGCTCCAGTAAAGTGCCGGCCAAGTGGAGAGTGTATAAAATATCAGTTGTTTTTAGAAAGGGCAGTGCAAGAATGTTTATTCCTATATGTCTGTACGTTTTGACTCTGTAGCCCTCTTATTACCTTATTTGTAACAAACCCTTTCAATTCCTTATACATTTGGTTATCTTGTTGTTCTTTTGGGCTCTGATACCATACCAGCAAATTTAAGATAAACAGATCATCTTTACAAATAGACTTCATAACATTTCCCAATGGGTGACAAAATTAGATTTTTTTTCTTGTATTGGTGAATCCAAGACATTTGAACTGTTGTAAGAAAATAAAATGACACTGACTGAAAGAAAGCTAAAGTGCAAGAGCACTGACTAGGGATAATATGTTCCTATTTAAAGTAATCTTAAAACAAGAAATTATATGGAATTCCTTTGATGAATCTAAAATAGCTGGTAATACAGAAAATGTTTTGGTAATACAACATATCAAGTCACCTGCGTAAAAAGATACTTTCTGTTCAAGTCCTTCACATATGACCCCTCAAATTCTGTATCTGCTTGCTTGTGATGTCAAATAGTGCTGGAGAAAGGGAAGTCCAGTCAGATTCTGAGATCTATAGCAAAATCGTCAGAGTTAATATCATAAAACACATGAACAGATGCCTCAGGTCTAGATTATAATTATTAAATGCGTGCTCATGTGATGGATCCAAACCCAGCTTTAAATAATACAGTAAAACTGTCTTTGAGTCTGGTGCTGTAAGCCTGTTTGGAGCTGAGGCGCTGGCCCAGTGTTCCCTGTAGTGTGTGTGCACTTGTCCAACCTGAACTTTCCAATTTAGGGATAGGACTTGAAGGCCATTGATTGAATTAAAATAAGGACCACCTGTTGTTGGTGGTCGCATATTTGTATTATCATTTCAAACTTCTCCAAGTGTCAAGAAACCAGACCATCGTCGCTCATGATTGAAAGCTCAGCCTACAAATAGAATTGGGCCAGAGATGGACTGGAGGGACTCGGGTAACAAAATACTTACCGTGGCCTGTGATGATGTGGCTGTCAATTAGGCGAACACGAGAATTGGCATCAGGGTTTTAATGCCAGTCACATCTTGTTTTGGGCCACATCTTGTGAACTGTAGCACAGCGCATTCTTGTCCTCTGACAAATACAGTGAAGGAAGTTGATCTTTTGAACTGTTACATTGTGAAACGTAACTAAATTTTCAGTTATTTATTTTGCAATGTAACAGTTCAAAAGATCAGCTATTTACTTACAATCATGCGTTTAAATAATATTAAACATGAAACACAGGGAAACTAGAAATGAGGAAACATTACTTATGTAGAGAAAAGGTGATTTTAATTGTGTGTTAAAGATATATTAAGGAACCATTTATTTTAAAGAAAAAAGGGAAATGTTACACCATCTCCGAAGGAAAAGTCCAGGGTGGGATGGGACAAAAATTTATCAATAAACGAGAGGATCTGGGCATTGGGGCACAAAATATTTCTCTCTATTATAAAAGAAAATCTTGAGATGAGACAAGATTATTACCAAGAGATTTTTAAAAGTCCCGTCCTCCTCTCAACCATTTTCAGTTAACAGTCCACGCCCATGGTCCTCTCACCTCTCATTCGTGTGAATGCTTTTGTCAGACACAGTTCCTGCATTCTCAGTTCTTAAAAAGTTTTACATTTTCCTCACTTTAAGTTCCCAATAAACAATGAATTATTATGTCCAAATCTTATTGAAGAATATCAAGGGTTATCAACAGAAGAAATGAGTACACGGGCAATCCTAGCACTGAGAAACGATGAAGTCAAACGAACTAATGCAAAAATTGACGACCGGTCACACCGCAAAATGACTAAACACGTATCAATGGACTATGCTGAAACAGTTGGTGCTGATGGTGCAGAAGATGAAAACATCAACTTACAATATCCTGTAGAATATCTATAACCATGAACACCGTCCGGTATTCCACCGGCTGAATTACTGTTGAAAGAAGAATGTATCATAATGTTATTGCGTAATTTATGTCTGAGTCATGGGCTATGTAATAGGACAAGATTAGTTGTATTCAAAATCGGTCAAACAATTCTGCCACATGAAATTTTAACAGGCGACAAGAAAGGTAATGTAGTACATCTTCCGCGCATAACATTACACACCAAAGGCGATTTTGCTATGCCATTTGTATTAAAACGTTTACAGATTTCTGTGAGAATAGCTTTTGCTATGACAATTAACAAATCACAGGGACAAACATTCAAAAAATTTGGTTTATTTATTAGAGAGAAAGAAACGATATTCACTTACGGGCAGTTATACGTTACATTGTCATGTCAGTGCGATATTGATGAAAGTTAACTCCAAATATTGTTTTAACTGAAGTTTTACAGTAAAGGTGTACGTTTAAAAAGCATCTGCATGTTAATTTCAAAGCCAAACAGAATGAAAATGTATAACGCAATGAATACCTCTAACGCAACATGAAACATAATTTTCTTTCAATTTATTATGTTTTAGTATTTTTTTACTGTGGTTAATTACTCGCTGTAATGTAAAATAGTTAGGTCTATTATGCATATGTAACAACTCCCATGAAAATAACAATCTCATTAAATTGTATATCCGCTTCCCCGTACGCGATCAACAGAGCCACTCATTTGGTTGCTGTCCTTACTCACCAGCAAACACCGAGCCACATGGTAGTTAGTGCTGCTACAGGATGTGCAATTTGCAGAGGAGTTTGTGTAATCTGGATATTCTTTCCTTGATATTGTAGCTTGTTCTCTTTCACCTCACAGCCACATAATACTAAACATGAGGTGATGCCATTTTATTTAGGTAGTTCATAGCAATAGATTTCCTAAGCGGCAGGAGGTTGCAAGACTCTCTTTTTAGCCTTTAAATCTACGGCTGCACCGCAGATGATAACACCATCAGAGGACATCACAATAAAATGATGCCAATCGAGACAGAGCAGGCACCAGCATCCCATTGTTTGGTTGATTTTTTGTGACCTGAAATGTGTGTGAACTTGCAAGTTTCACTACTCATTAGCAAAAGAGGGATGGATATTACTAGTTAATGTCGATGTTAGAGAAGCCTGCACACATAAAGAGAAATTCTCTTATGACCCCACCTGAAGTTTCATGTTAAAAATACCACTGGTAAATAGATATCGTCACTTGACACTATCAACAGTTAATTCTGTATCAGGAGTTAGCACAACTGAGGGTAGCCCCAGAAACATATTTTATATTTAAAATTCTTCTAACGTTTGATGTGTATTTAATAAAGACAACTCATTTAGCTCAGATACTAAACACAGGCCTTCAGCATTACAGTGCATCTCTCCTCCTAAAAACAGACCCACAGTCAGATGCTTTCTAGTATCTAAGAGGCTGTCAGCAGTCACTTTCTTCTTGCTTTTCCTTAAATTTTTCTTACATACAGTATGTCCAACAAACAGCAGTAGCTGATATCAGCTGTTTCAAGGGGTGTTCATCATTAATCATACATCCACAATGTCCTTCAAATTGTTCTCAAATCCCCAGAGCATACATTTAACAGTAACGTATAGGTACAGCAATGAAGGGCATTGCCTTCTTCTACAGTTTTTGTCTTCATTAATTTTCGTGTAACAATATACACATATCTACATAATCAAAGTCCTGGAAACAAAAGACAAGAAACTGTGATTCACTTAGCCTGCTCATGAACTAATGTTCAAACAATGCCTCTGATATAATCCTAAAATGATGTCTGAATGTTTGATAAGGTTACACTAATGTTGTGCTAGAAAGCTCCTTCTTTGTACCTGCAGTACTCTTCCGGTGGTGAACAAAGTCTGTACAGTACTTTACAATGCCAGTACTGCTCTGGGACACCATCAGTCCTTCCCAATTATGTTGTGAACCCGTTGTCATTACCCTTAAATTATTCCAACTGTAAACTTCAAGAAGAAGTCACATCAATGAAAAGATGGCATTTGGAATTAAAAATGGTTGAGAGTGAGACAAGGCTCTTATCAGCTTCCTTGCCTCTTAGACATTCTCCTGCATACAGGAGTACAGATTGTTATCCACTCATTAAGGATATTAAATATGTCAATATCCTTGATGGGCTAAGTGGCTAATTAACATAATCTATTCAAACAGTTACAGCCAAATAATATGGCCTGTTCCTGGGGAAGGGGGGGGTGATGCTGAGGAGTGAAGAGCTTCTCTTACTTGGCAAAAATATTACTTAGCCCTTCAGAATGACCTGCTTCATGTATTAATTTGGTCTAAAATGTACTCTGATGTTTATATAACTCCTAAAAATAAAGAAAATCTTATTAAACAAGTGTAAATCAAAATGAAGCTTATAAGGTTTCATATTCTCTTTCTCAAGAATGTATATGCATCAAAGCAATGTCAGGCAGGTCATCGTTTATAAATGAAGAAAATTAGCACTAATACTGCCTTTATCAGGTGAGTTTATCCAACTAAATTCACTCTAAAAGCAAAGTTTCAGTTAATCAGGAGGTAAAAAAGAAAACGAGGGCAACAGCTAAGGATCCTAAGATCTTCCTTACAATGGCAGCTTTTAATGTTCAAGAGGCCACCGTATGAAAATACACTGAAAAAGACGTTCTCAAAAGGAAGCAAAGGTGGGAACCATAAGCTCTCCATAGAAAGAACACTGCAGTCCATCACATTGCAACAAGCCACCAGAATGCTGAGAAATAATAATTCTCATAATAATTTAGATCTAATACATTTGGAGGGAAATGAAACAATACAATGCAACAAAACAACCTCATGTGAATTTCCCCTTGGGATTAATAAAGTATCTATCTATCTATCTATCTATCTATCTATCTATCTATCTATCTATCTATCTATCTATCTATCTATCTATCTATCTATCTATCTATCTATCTATCTATCTATCTATCTATCTATCTATCTATCTATCTATCTATCTATCTATCTATCTATCTATCTATCTATCTATCTATCTATCTATCCATCCATCCATCCAGACCATGAAAAATGTTGGTTTTGGGCTGCTTTTCAATTCAAGGTTCTGAACAGCTTGTTATCATTGAGGGAATAATGAATTCTAGATTGTAGAGAAGATTTAACAAGGAACAAGCTTAACAAAAAGGAATGGCCGAGTCAAAGGCCTGACCTTGGTTGCATAATCTGAAGTGAGTATTTCAAGCAAGTCAGCTGAAAAAATACCTGAAATGAAGCAAAGCACACCAGCAAACTGGAATGGGAGAAGTGGTTGATGTGTGATTAATGAACGGTTAACATTATGTTGTAGTCTCTGTTGCTAAATAAATCATCATGCATCACTAAACTAGTGAATGTTAAATCAACGTGTTCCCTAAACATAGAAAAAAGTGCAGTTCTTGTGTCTAATTTGTCGCCATAATCCATTAGTATAAATCATAAAGAATTGTGATTAATCAGACTTATCATTATTTTCAGTCTTCTACTGTCCTGTGCTTGCATCTGCTAAGCAATTGTACTCTCAGGTTTTACACTGACTGCAATGGAATGTGTCCAGGTAATCGAGTGACGCGCCCCATGCCTGGTAAGGGTTGACACACTGATATGCCTGTTAGCCTCTGTTTATCCTTTTCATCAACAGACTAATGTTGGATGAATATTTTTTGCCGGTGGCCCTTTGTAAGTACAGATAAAAATCCTGTCATGTGTACAAACCTTTTGCAGGATTGTTAGCTTATGACACATTTCTGCTGGCCACACGGCATTCCAAGTCACTTACTGTAGGCCTTGACTCTTACCCTTAAGTTGAGTTACACACACACAGTCTGTCAGTAGCAAGAGACATGTTTAGCATGTGACGTCCTTTCAGTATTTGGGCACCGGCGAGCGTACTTGGCAAGGGCAAGTGTACATAATAAAATAGCCACTCAGTTTACATAACATCTCTCTATTTAAAAAAAAAAATCTTGGAAGAGACGAGGACGTGACTTTCTCAGAGAGACACTTTTACGTCCCACGAGACAAGTCTTTGTGCCAAGAGATTTAACCACGGCCAGCGCCAGAAATTAAAAGACAAAGAGTACATGACAAAGTAGAACGTCGTAAAGAATTTAAAAACGTTGGCGTGGTACACATGCAGAGCAGGTTAGAGATAATGAAAGTACTAAAATTCGAAAGTCTCAAAAAAGTGATAGTAAAGATCGCATTAGTACAAACAAATGGAAATTATTATTTCTGTGAAATAATGGAACAGCGAGAAGAGATTGAATATATTGTTTGGATTTAAACTTTAAAGTAGGAGACTTGTAGTAGTGTTTCTTCCCAATCAAGAGGCGTATCCATGAGAAATAAAAGATTTGTTGTTTGGTGAAAGGAAAATACCGCGAGAGAAATCATTTCTCATTAGTGTGAATGCTATTGTCAGACACATTTCTTGTAGAGAGGAAGACACTATATTTACTCACGGGCAGTTATACGTTGCTTTGTCACGATGTAATTCCAGACAACGGAATAAAAATTCAGTAAAATGTTGATGAAAAGGTAAAAGTGAAAAGAGATCGAATATATGGACATAGGTGATATGAGAGAAGTGCGCCGTGCGAGATGCAGATCACGCAGCACGACAACAGCAGCAAGCCAGAGGAGGTAAAAAAAACAGTTTGTTTCCCCATTGTATTAGCGTTTAAGAGGGGGTTTCAGGGAAGCGACTGCATCTCCTTGGAGTGTGTTCAGCCCCCCTCTTCACAACGTGAGCAGCAGAGACGTGAAGTGGCTGGCACGTAGTGCAGGCCGGGTTGGAGCCCCCTAGTTATAGTTATCATTTAAAATCCTTGTACATGTATTTTATTGCAAAATAATTGTACGTGCTTTTGACTTCAAATTCTTTATTGATTTACAGTAAATATAAAACTTTTTGGAACCCTTCAGTTGTAAGTGTATTTCTGCATACAAGTGTGACCTGGCCTTTGTCTAAATCCTACTTGTAGATAATATGATTGATAGATAGATAGATAGACAGATAGATAGAAACACTTTTTAGTCAAGATGGGCTAGCATGGCAGTGGCGCACTTTCAGTATGCTGTTGAGTCAGTCCATAGCCAGGCAAATTCAGAATGTTATAACAAGTAATGGGGCGAGCAATTCACTATTGGATAGGTGTGTCTAATACACCAGACCTAGAATGAAATTACACTTTGCATCATTCACATGCAGTATATATTGAATGCCTGTTTGCAGTAAATACAATAAATACCCAGGAGAGTAGATGAATCAACTGTTTGTGTCTGGATGGTACTGTCGCTTCACATCTGCAGGAGGCTGGCATTGAATTCTGTGTGCAGTGTAAATCTCTGGGAGATTTGTTCTGGGTATTTGGCATGAGTGTGCCCTGTCCTGGGTATGTTCAGCGCTGCCAGGATCATCTCCAGCTCCTGTGAACACTGAATTGGATGTAATGAATTCACTCAATGGATGCATGTTGTAGAATGGACCTTATGTTAATAATTTTACTTTAAATGTAGGTTTCATATAACATACCTTCACTTAGTCATTACATTAAAGGCAAATTATAATAAACTATAATACATTTTTCGAGTAATAAGATAAACTTCACTAACAAGCATAAACATCTAACTTCAGAACAACGTTCTTTTGGCAATTTGTTCTCTCCTGACTGAGCAGACGTTCAGAGCCAATTGCCGAAGACACCACAGGGTTCCTGTACTTGGGTCTGAAATCTTTTTTTAACCATGGCAAGCACTTGTCAAAAAAAATAAACTGTAAATTCCTGCCCTGTTGGATCCTTTCGCACATCACTGACATCTATAACATATCCTTCAATGTCAGCCCTGTTAGTATCTGGCAGAACAAGTGGGAAATGCTGGTTATGGGCATTCATGAAAATGAGGAAGATTAAAAAACTAATTCAGCACAAGCGTGGTCGTGATAATGACGCGTATCTGGTATTTTCCAGCAAGTCTTCAAATGTGAAATATTTTTTATTAACCTGTTGAAGTCACTGTTTCCAAATTAAAATTTCCATAATCTTCAGAGTCTACCAGTGAGTGGTATGATGGTTTGCTCCTGACTGTAATGTGATCAACATTTAAGGTATCTGTTTTGCTTGTTTTGTGTATTTTACTTAATTTTCCATTTTCATTTTTATACAATGAAAGTGTACATTTGTAAAAGACAAAGTAATTCATGGATATTTAACAACATTTAATTCTGTCCTTGAAAACCCAGTCCATGCTTGTAAAGAAATCTGTCATGTTCATTACATTCTTTATACAGCAATCTACAAAGAACACAGGACATGAAATCAAATGTCACCCTTACAAAAACACAAACAACCAGAATGAACAAAAGCGCATTTGTGTGCGCTGATGCTTTGCATTGTGGGAAGGCTGGATCAGGAGATAAATGGTTCACAAATACAATACAATGCAGTGTTGCCGGTCTGCGCACACAAATGAGATGCAATGGGTAAACACTGAAGTGGTGACAGCATGGCAGACATCACAACATGCAGGGTAAAGTCCTAACACATACAGTCCCTAACTAACTATTCAGTTTCTAACACTAAGGGGAATCTGTGTAAGAGGCAGTGCTAACTTGTGTTTTTGTAGTAAAATACTCTGGAGAGGGTCTATAGGATTTGAAAATTAGATAAAAAGACTGACAATGGAAGCCACTATTGCATCTTCTTATCTTTTACAGTGTAAGGTTTAACACTGATTAAATAAGAAAATGGGCAGAGGCTGATTTTAAAATAGAAATCACTATAGTGCCAACTTATATAAATGGAGAAAAAGTGGCAAACACTTGAACACTATGGAAAAAATGTAATTTAACTCGGGCTGCGTTCACTCACTCCTTGCATGCCCCAGGCTGTGCCTAAAAGCACGGTTTTCATTATTTGTATGATTACAAGAAAGTTCTCCACTTTGTGGAATCATTAGAGATGTAATTTGGGCGAGTGTACTTGAGCTTTTTTTTTTTTTTTACCTTTCAGAACCGTATTAAAATCTGTAGGTCTTCTTCAATGAATGTTTAAAACTGTAGCGAGAAGACATCTGTCTGGTTTAAATGTAAGCGCTTGCAGATTGTGCATGAACAGCAAACACTAATGAGGTGGATTATATTGTGTACAGTATATTTATCAAATGGATTTTATGTCACTTGAAGAATAACTAAACACCGGGTACAAAAAAGCAGAAAGAGTTTCACCGTTGTGAGATGGAGACTAAATCAAAGAATGCTTTTGGAGATCTAACAGTTTGAAATAGAATCTGAGATAGACATGTCAGCAGCGGCGGTTTTTTCAATAACACAGGGGGCCATGATAAGCTAAATGAAAACGTGATGCTTTAATATAATAATAAGAATTCTTTGAAATTATATAGTGCTTTTCTCACTACCCAAAGCTCTCAGCAATTGCAGGTTAAGGGCCTTGCTCAAGGGCCCAACAGAGCAGAGTCCCTTTTGGCATTTTACAGCATTCAAACCGGTAACCTTCTGATTGCCAGTGCAGAATATGAACGGACTCCTAATATTCTTGACTTCAGCAAAGAAATAACTGCACACAGAAATCTAACTAATGGGAACTATTGCAAGAAATAACTAAAATGCTTTCATATTAATTAATTTATGGGTCTATTATTGTTTCAAAAGGTCCCTCTTGCCTTTTACCCTAGATTCATTGTTTTAGTTATTTACACAAAAACTTGAGCTCTACAGAAATCCCACACACTAAGCTGTGTAGTTAAACAATAAAGGAATGGCAAGTATTCAGAGTAAGAAAGAAGCAACATCAAATTCTCACAGACGTGCTTAATCCATTCAGGAGAGAGATCAGGGGAGAGAGGAGCCATTACTGGGCCTAAGGCAGGAAACAGCCCTGGAGAGTCCGGCACACAATTGCAGTGTAAACCTACACTGGGACAACTTGGAATCAGCCATAGGAAAATTCAAGAAGGCAAGAAGAGAATGTGAAAATCAGCATGGACAGGTGGTGGAGATGGGGCAGTATTGCCAGGTCCAGGGCTCTGCCACTCAACTCAGTAGGGCTATTTGTGACTCACTGCCACAGGAAAAAAGGGCTTTCACAATTGATAGATAGATAGATAGATAGATAGATAGATAGATAGATAGATAGATAGATATTGGGCTTCTTTTGAAAAACAATATGGCTTTTCGGGGTTTTTTCAACAGCACCCATAACCCCACTGTGCTAGAAAACCCAAATGGGACCCCCCACCTTTCAAGGTTATATAATTATAACA
The DNA here is from genome assembly GCF_016835505.1 of Polypterus senegalus. NCBI lineage: Eukaryota > Metazoa > Chordata > Cladistia > Polypteriformes > Polypteridae > Polypterus > Polypterus senegalus. Next base: position 69,958,989 of record NC_053160.1, on the reverse strand, counting down.
CTGCACTCCAAACACCAAGGGGGATGTCTATGTGTAACATTGCATGTTCTTTAATGTTAGACTATGAATTATTGGGCCAGTCTCTCTTTTTTTTTTTTAAGTTGACTAGTGAGGTTTGCCGCCTGCTCACTTGCCAACCCCCAGGCGAGCACTACGCACAAGCCACTTTGCGGTTCTGTGTTTCTTGGTGCTAGGATTGCCCGTGTACTCATTTCTTCTGTTGATATCCCTTCAGGATGAAACTCGTCAATACGATTTGGACATAATACGTCTTCTTTAACTGGGAACTTAAAGTGAGGAAAACGTAAAAATTTCTAAGAGCTTAGGGAGCAGAAATGTGTCTGTCAAAAGCTTTCACACAAATGAGATGCGAGTGGGCCGTGTGCGTGTTTGAATATGGCTGAGAGGAGGGCGTGACTTGAAAAAATCTCATGGCCAAAGTTTCATCTCACGGGACTTGAAATGATCTCTTTCGAAAAGTCTCATCTCAAGATTTCCTTTTATAACAGAGAGATACACCTTGTCAATCCCCTAAGGGAAAATTGTCTCTTCATATGACTTTTGAGGGTCAGAGCACAGGGTCAGCCATTGTACAGTACCCCTGGATCAATTTTCAGATTAATGGTCTTGTTCAAGGGCCCAACTGAGTAGGATCCCTTCCAGCAGTAATGGGATTTGAACCAGCAACCCTCTAGATACCAGTGTTGTCTTCTGCCATTAAGCAGGTTTTCAGCTGGACTTTTTTGCAGGATCTGGAAACACTGAAATGGAATTTGAACCCAAGACACTTGATCCATGAAGCAAAAGTGCTACTCACTGTGCCACCATGCCATCTAGATAAGCACATGCAAAAACCTTTTTTGTATTCTTTACAGTAAAATAAACCTGACCAAAATGTTTTACAATGAACAATATGGAGCACAAGAGTCGAGTGGATAATAAAAGCATAAAAACTTATCAAATGTGTCCTCTTTCACTTTTGATAAAAGGAAACAAGCCTTCTGTTTCTCCAATAGTTATTTGTGACAACAAAAATGATCTGGAAAAAATTTTTCTCTCATTTTTCTCAAGATAAGAAAACGTTTTCTATTTGCTTGTGTGAGTTCTCACATAAATACAGAAGTAAATCAAAACCAAACCAAACCTACCACGTAGCACAAAAAGTCTTTTGAGAGGAAACCACAGCCCGGGTGGTGAATGGTTATCACAGAAGAAGACAAAGCTGCACAGCTGGTCTTCTTTTAAAATGGTGGAATCTTATAATATTGGTGTTTTTGTTCATTTTTTGTTCATTACAACTTGCCTGAAGAAGGGGCCTGAGTTGCCACGAAAGCTTGCATATTGTAATCTTTTTAGCTAGCCAATAAAATGTGTCATTTGGCTTTTTTTTGTTCAGAAATGACATGTGCAAGCTATTTTACAATCTGTGTGTAACTGTAGGATGCAGACCAATACTGGATAATTGTCTTGGCATGAACAATGGATATATTTGGTAAGTTTTTATGCAAAGCACCACGACTGGCTATGTATGTTTTTAAATTTATTGAAAACATTTAACATTAGAACATAATTTCAGGTGGCAAATGTATACGTACAATATTTGTGAAGAAATAACTTTGACTCGAAAAATACCAAACTTCCCCTTTAAGACATGCAGTATGTCTTTCTGATGTGGGAGAAATGGAGTACCCAAGTAATACTCAGGTAAATACTGGAAGGACATGCAGCTCCAGAGAGGCAGTGACAGGGCTGGGAATTAATCATATATGGCGTCTCCGAAGCTGTGCAACAGCAGTGCTGACCTCTGGGACATGATTTGCTTGATCTCTGCCCTTCTTTAAGTTAACATACAACTGTAAAATTATTAACAAGTGTAACTGCAGACAGGTGTTTGGTTCACGGATTGTAGCTGAAGCTGACAGGATGGACTTTGTCTCCCTGAAAACTTGTAAAGGAAAGGACAAGATCTATTCTACACACCAGTAAGGGCACCTTATGTCACATATGTTAAGAGCACAGAAATATCAAAAATAAGTTGTTAGTTGGGAACAGAATTTATTAAAATTATTTCTAAAATAAGTAGACACACAAAGAGTTCAGAAACAGACCAGTGTACTGAAAGTTTTACTGTTCTTAAACATTTCCCTCCTGTGAAAAACTTCATGACAAGGCTATCCTTTGACTGTAAGGGAAGAGGGTACCTTCATAGTATCTGTTTAGAACCAGAATGATGCCACGAAGGCCAAAATTATCATTGATGATTGTGTTTATTAAAAAAATACTACTTCTGTGAAGAAAACCACAAGGATGAATACAAAGTACAAATTAACAGTTTAAAGACTAATCTCTATGTAGGATTTGAAACCCTGCGCCTTATGTATGTTGGCTTACCTCTGTCTATCTCTGTCACGTTCCTGGCCTCACTTCCTTCTGCCAGTGAGTCTTTGCTACAAGCTTACCCCCCAAATCTAACGTAAGTCTGTCTCTAGTCTGGGGTTCTAATGGGGTCAGAGATGGCTCCCGTGTGCCTACACCACTGACCTTTCAGTAGTTATTAAACAGTCTGGTATCGCATATAGCCCCTTAGCTGGCATTCCCTTGAAGAGACTAACATAAGCTGTGCCCCAGCAGTTGTCCAGGAACGTGCTGGCTTCACACAGTTTCTCTTAATCTTTCCCTTAAATGAGCAACTTGGCCCCAGATTCATCAGCTATAAACTCTAGGCTGCCCCTAGCCACAGTGGTCTTATGACTTCTTGTACACTCTGTTGAGAACTTAGTACCCCTGCTACCTGCTAGATTGCCTACTTCCTAGAATTCTAGTTGAACAATACTTGTTTTGACTCAAGCCACTGCTGACTCTGTCCTGACTGGTTATTCTTCATGGACACAATTGCTACTAAGGTGTGGCACTCCATAGTGACCCCTGCATTCTCCCAAAGGAATGATGCACTGCTCATTCCCTGTCTGTGTAGGCTGTCTTCACTTGTGGTGCTGTGTGTTTTATTACTGGGTGCATTACTGTATGAGTTTTAAAGCTGAGTCAGTACTACTGATGTCTTAGATTTATAAAGTGAAGAACCCGGGGTCAGGCCCGATGCCACAAGGGACAGAACTGGCCATCACTCCTCCACAAAACTGGACAACAGGATTTTGACGACTTTTGCTTCCTTACCCTGTTCCCTAAAAAGAGTTGCACTTTGTCGAGGGTCAGATAGTTACACTTAGCCAATGCACTATAAACAGACACTGGACCTGTAACTGGAAGGGTCCTTGATCCAATCACCACAGGCTACACCTTGCTGTAAAACTAGGCACGTGCATCTCTTCTGCCTTTTTACAGCTGGAGGCTGATGACTTGTTCTCTTTCAAGCGGGAGGCTGACTGACTCTCTTAGGAGGAAGAAAGCACTTCTTTGGACGTTGAAGATGGGTTCTCTATAGCCTTTGAGATGGATACTCTGAATTAGCCATAATATCCACTACCACAAGCCTAAGCTCTGTGCCAGTGAAAAAGCCAAGTCTAGAAAGACTGAGAAGAAGCCTAAAGCCAGGTCCTAAACTCCTGTCCCAGAAACTGTCAAGCATCTCCCTATAAAATTAGAGGACAGAGCAAATAATCTAATAGCAACGCAAGAAAGACAACAACATACCACAGAAAAAGCCCAACTGGCACATCAAATCAACATTCATTGGTCCAATTAACATTGACCCTGACTCCATTCCACTTCTGCTTAGACTGAGGATGGCATGGTGGCACAGCGTGTTAGGTTAACTGGCGATTCTAAACTGCCTCCGTGTGAGTGTGAGTGAGTCCATTTGAGGATGTTATGTTATGCTACTTAGATTGACAGACAGACAGACAGACAGACATTTAGATAAAAAATTGCTCTTGGCTTTTTCTACAGTTCCCTTAATGTTGAAACTTCAATATTTAAATCTTTACATTTTCTTTTTAATATTTTGATTACTTTATCTTAACAAACACTCAGAAATCATCAGTCGACATGTCCACTTTGTAACTCTGTCCCTCCAATACAGTATTTTGTATATGTGAACTATGATTTTCAAATTATAAAACTAAAACAAAATAAGCTGTAGCCTCACTTCCTGACTTTAAAATACCTGTTTTTTATATAAGTTATATAATATGAGAGTCAACTAAAATATCTGAGATATGAATTTCCTTTATAACAGTTGAAAATATTAAATATTACACCGGCATACCATAATGATAGTTTAATGTTGCAGGACAATTAAGATGTACCGCAAATGTTAGGACTCCAATAATCTGCAGTTTCTTATAGATGTGTGCTTCAGAAAACGATTAATGTGTAAGTAAAATTCTGTTTAAGCAAATCATCTATAATACTCCAGCTTTGGATGTGCCATATAAATATTATTAAACTGTATATGTATCTGACAGCTTCCCGGCTAACAAATGCATAAAGTTAAGGAGGATAATACAGATATTGTTGGTATTTGTTTAATTAATACTAACATAAGAATATACTGCAATTTCCACAGAGGCAGGTAAAATAGAAACAATAAAAAATCAAGGTGAAGAAGAGAAACAGAAAAAGACATTTATCTAAGACACCTAAAAGATATGATCTCTGTCCATGAACACTGAGCTGTATAGGGTAGAAAGTCAAAGCAGTGAATCACATTGTAAAACCAAATAAAGAGCTAACTCATTTTAGCAGTTTGAAACAAGATATTGTTTTTTTCTTAAGACACCCATTTTGCTGTTTTAATCCACTTCAGCTTTAAGGCAATGACTTTTCTGGATATTTTCCTTCGCATACACATTTATGTCATGGAGACAAACAGCATCTTGAATATCTGATCCGGATATTTCATATTTGCCTTTGTAGGAATCTCTCAAGGCATACAGTACCTGGCAGACCAAATAATATTCTTATTCACATATACTGTAAGTGGAGGCAAACTACAAGCTGTATGCTGTAACTGACAGGCCTCATATCAAAGATTGATGGGAAATATGCATGGATGTCCACCTCTGATCTTTACAAGAGATGAATGTTTTCTACCAGAAACACCAAATTACTGTTTAGTATATTATGTCATTCATATTAAAAAATATGGAAAAAAAAGGAAAATAAGATTTTAGCATATCAAAAACAAAACTGGGAAGTCTTTAATCTTGTTACTGTAATGAATATCATTGACAGACTACTTCTTTTTTTGGGCACTCCCATTAGAGGTCACCACAGCGGATCATCTTCTTCCATATCTTTCTGTCCTTTGCATCTTGTTCTGTTACACCCTTCACCTGCATGTCCTCTCTCACCACATCCATAAACCTTCACTTAGTCCTTCCTCTTTTCCTCTTCCCTGGCAGCTCTATCCTTAGCATCCTTCTCCCAATATACCCAACATCTCTCCTCTGCACATGTCCAAACCAACACAAACTTGCCTCTCTGATGTTGTCTCCCAACCGTCCAACTTGAACTGACCCTCTAATGTACTCATTTCTAATCCTATCCATCCTCGTCACGCCCAATGCAAATCTTAGCATCTTTAACTCTGCCACCTCCAGCTCTGTCTCCTGCTTTCTGGTCAGTGCCACTGTCTCCAACCCATATAGCGTAGCTGGTCTCACTACTGTCCTGTAGACCTTCACTCCTGACACTCTTCTCCACCCATTCCATCCTGCATGCACTCTCTTTTTCATCTCTCTTCCACAATCCCCATTACTCTGTACTGTTGATCCCAAGTATTTAAACTCATCCACCTTCGCCAACTCTACTTCCTGCATCCTCACCATTCCACTGACCTCCCTCTCATTTACACACATGTATTTTGTCTTGTTCCTACTGACCTTCATTCCTGTCCTCTCTAGGGCATATCTCCACCTCTCCAGAGTCTCCTCAACCTGCTCTCTACTCTTGTTACAGATCACAATGTCATCCTCGGGGATGTACAAACCAGTGTGTTTCTTTATGCCGGTCCCAAGTCTGGATAAATGGGGAGGGTTACATCTGGAAGGGCATCTGGTGTAAAATTTTTACAGATCAATATCCAGACAACAATACAGATTTCCAATATCACTGACACACAGTCATCTTTAAAACGTAATTTAGTATACAGGGTGTTTTAAAATATCATCCAGCATTATACACATTATATTAATAAATAGGGTCTAACAAATATTGCAATTTCCCTAATATGTCTAATTTCCAGCAAACCCAGATGAGATCAGATACCAACACTGAATCTGTCATTAACCTTATCTGAAATTGCTGAAAATACACAATCTATGTCCTGATAAAAAATACTTGGCTGAATTTAATATGGGCAAAATATTGTGACAGACAATATTTGTCTGTCTTTTTTTTTTTTTTTACTTTTTCCTCATAAACTTCAAATGAAATACACCTATTTCTCTCTTTAACACTGACACCAAGGGTTTGGTAAAAGCATTTGATAAAGGTAAGAAAAAAGACCTGCCGTCAGTCACTTCACAGGATCAGTGTTTCTTAAGGGCAGTGCCATCACTTTAATTAGACACATACTGTATCTCTTTAATGTCAGATCACACTGAGGTATCATTATCTATGGCTGTGGAATGGGACCACTGCAGTTTGATCTTAGTTTTATATAAATGATATAATCTCAGATGTTTTCGCTGTAAGGTGTGGTACAAACCAAGGACGTCCTCCTCTGCCTGTCCCTTTTGTCACTGCAGTTGAACCACTGACTGTTTGTTTGCGTAGTATGGGAGATGGGCTGGCATTTCAGAGGGGAAACTGAAAACAAAAGATTTCCTTATACAAGGATGATATGCATCTCTGTCATCCTAACCAAGACGCTCCACTTTAAAACAGAACAAATATCAAGTAAGTTTAGGGTTTAAGGTGAAAATATTATTACCAGTCAACACTATCCCTCTTCAGTGTAGATTTGATTTTTGTAAATGTAATTCATATATTTAGTGGTAATGACGCATAACTTTAAAGACCTATTCAAGCAAAATGTGTTACTATGGCAGCACAAAGTTGCCCTATTTTGTTAGACTTTCAGTAGCACACAAGAAGCAGACTAAGTAGGGATGAAGAAGGTCTGCTGTATTACCCCATATACATTTCAGAAATTAACACTAAGTTGAATGGTTAAACTACAGTCTATCAAAAGTTTAGTCGGCTCTGTACTTTACCTGAAAAGAAAGGTGTCAACACAGAAGGAGCTGAAATGTCTGCAGAGACTCATTCAGAAAAAAAAGAGTTTTATTTTAAGGCTGCAACTGCAAGCTGAACTATGAAGGATTAAATAATGCACTATAAGCAGACACTGAAACTGTAGCTGGAAGAGACCTTGATCTAATCACCAGAGGCTACACCTTCCTTTAGATCAAGGACGTGCATCTCTTCTGTCTCTTTAGAGCTGGAGGCCGATGACTCGTTCTCTTTGGAGCAGAAGACTGACCAAACCTCTTGGGAGAAAGAAAGCGCTTCTTTAGGCCTCGATGTCGGGCTCCGTATAGCCTTTGACATGGATGGATGCCCTGAACTAGCCATAAGATCCCCAAGCCTAAGCTCTGTGCCAGTGACTAAGCCCGCTCTAGAAAGTCTGAAAAGAAGCCTCACTTCAGCAACTAAACTCTTGTGCCAGAAATAGTCACATATCTCCCTATAAAATTAGAGGACGCCGTGAATCATCTAACAGCAAGCTGAAGAAGACAACACCATACCACAGAAAAAAGGCCCAACTGGCAAAGACAAAGAGAACACTCCACCATGAGAAAAGCTGCTTACTCAAACCTGGAGCAGCAACACTCAACTCCATATGGCAACGGACATAATCCTTAAAGGCTTAGCATGCAAAATATTCATTTGTGCGAAGATAAATTAAAAGTCTAAATAAGTAGTAAGTGCCAATTAAGGGCTGTTTCTCATGTTTGATTGTTACTTTGTAAGAAACACCTGAATGCATTTTATAACTGTTTGACTAAAATTGGAAACCAAAGCTTTGAATTGCAACACAATGCTTTGGTCCTCTTTGATCCAAGGCTATGAGTATAGCAAGGGTGAACTGAGTGTGATATCATGCTAAAATTCCAAAAGTGAAACACTAAAAATGATGATAATTACAAAACCTTTAAACAACTTAAAAACAGCCTCTTCTGTGTTATATATCTGTGTATTTTATGTCAATATATAAGCAGTTATCATATTTCTATCATCCTTATGTACACCAAAAAATGTATTATTTTGTTTCCAAAAATGAGTGTGCCTCAGTTATAGAGTGCTACAGAGAAAAGTAAGAAAAAGAAAGTAGGAGCCTGATCAAATTATCTTATAAATTATTACCACTGTGAAGACCAAGTCAATGATTACCACTAGAATTGCTATGCGTTTTTTAGCTACTATAAACGCTGACATTACACCGAGTGGCGTCTGCATCCTTTTCTCCTCACTGATGGCCCATCAGCTCAGTATTCTGAGAGCACGCTGTACGTACTGTCCTGACCTAAGCCTAAAACAGCCTGAGTGCACCTAAATGTAAATAGTGTTTTGGCACAGAGCATCTTGTTGGCGTACTTTTCAAATAAAAACAAAAAGTTTCCGGAGTCCAGAGCGTAAAACTACTTCAGTATTTAATATTGAAAAGCAAAACATCACTTTGGGGCAGAAAAAACACAAATGAAGCAGAAACTATTATTTTTCTGTGTAATTTACAGCCATGCTCACATGTTTCATAGTATATGAATGTAAACTATGAGCCCCACATACATGCCATAAGTGAAGAAACACCTTAGTTAAAAATGAAGACTTTTCAGGTCATTTTCCTCTAACTAAGTCTTATTCTAACACTGTAGCAATTACAGACTACGTAATTGTGATCTGTGATAATTACAGGGAATTTTAAAGGCTCGTGCATGAACCATAGAAACCTTTCTTTGTTGTTACAAGGCACAAAAAATCCACATTTGGGTCACAATTGATTGCTCACTAATTGATTAAAAAAAAGTGAATACGACTGATTCATAAGAAACACATCTCTCATCTGCTTTCTTTCCAAATGTACTGTAAATTAACAATCAGACAATTCTTGAAAAGTGAAATCAATTGTGTGTGGTGGCTAGGCAATCAGAATAAACTGTCTCAAACTGTACATTTTATTAAGTTATGCATAAATAAAAACATGAAAAATGAAGTCAGATGGGCTATTTTTTAATGGATGTAAATTTATGGGTGTCTAAAAATATGCAATAAACTAGCCAGACAGACAAGAAGGTGTGAATAACTTGTTTGTAAAAAAAAGACTGACAAAAAGAATCAATAAAAATGCATAATCATAAAGAAATAAGCCATCAGCAAGATAGACTAATAGAAAATATTCATTTCCAAATATGCATCACAAGGCCAGATTGAAGAATTGAGGATTATGGGATGCCAATCATTCCTCAGATGTCAGTCATCTGCAAATAATTTGCCTCTGGCCATCATGATGCTTAAGCATATAATTGAATCTGCCATTCAGACGATGTACTAGAAGGCAATATAATGCTACACTAAAACATAGCTAATTCAATTTTATGAAGGAAAAAAAAGCCCTGAATGTGTATCTATACTTCTTCAAATGAATGGACTGGCTGGCTTTTTACTAAGAAAAATCTTCATAAAATGCCCTCTCTCTCTCTTCTCTGTGAGCGTTACTAAAACACCGCAATACAAAAGACTATATGGCACTCAAAGGTAATAGAAATTTTGGAACAGCCATACAAACATGGCAACAATTTATGTCATTCATGTTGCTGGAAGTGTTGAGGAGGAGCTGTAACTGCTACCACACGTATCCCAGGTAGTGAAGGGCCTTTAGATATGATGTCAGATACTAAATAAGTGCGAAACTGGCACATAAGCAGCTGCAGACTGACAGCGGGCAGGCCATTAGGGTGTGGCATGATTCACTCAGGATATCTTAGCTGGCTTAAGTATGGTCTTGCATGTTTTTGTTCTTTCTGTCGTTTTGGACTTATTATTTTTGTGTGTTATTTGTCTAGTCAAAAACAACACAAAGGACAAAAAATGAGAATATACTTAAAAGAATACTACACCTAAAAATGATATTTTTTATATGTTACTTACCTCATGTACTTTGTCATAGTAGCTGAGAAAAATTTTTAATATCATGTTTTAATGCAGAAAAAAAGTTTATCACATAACGGAATCCAATGATGGTCAGTGTTGTACAATGACAAACAATGCGAAAAATGTCCATGTAAAAAAGAAAAACAAAAATTACGTTATTTGCATTTTATCCACGTGTCACTTGCTCAAAACTTGCAAAACAAATGTTTTTTTTGCTAAAATACTGATAAATAAATGTGTCGAGAATTATTAATGTGCATCTAAACAGTAAGCCCAAAGACTAGCAGTCGTGTCTCTCCCTCATTCACTGATCAAGAGTCCTGTCTTCAGTTCCTGTGCCTACTGTGTTGCACGTTGCCTTTTGAGCCAAAGGTTAGGCCCATTGACAATAACAATGGGTAGCATCAGAAAGGGCATCCATCTTAAAAACTTTGCTCATATTTATTTATGCATGAATTCAACAAGAAACAGAACTACTCCTCTTACAGGGTTTTCCAGAAATGATGTGCATCATTATTACCCGGATGATATGAAAAGTTGTCAAAGGGAAGCTATGATGTACCCTGGAAGTGATGAACAATATGAAGGGTAGAAACCAAGGATCAGAATAGCATCATGGAAGTCTCAGGGGAAAATCAAGTGAGTTAGTGGAGATCTTACAGAAGAGCAATGCACAGATGATGTGCCAGCAAGAACTAAAGTAGACTGGATAAAGATCAAAATAGCTGGAAGATGGATACAAGATTATAGTCAAAAGACTAAGTAAAATTGAGTTGGCATAATAAACAGATTAATGTCATCATGGTCAATGAGACTGCTAACAACATAACATGTTATGCACCACAGCTTTAATGCAAGCAAGAAGAGAAGTAAAAATTCCTGGAAGTTTTTCATTTTACTATCCAAAACTAGCTAACATAGCTGAAATACCCGGCAATACCTGGGAAGAAAATAATAATTTTTTTAATTGAGAAAAATATAATAAAAAAACACAACTTTAAAAATAAAAATAAATGAAGAAACAATGAAGACTCACTAATGTGTTTGTCTTGCGGTCTTGTATGTATGTTATCATCCAGTTGATGTTCGGAAATGGCCAACTCTATTTAATTTCAAAAGCAATGAGGACGCGAAGGTGGTGCTCAAACAAAGAATGCTGGCAGACACCTCCAGTTCGCCCTCTGGTGGTCGTTCCAAGTGTTAACTGGATGATAACATGCATACAAGACTGTAAGATCACCCCTCAGAAGGGGGTAGGTTGGGGTTGATTTCCCCCTGCAGTATTTTTATTCGACCAATGAGACACATGTGTACCAAGTTTCATGAAAATCACTCCAGCTGTTCGGACGTGATGCTGGAACATACATACATACACACATTGAATTATTTATACTGTATGTATATATATATATATATATATATATATATATATATATATATATATATATATATATATATATATATATATATATATATATATATAGATATTCCATCCAATGACTGAGTGATTGTAAGAGTAGATCTGAACTGTCATGTCAAAGAATATGCTTAAGGGTACGAAAGGATATGTGGAAGATGTGAGTATGAAAAACGAGACATTGGACATGTCATGAAAACAGCATGAGGTTTGGATTTACCTATAATGAATACTTTTTACAAAAAAAATCAAAGCATTTAATTATTTAAAAAAGTGATGGCATTAACGTCTGATGGTGTTATAATGTAGAAAAACAGTAAAAAATTGTAAGGTCATAGTACAGTAAAACAGTTTCTATTATTTGACTTAACAGAAAAAAATGATTGCAAAATGTGAGAGACGTGGAGAATAAGAGCATGGAGATTGAAAGGACCGACAAAACAAGTACCAGTATATTGAGAAGAGGACTACAAAGAACAGAAGAAAGCTACAGCACAGTTTTAGAGAAGGTTTATTGTTAGCTACTGCATGAGTCTGTGGCACAACTAAAGGAGAGAGGTGGCCAGAGTAAGGAGCATGGTGGTGGAATGAAGACATACAGGGTGCAATAAAACCCAGGAATAAAAATGTTAAAAGTGGCATAAAGAAAAAAGAGGCAAGCAGATTACTGGCAAAGGCAATACATGAAACTGCCAACCAATTAAAAGAAGAGCTAAATTCCAAAGAAGAAGAATCAAAGTTGCTGAAATTGCAAAGGTAAATACCAGAAACAAGCAGGATAAGCAGAATATCAATGTAATAAAAATGGTTACAGAAAAATACTGATTAAAAGCTAAAAAATCTGGAAGACACATAAACAATATTTTGATGAGCTGATGAATTTAGAAGACTGCATGGAGAAAATGGAAGGATACAACCATACCAAAGCTCCAAAATGGTCAATAGTTTACCAAAAGATAAAAAACAAATTCATTTGAAAAGATGAAATCAAACTACAGTAACTCCAGCATAATTAGCAATGAGAATAGGGATGATAAAGATCTTGTGGGAATAAGGAGATGGTTGCATACAAGTGTATGCTTTTTAGAGTATTGGAGTAGTGGATTTTAAAGGGAGAGTCAGAGAAAGATTTTTTGTGTTAGAAAATCTATATATGTTAATTCAAAATTGTTCTTAGGACTTGTAAAGGTAACACTGAGCAAGCTGAAATATAGGGGGCTCATATTTGGTATCCTTCAATAAGGGCGCGTAAATAAAGGCGAGCTTCAAAAGGGCGACCTCAATTGGGCGCAGCGAATAAAGGCAATCTATTTATTAGATAAAGGCAATGATTGAATGTATAAAAAGGTGAAAAGCAAGAATATTAAAACATCCAATTAATTAACCCATGAACTTCTAATGAACTATTTCTAAAGCTCTCTATATTTTGTTGTTTTCTGCTCTTACTCATTGTTGTGTTACACTTGAAGCTGTAGATTATGTGCAGTGCCACGTAGATATTCGAGATGTGGTTTATTAGCATAATCAAGGGCAATTGATTTAATTCACTCCGAAGTGTCTCTGTAGGTCTTCCTTGGCCTTGGAATAGGCCGACCTGCAACGAACTGTTCAAGACGCAGCTCAGTAAGTCTCTGCTCTTTCTTAAGGCCTTCGATAAATCTCTAGATAGTTGGATGACACGCTCCCAGCAAGGATGAAAATGCCTGGTGCCATCCTTCAATGGAATTGTTGGTCTTTGGGAGATCGTTGATTGCTCGGTCATAGACATTCCAAAGGCTGATGGGGAAGATCGGTTTGTGACGTAGATTGCTTTGTGATGGGCGTCCGATCCATGTGTCTTCGAAGTAACCAGGATCTGCACCTTTATTGAGATCTTCACATATTCCAGAGCCATTTGAACTAAATTATCTACGAACGCCTTTATTCGCCGCGCTCAATTGAGGTCGCCCTTTTGAAGCTCGCCTTTATTCACGTAGGCCTTTATTTGCCGCGCTCAATTGAGGTCGCCCTTTTGAAACCCTTTTTGTGCGCGCCCTTATTGAATAGAGCCCTCGTATTTAAGTTCACTGGTACCTATAATAGTAATGGATGCAATCAGTGAAGAGTTTAGGAGAGGTGGTCTATGGGATAGGCTGTATGCAGATGACCTACATTGAAACTATTGAAGGATAAACTTCTGAGAGAGTTCATGAAGCTGTCGTTAGATGGCAGAGTGAGTGTGAGGCAAAAGGATTACAATGAAATGTACAGAGGACAGAAGTAATGTTATGCTGTAAAGCAAAGTGGCAAAGTTGATGCTTTTAGATACCTGGAATCCGTTATAGTAACAACAGGAGAAAATGTTAGAGGATGTATTGTAAAATCAAGAAACACAGCTGGGTGGAATAAATGGAAGGAACAATCTCATGTGATGTAAGACAAATTGCCAGCAAATTTAAAGTTCAAGGTATTTACAATATTCATTATACCATTGGTGATAGTATGCGGATCTGAAGCATGGACATTAAGGAGGCAGGAAGAAGAGCTAGTGGAGAAATCAAAGTTGTGATTGCTGAGGTGGATGTGTAATATAAGTCGAACAAAAAAATCAAATCATTGAAAACAAAGTACGAATAGTATGTATAATCAATAATGTTGGACAGAATGGACTGAGGTGGTTCAGACATGTACGGAGAAGGGCTAAAAAACATAAGAAAGAGAATGTTGAATACTGAAGTTATTGGAAGATCATGTGAACGACAAACAAGGAAAGAGTGGTATCAGATTAACAACAAATTGGAAGTACAAGGCTACAACCAGAAAAAAGAACTCCCTGGTAAAGGAGGCTCCATGTGGCTGACCCTAAAAAGGGAATAACTACTGGGATCAGAAAGAGAGATGTTCCTGGCAGTGTATATTCCATTCTTCCAATGTGGAACTGCTTGAATTCATAAAAGACAATATGCTGAGACATATGATAAACCATCAGCGTCACTTGTGTCAAAGTTAATAATTAATGAAACTTCTCCTATAATGTTAACATAAGAGAGCAATACACTATACAGCAAGAATCTGACTTACCGCATACTAAATGCTAAGATGTCTGATTTATCTTTGTCCAGATGAAACAGGTGGCTATAGCTTTCAGTGCAACATTCTGTCAGTTTTGTCAGAAAACAACATCTAGTCTTGACCTGTGACTCTTGTCATTTACACACAAGTACAGTAAGTGTGTTTGATGACTCAATCTGTCCTCAGGCTGCCCTACCCGGTGGGCTCTTGGACTTAGGCTTTGTAGCTTCTGAGGGAAAGCTTTGTAGCTTCTGATATTGCTGTCTTCCACTATTAGAGATATTATTGCAGCAAGGCTTGGCTTTTATTCACCACACTTTCAAGTTGCATTTTGCTTGACAGAATATACATACACTTGGGTGGGCACTAGTTGCTCTGATGCAGCACACTTAGAAGTAAGTATCATTCAAAGCCTGCCTTCTTTAAACTTACTTGTCCAGAGAGTGCCAATTAAAGCTATCGGCACATATACATACACACACACACACTCACACAAAGTTAGTTTAAGGTTTTGGACTTCAGATCCTGAGGTTGGGGGCTGAAATTCTGCTACTGACACTGTGTGGCCATAAGCAAGTCACTTCACTTGCCTGTGCTCTAATTTGGAAAACAAAAAAGAAATGTAACCAACTGTGGCTCTCAAATAATACGTAATAAAAATTAGCCAACAGAATAATAAATAGTAAGTTTTAAGTTTGACAAATAGTAAATTTGACTTCCCGATGGGGAATTTTGGGCCACTATTCTGACAGGATCTATTTCCTAATCTCTTCTTCTTTAAATCTTCTACCAGAACAGTCTGTGGCACAGCAGTATATACTTGAATTTCTACTGATGTCATAAATGCCAAAACACAGGAAAGATAACAAATGCCAGACAAAAGCCCAAACAAACAAAAATGCTAGCAGAATTGGCGGAATCGATACAAACACTTGTCTAAACCCCCAATTTCCTGACACTGACTTTGTACTGCAGTATAGTTAATGTGGAGGGCGTCGGATTTAACAATTTACCTTGTAATGCACAAGTCTAGTTAGAGCTGTTTCTGCATGTCATGCTTATGATTTTTTAACACTAATAATCAATTTAATTCTGGTCTCAAAAGCAGTTAAGAACATAAAAGGGGATTACTCACTCTCCATCTAGCTACTGTGGTAGCCAAGTGATTAATGAGTATTAATTTTCTTCAGAGGTGGCTGTGTATCACTTCAGCATGACAGAGTACTTTTATCTAGACACCCACTGTCCTTTGTGTAAAGCTGAGCTTTTTGATTCATTTTGGACTCGCATTTCATTACTTTTTAGAGGACACATTTGACTATGTAAGTGCAGTACATGTGCAGAATTGACATTGGCAAAGCTTTTTAGATTTAGAATTTTTCTCTGTTCACTAGTGAAGATAGTGATCTCCCTTTTGTGAAGGAATAGGGCACGTGTCTTGGCATGTAAGTAAGACGTACACTGTACTCGGTACATGTAAAATTAATAAACCTATAAACCAGTAATTATATGTAAACTGCAGGTCACAGATTTGCATGACTTTACTTAACATCAAAGACACTAATGATGAGACTACAGTAGAATATCTAGAGCTGTTCTTGACATTTTTACGTGTCATGATTACACCAACTTCAGAGATTTCTCTTAGATTTCCCTTTCAAATACCAGACATCTGCATGATAGGTCCACTGATATCTTTGAATTAGTGGGCATGCTACCAAAATTAACATAGAAAGTAAGTAAGACTAAACATACTTCAATTTAGCTTTTCGGTCTACATACAATGTCTTTAAAAAATATGCAATTCTAGAAACTCTGTGAAATTAATGAATGGCTACGTAGAGCTTGTATCTGTAAAAGTGAGCTGAAAAAATAAAAGGTTTGAGACACATTTCAGTTGAGTAGCCTTAATCAGGTTATTCATTTGAAATATTATGTCTCTAAGGCAACAATCACATTACAAACGTCATTGCTCAATTCCAATTTTTTGCTCAGACTGGATTCACCACGATCTATCCTCAGAAACAGAACACGTGCACATTGAAACATTTGTCATCTGTGTCACTAACAACAAAAAATGTCATAACTGTGAGACGAATCAGGGTATTAAAACCGACAAAATGAACTAGTCGTTAGTGTATGTATCACATGTTGCTCTGAAGGAAGGCAAACAGTTTGTAAGTTCTACACAGGAAGGAGAAAAAAAAAGCCAGATGGTAGCTTTTGCTATTTTTTAAGCTATTGCCGGTATTTCTGCACCAAGAGATGTGCAAGTACGAGAAAGGAGCCAGCAGTGGTCGGGCTTTGACTATTGTCACAGATGTAGTTCTCCTCCACTGTTGTTTTGTCAAAAATTTCAATTCCGATCTGCCAGTTCTCATCCATGTCGCATGGCCACAAATCAGATATATATCCGATCTAGGACCACAAACGAAAGTGACGCACATCTAATTTGAAAAGATCAGATTTCTGTGTCCACACGGCGCTGAAAACATCAAATCTGTGTCACATTAAGGCAAAAAAATCAGATAGAGTTGCTTCAGCCTGGTAATGTGAATGTAGTTTTATACCGGGAACTTGGAAAGCACACATGAAAACTTGAAATATATGCAAACAAAACAGAAAAAGAAACTCTGCTGCAAATCAAACCAGAGTCTCAGTGTAAGAAGACAGTAAGGTTATTTGTTATAGTGCAGCACTATTACAAACAGTAAATCAAAAAATACACCATGACAGATGTATCACAATCATTCATAGCGTGAAGATGTCAAACATTTCCTCATAGTTACATTTATCTGTCATCATAACTAGCTTTTACTATTATATTAGCTAAGAATTCTTGAGTTTATTTTGATAACATCTTGTTCCAGGCAGAAATCAATTATGTATGCAATACTGTGTTATTGAAATATATACTTATGCACTCACTCACATTATATAGAGAAACTGTACATATAGCATACATTAGGATAACATACAAACCCTCACAGACAACTAATGACTGGGCCAGGAACATAATCAATGTCCCTGTGGCTATAAGCTAGCGGCTCTATCCATTAGACTATCCTAAAGTTACCTGCATGTCAGTATCATACCTAGAAATTCTCACTCCACTGCTCCAAACAAAAGCACATGAGTTTATTCCTGGCTTTTATAATAACTACACTACAGTGCATCCAGAAAGTATTCACAGCGCATCACTTTTTCCACATTTTGTTATGTTACAGCCTTATTCCAAAATGGATTAAATTCATTTTTTTCCTCAGAATTCTACACACAACACCCCATAATGACAACGTGAAAAAAGTTTATTTGAGATTTTTGCAAATTTATTAAAAATAAAAAAACTGAGAAATCACATGTACATAAGTATTCACTGCCTTTGCAAAGAAGCTCAAAATTGATCTCAGGTGCATCCTGTTTCCCCTGATCATCCTCGAGATGTTTCTGCAGCTTAATTGGAGTCCACCTGTGGTAAATTCAGTTGATTGGAGATGATTTGGAAAGGCACACACCTGTCTATATAAGGTCTCACAGTTGACAGTTCATGTCAGAGCACAAACCAAGCATAAAGTCAAAGGAATTGTCTGTAGACCTCCGAGACAGGATTGTCTCAAGGCACAAATCTGGGGAAGGTTACATAAAAATCTGCTGCTTTGAAGGTCCCAATGAGCACAGTGGTCTCCATCATTCGTAAGTGGAAGAAATTTTACACCACCAGGACTCTTCCTAGAGCTGGCCGGCCATCTAAACTGAGCGATCGGGGGAGAAGGGCCTTAGTCAGGGAGGTGACCAAGAACCTGATGGTCACTCTGTCAAGCTCCAGAGGTCCTCTGTGGAGAGAGGAGAACCTTCCAGAAGGACAACCATCTCTGCAGCAATCCACCAATCAGGCCTGTATGGTAGAGTGGCCAGACAGAAGCCACTCCTTAGTAAAAGGCACATGGCAGCCCGCCTGGAGTTTGTCAAAAGGCACCTGAAGGACTCTCAGACCATGAGAAACAAAATTCTCTGGTCTGATGAGACAAAGATTGAACTCTTTGGTGTGAATGCCAGGCGTTACATTTGGAGGAAACCAGGCACCGCTCATCACCAGGCCAATACCATCCCTACAGTGAAGCATGGTGGTGGCAGCATCATGCTGTGGGGATGTTTTTCAGTGGCAGGAACTGGGAGACTAGTCAGGATAAAGGGAAAGATGACTGCAGCAATGTACAGAGACATCATGGATGAAAACCTGCTCCAGAGCACTCTTGACCTCAGACTGGGGCGACGGTTTATCTTTCAGCAGGACAACGACCCTAAGCACATATCCAAGATATCAAAGGAGTGGCTTCAGGACAACTCTGTGAATGTCCTTGAGTGGTCCAGCCAGAGCCCAGACTTGAATCCAATTGAACATCTCTGGAGAGATCTTAAAATGTCTGTGTACCGATGCTTCCCATCCAACCTGATGGAGCTTGAGAGGTGCTGCAAAGAGGAATGGGCGAAACTGGCCAAGGATAGGTGTGCCAAGCTTGTGGCATCATATTCAAAAAGACTTGAGGCTGTAATTGCTGCCAAAGGTGCATCGACAAAGTATTAAGCAAAGGCTGTGAATACTTATGTACATGTGATTTCTCAGTTTTTTATTTTTAATAAATTTGCAAAAACCTCAAGTAAACTTTTTTCACGTTGTCATTATGGGGTGTTGTGTGTAACATTCTGAGGAAAAAAATGAATTTAATCCATTTTGGAATAAGGCTGTAACATAACAAAATGTGGAAAAAGTGATGTGCTGTGAATACTTTCCAGATGCACTGTAGCTACTATACTTATTTAAATCTGAATTCTGATGTTAATTAAGGATTTTGGTTAATTAAAAGAGATGGTTTGATGTCTGTTAATGTTTATTGCGTATGAATGTTCAACAGTTGTTGTTTAAAAATCTGCTTCATACCCAGGAGACTGCTCCTGTTTGTTGTCAAGTATGTTTTAAGACTACTATGTAACATTTTTACTATGATAAATGTCAGACCCTGTCTTGGAGAGGTGCCACTACCATTTGTTCTTCCTGCGTAACCCATACACAAAGGGAACACCACATACCAGTCTCAAGATAAAAAGCAACAGAGATGGGTTTCAAAGGGATGAGTGCTTCAGGGTACTACTGTAGCTAGGAAGTCAAGTGGGCAAAACATTCAAAGAGGCAGATAAGAACACAAGAGCCATGCGGTTTTATTTCTATTTCTATTTACTTTGTACTTTGTCAGATCACTTTTGTGGATCCCTTCATTTTGTTATTGTATTTTATTAATAAAGGCACCCACCTTGGTGTCATTTTGGGAGTGGAGGACTTCCATGAAAGCAATCTAGCTATTTACATACTGTATTACATTTTTACTATCATGTGGCACAATGGCTCAGTAGTTTGCACTGCTGTCACTCGTCTGCTCAGTTTGAGATCCTGTATATGTGGAATTTGCACATCCTTTCATTCGTGCCTCACACTTATTCTGGGTTCTCTGTTTTTACTCTCACATTTCAAAGATGTGCATTTTAAGATACAGTTGTGCTTGAAAGTTTGTGAACTCTTTAGAATTTTCTATATTTCTGCATAAATATGACCTAAAACATCATCAGATTTTCACTCAAGTCCTAAAAGTAGATAAAGAGAAACCAGTTAAACAAATGAGACAAAAATATTATACTTGGTCATTTATTTATTGAGGAAAATGATTGAATATTACATATTTGTGAGTGGCAAAAGTATGTGAACCTCTAGGATTAGCAGTTAGTTTGAAGGTGAAATTCAAGTCAGGCGTTTTCAATCAATGGGATGACAATCAGGTGTGAGTGGGCACCCTGTGTTATTTAAAGAACAAGGATCTATCAAAGTCTGCTCTTCACAACACACATGTTTGTGGAAGTGTATCATGGCACGAACAAAGAAGATTTCTGAGGACCTCAGAAAAATAGTTGCTGATGCTCATCGGGCTGGAAAAGGTTACAAAACCATCTCTAAAGAGTTTGGACTCCACCAATCCACAGTCAGACAGATTGTGTATAAATAGAGGAAATTCAAGACCATTGTTACCCTCCCCAGGAGTGGTCGACCAACAAAGATCACTCCAAGAGCAAGGCGTGTAAGTTCTAAGTAACTGAAGGCCTCTCTCACATTGGCTAATGTTCATGTTCACGAGTCCACCATCAGGAGAACACTGAACAACAATGGTGTGCATGGCAGGGCTGCAAGGAGAAAGCCACTGCTCTCCAAAAAAAAATTGCTGCTCATCTGCAGTTTGCTAAAGATCACGTGGACAAACCAGAAGGCTATTGGAGGAATGTTTTTTGGACGGATGAGACCAAAATAGAACTTTTTGGTTTAAATAAAAAGCGTTATGTTTGGAGAAAGGAAAACACTGCATTCCAGCATAAGAACCTTATCCCATCTGTGAAACATGGTGCTGGTAGTATCATGGTTTGGGCCTGTTTTGCTGCATCTGGGACAGGACAGCTTGCCTTCATTGATGGAACAATGAATTTTGAATTATATCAGAGAATTCTAAAGAAAAATGTCAGGACATCTGTCCATGAACTGAATCTCAAGAGAAAGTGGGTCATGCAGCAAGACAACGACCCTAAGCACACAAGTCGTTCTAACAAACAATGGTTAAAGAAGAATCAAGTTAATGTTTTGGAATGGCCAAGTCAAAGTCCTGACCTTAATCCAATCGAAATGTTGTGGAAGGACTTGAAGCGAGCAGTTCATGTGAGGAAACCCACCAACATCCCAGAGTTGAAGCTGTTTTGTACGGAGGAATGGGCTAAAATTCCTCCAAGCCGGTGTGCAGGAATAATCAAAATTTACCGGAAATGTTTAGTTGCAGTTATTGCTGCAAAGAGGGGTCACACCAGATACTCAAAGCAAAGGTTCACATACTTTTGCCACTCACAAATATGTAATATTCAATCATTTTCCTCAATAAATAAATGACCAAGTATAATATTTTTCTCTCATTTCTTTAACTGGTTTCTCTTTATCTACTTTTAGGAGTGAAAATCTGATGACGTTTTAGGTCATATTTATGCAGAAATATAGAAATGTCTAAAGGGTTCACAAACTTTCAAGCACAACAGTAACTGCCGACCCGACCTGTGTGAGTGGACATGGGTATGTGCACAGGAGTGCTCCAAGAAAGGCTTTGGTCCTTCAGGTGATTCCTACCAGAACAGACTCTAGAGTAAGCAACCTTCACAATAGCTGGTTGATTAGATTTTTCCTATGGGGTGGTACAAATGATATATTGGTTATATTGGCTCCAGATGACTGAATTAAAATATTGACACAGACACTGCCTCTGTGAAGTTTGCTCATTTTCCTGGTATCAGCACTGGATCTCCTCAGGGTACTCAAGTTTTGTCACAAACCCCAAATACTCGCTTGTTAGGTTAACAACTGTTCTGGTATGAGCGAGGGGAAGTGGGTGTTTGAGCCATGTAATGGAGTAACACTAGGGTCCATTCTTGTCTTGTACTAATTTTATAGGACCTGATACCACAAGACCCTCATCCTTTCATATATAAAATTTTCTTTTAATCAAAACTGGTTGTTATTTTCCCATTTTCCCACAAAAGTGCTTCATCTCCTCCAGATTGTTGGCTTTCTTGCACTGCTTGAGGTCTTACCACAACATTTGCTTTCAGTTGCACTCTGGACTTTGAAATGTCGATTTGAAAAAACATTCCTCTTAATTCATTCTTTGGTAGACTTGTGGAAATGTTCAAAAGTGTTGTTATGCTGGGTGACCAGTGATTAGCTCAAATGAAATCAATCAAAAGAGGATCTGACATTCTCCTCCAAAGTAATTTGGGAAGCCTCTGAACTCAAAATTCCTTCATTTTTTCAGTAATGGCAAATTGTCCATGTCCCTGGGCAAAAAGGAATTCAAACCATGATAATGCTGTATATAACATTTTAATTGGTAAATTACACGGTTTTCTATAATCAATCAACTCAGACCCAAATTATATGGTTTCAATTTAAAAAAATCATGATATTTCATGATTTCCCAAAATGTCAGACTTTTGCCAACTTGCCCATTTCATCACAGTTTTGTTGAAAACAACAGATTATGACTGCTGATAGACAAAGAGCCTGAAAAAAGTCTACACAAATAAAAAGCAAGCTGTTTCTCTCTCTGTGTCTCTCTTGTTGGTAGTGCTGGTGATTCTACATTTGAGTAATAAATGGCTATGTGAGAAACAGCTTTATCAGAGGCTTTCAATACTTAGAAAATACAGCTGTCACTCCATTTATGAATTTTTGAAATCCAAGAGAAACAGAATGTAATACCTTTATAATGTACAATAATGTATTTGAGAAAGGAAATGACTGAAACAATACCCAGGCAAGACAGCAAACGACTCTAAAGAAAATACATTTAAGAATGTGAAACTAACACAGAGCCGTATCTCCCCAGTAAGAGGAACATCTTTAGCAGGCAGGGTTCTGGAGAATATTGGGCACCCTGTAACGTGAACAGGCCAGAATGGAAACAAGCCTTGGGATAGCGCAAATATATTGAAAAAGGGGCATATGTCTCAAATTGAAAACACTAATAGTGGGTGTTTATAAGTATACAAATATACATTTTTTTTTCAAAATTAGCAATATTTCTAAAATTTCTGTTATTATGCTTTGGATCAGCTAACTCAAACCTCTAAATCTTTGTCTAAGGTTACAAGGCTAACTTGTAAGATGATCTCTAAACATTAGCCCAAGCCTAAACCTTTATTTATGTGAGCTTTTCAGCTGAACTCATAGGTGGAAAACAGAGAATAAACGTAAATCATAAATTGGATATTAAAACAGCATGTATAGAGAAGGTGAATGCCTGGTTTGCTTGAAAAGACAGCATTGTTCTATTCTCATTCATCAGGCATTTAAAAATAAAATCACAGGTCTTTTACTATACTGAAATGTGCTGGCATTTCTATTGTATCTTGAATAAATAAATGAGTGCTGGGCTACTGTCTATTTGAGTACCAAGTACTCGAGATGACAGCCCTTCATAGCCAGATGAATTTAATATACACAGATAAATAGAAGTCAGTATCTCATGTATATGTGGAATGTGAATGAGCTTGGGAACTGACCACACACAAGCACCATATCCATAATACCTCATAACTTCTTGAACGCAATAAACAAACAGATATGTAAAGTTGGGCGCTTGACCTTATGTTTTGAATAATAGGATCATTATTGTAAGACAGCTTCACACAGATATACAGTTCTTTGTTTAGTGAATGCATTATTTTAACCAAAATTGCTTGTAAGGCACAAAAGAAAAATATAACTAACTTTCCTGGTAGAAACTCCATGATGCCTTTAAACCGTTTGGAGGTTATTTTGCCCTCCACCCAGCTATCACTGTTTTAACTGGTCTCTGATATCCTGGGGGACTCCAAAATGTGTGTGTGTGTGTTTCACTGCCTATCTCTCTCTCTCGCTAAGAATCATAGTTCACTTTCAGGACTGATATATTCGCACTAATCCAAGACAGAGGCTGCGGGCCGAGGGGAGGGAGAAGCGTGATTTTAGGATTAGGGAGCCAGGACGGGGCCCTCATTACTGTCCTGTTTCACTTCTAAGCAGGCAGAGTCGCAGGGGACGGCTAGTTAGCAAAGTAACCCAAAAAGGGTTCCGCTTACGCCCCAAGTTATATTTATAAATTACAAGAAAATCTGTACTATGACAGTATTATAACTCTTACAACTGAAAGAATAGCACAGCAAATGCAGACATACTTGGTATTTTACCACTTTAACCTCAGTGTTAATACTATGTACTCAGGCACTGATTTACATTCAAAAATAAACAGTTTAGCATTCTGACTTGAATGTATTTTAGCAAACACTGGTGGAACAAGGCCAGACTGATTGTTAAGTGTTCACTGAATGTATCCTCCCACACTGTCACACAGTTCAAAGTACAAAAGGCGCTATACTATTTATGGAGATAGCAAGCAAACTTTGATACTCAACTGTGTCAGTCAGCATGAATATACAGTACTAAAATAATGGGATGAGTTTCAGTAATTGTAGTTTACACCTATCCACAAATGAATCAATGTTTTGGCTTTTTCAACTGAGGTAAATGATAGTCAACCCTAAAAGCAACAGACCTTAGACAGACTGGGACATGAGCCCATTGTAGGGTGTTCACATATTTAAATAAAATAATAGCATTCACTACACTACAACTATCAGAGATAATATTTGGCATAATTGTGGGATTTTTTTTTAGCAAAATGCCACATCCACCCAGCAGTCATAATCCTGAGTACTTCTGTGCTCTCATGTATAATCTTATTGATTTCAAACCATTGAATAATAAATGACTAAAAGACAAAAAGTATCCTAGTAGTGTGATCTTTATAGATATTCAGCCATGTTATGTCACGGTTACAAGGTATAATCCTCAAATATTCCCTAGGCTTTATAATAATAGCAGGTATAATATGGACACCAACAATTCTTTCAGTAGCAATTTGCTTTAACAAATCTCTGTTGTCATTATTACATGGCTCAGAACACAGAAAACACCACCGGCGATCAATCAGTATAGTTCAGAAAAACAGCATGTTACAAGAGGATATAGTTTTGGGGTCAGCAGAGTACAGTACAGTATTCTCTTACAATTGAATTAAAATAGAAGAAAACTGGCTTATACAACCCTCTATAATGGTGCGTTGGAGATAAATAACTCCCCCAAATTAACAATAGTTGCTAAATAATGGGTATTACTGTGTTTCTGCTAAACATGAAGAAACACTAACAACTACTTAAGGAGGCATGTCACACTGAACATCCTGCCTTACTTAAATCTTTCTGCCTTCATTACAAAAAAAATCACAGATGCAAGAGGTGTGAATTAAAAAAAGAAATGACTACAAAGGCTATTGACAAAAGTATACTACATATACAAATGGCTTTTCTTGCTCCAAAACTAAATAGCTATAGAATCTTTTCATTTATATTCCAACACCAAACCCTCATTTACCTATTACATGTGAATCAGCAGTATGTGATACTTTAGAAGGCCTATTTTTACTTCAGATAGGGCATTTAATCAATTATCCATGTGACTTAAAAACGACTCAGGCATGTTTTCTGTACAAGTAGCTATCTTTAGCAGCTGCCCATGTGCACAATTTCACTTGAAGATGATGCCCTGATGGGTTTTATCATGTCAGTACAGTCTCTTTCTAACCGCCCATAAAGATGACACAGAAATTATCCCAAATATTTCAAATGGAATACTTTTGGTGATCTCAGCTTTGTGCTCCTTCCACGTTATCCTTAGATTTCTCCTGTCAATCATAGCCCTAAATGCAGTGAGCTGTAATGGATATCCAACTGTTCATCTCCAGTGTACCCAGAATATGAAGAAGAGTGCCTGCCTCTGCTTACAGATGATCGAGTAACAGTTGTCTTGTAAAATGTGGACACATACTGAAAATGTGGTAAGCCAGTACCTCTGCAAAACTATAGAGAGGGCAGATGTTTATGGTGCTACATCTATCAGTCTTTTTCGTCGCTAGGATTTTTCTGCCACTTCAGGTCCACATCACAAAGGAAAAAGCCAATCCCCTGTGTCTGGGCCTGTTTGTAGCTCTGGGATTCTCACTGATGGATTAATACTGGCCTGGGTGTCATTCTCAACTTAACACTACATGTACAACAGAGATCTGCCATTTTCCACCATCTGAGTTTCCTTCTGCATTAGCCATTACTAGATCTCACAGTCAAAACAGTTACACAGTTTGTTTGCTGGGCATCCTTTCAGGTGAAGGTGGGGGCTAAGTGCCAAATTATGTTGGGGAAAGTCATGGATTTCAAACTGCAAAGAAGAAACCACTGTCTAGTCAACAGAAAAGTCAAAAAGCCAACATTCTGAAACAATGCCTGTTTCATACTGTAGAGGAATTCATCACTAAATTTAATGCCTTGGTTTCAGCTTGATCTTAACAACTGATATAGTGATCTGTGTGTGGGTTCTGTGATGCTAAGATTAACTTCTGACCCTTTCTGACTGAGTAATCTTAAAATTCAAAACTATTCACTTCAAAAGCCAAAAATGACCAGGATGAACTGGTCAGCTTGTGTTTGTCCTCAACATCTGTGACATGAGGGAAATGCAACCTCAAAGATCAAGGCTCGATTTTAGAAAGAAAAGGACAACCAAAAGCATGTTCCAAAACAGTCCATTTTGAAGAATGTTTTGGGCTCAGTGGAACTGGAGAGGCTCTTCCTGTGTTGGGTGGGAGTTGAGTTGTCATATATCTCTACAATCTGAGTTACTGAAACAAAGAGAAAATATGAGTCACTAGCCTTATCCCAAAACACAGGATTGGAATGTGCCTTGGGCTTTTATCCACAAAGTTCAGTTTTCATCTAGTGCAATGGCCGTTTATGCCTGCTTTCTTTTTAGTATTTGCTCTACTGTGTTAGAGTTATTGAGGGTAAAAATGAATCACAGAGAAATAAACTGTGAAATGGTCAAACTTAAAGTACCACCAGATTCCTCCACACCTAAGTATAACATTGGTATATTTTAAACTTTGTAGGGGCATTATTGTCACATGTACAAAGTACAGTGAAATTCTTATTTAAGCTCCACATACAAGCCTTTTTCACTTAGCGTGGTATCAAGATATTTTCAGAGAACTGTCAATTTTCAAGGACATCCTTATCTCTATAATAGTATGTAATCCAGGGCTCCGATACCAAATCCTAAAATGAATATATAGGCAGGAACCATCCTAGGTTCTATCAGCATATCCTCACTCTTAAGAAGAAAACTTCAACTTCAAAACAAAACCAATACATCCATATGAAAATGTTCCATCCAAAGAATAAAAATGTGCTACTGTAACTTAAACATTGCATGTCATTGACGGCAACTGTAAAAAAAGGGTCTCCAAAAAAGGAAAGACTGAAACCACAGTTTACCACATCCTCAGTTCCCACCTATCTCATTCTGGCTAATCCCAGATTTAAAAGTCCTAAAACAGTTTATGTATGCTAGCAGAAGCAATAACTTTCCAGCAGCAGAAATGGTTGAGGGGATGCACTGATTTTGCATTTTGTGCACTAACAGCAAACAGAATTTTTTGGTTAGACCTGTAAACACTAGCACTTTTACTTACTAAGGCTAGTTGTTTACCCTTTGGGCTGATCAGGTCATCCAGACTGCCTGTCATCTTATATCATCAGATCATTTGCACTAGTGTAATTCTGACCTGACGTTCGTGCTAGGAAATGAAAATGGCGCAGTGGATTTTTTTTTGTTACAGTTGCTTTCAATCAATACAACTGACACTGCAGGTTTGAAGATGGAACCAGAACTTATCCTGTATCAACACTCATCTGTTCATCAAAAAGATACAGGCAACTGACAGAAACATTTTACTACAGTTTCCCCTATGCTTTTAAAGAGCAATTTGCTGAAGCTGAAAAAAGACATGGAGGTATATTCTTGTTCAAGTTAGATGTGCATTGTTCATGGTCACTTAATACCAATCCCCACTAGGAACCCAACACAAAAATTCCCTAAAGGCTTTACTTTACTTTAATGCTGTTCTTCTGCCACATAAAGCTTAAATCTTCTTTAGAATAACAAGAGTCTACTCTATAAATACATCAAATGAAAATAAATAACAGGGATAGCGGAGATGACTGGAGCAACACCAAAGTTGATGAAAATCAAATGAAACCAGAGCCGGCTCTACCTTGGTGGACGCCTAGGGTGGCAAAATGTGTGGTGCATCATTTTTTGCAAATGTCTCCCCCATCTATCACATATACATATGTCAGCATCAGAAAAACAAAGGGGACCCCCAGTCTTTGATTGAAACACTGAGGCAGGACAAGGGCTCTTCAATATTATATACATGTGTTCAGTCCCGAAAAAATATGATGCTCTGTGTAAGTATGAAGATACAGTATATAAGGTTTAGCCATGACTTTAATAGTTTCTCCTAGAATGGTGAAAACAGCAGTGCTGGCCATAAGTGAGGCAAAGCGAAAAAGTCAATTACTGTAATTAGTGTGCTTGAATATGAAACTTAACCCTTACAAGTGCTTTAATAGAACACCAAGAAAGCTCTGGAAAACACTGGACCAGCACAGACACAAAGGGGAAACTCCAGGGAGATAGAGTATGATATTAAAAGGATATAAATGAGGCATCAGAAAAAGGAGAATTAAAAACAGGCCGATATAGCAAACAATGCAAACCCAAAAGGAACATATTTTAGAAACAGAATATATAAGAAATATCATAATTAGCTTGTGGTGAACTATATGTAGTCTACCTATTACAGGCTGACAGTGGGACTGTAAGTCCTACATATACAAAAAACCATAAACATAAGGTGTCAAAACACAGAAACATTTTTAAGTAATGACTAGATTGTTCACACTGCTATGATCATCCAGGGCACATAAGTCCTAACAGCTCATAAGAAATATTTCAAATGAAGACTCTCAAAGAATTTGCTACTAGTGTGTAGTAGTGGCCAAAAGCCTGAAAGTACAATATAAGAGAAGTACAACTGAAATGTTATTTCAACCATAATCTGCATTCTGTATGAATGGCTTTGCACCATCTGCTTACATCACTCAGACTGAAATATTAGAAAATAGAAACACTTCTGTCAGTGCTAAGTAATTTTACCATGTCCATATAAACCTTCACAAGCAGCGAAGAATTACAATTCAAGTAGAAATGGCACTTATGACACATTTCTTTCTCAAGTAAGCTGCTACAGGTTAGCATATGTACACATGGCGTGACATTTAGATGTGATCAGGGACTTCATTAACTGGTTTGAAAGTTGGGTGGATTTTAATTTTTTTATTTACTTCATCAGACAGAGACATCACATTTTTGTTAAGTGAACAGTTTTGCAAAAAATAGTCAAATTCAAATACAATTCTGATATTAGAATGTAATGGCACGTTTTTAATAGTATTTTTCAATATTATGTAGTTAAAAACCAAGCCAAAGATGGCTTATGGTGACTGCAATAGCTTTCAAAGATTCCAGACTCATGTGATATAAAACTGGCATCAATTGATGTACTATTGTTAGTTAAGCAAAAATTATTGAAAGAACTTTGTGATGGAGAATTAAAATCTATACTGATGTCCACACATGCAAGCATGTTGATAGAGAGCATCAGATGCAGTGCATGTGAGTCCGCTGGAGTTTTAATGACTGGTACTGGAGATTTGTTTGCTGTAAAGAGCAGCTATCAGATGAGTAAAACAGGAACAGATACTTTACAGGATGAAATAAACTTGTTCACGATAAGTTTTAGAGAGTAAAAGAATCCATAACTGAGGCTGCACCAAAGGTTTCTGTTTTCAGAAAGATGATTTTGGTGTCTGAAATTTCAAAAATATGTACAGCTGCTTTCATTAAGTATGAGAAGTGCTAGCAAAATAAGAAAAAAAAATCTCCTAGTCATTACAATTCAAAACATAATTGACTAAGCCACCAATAAACAAAATATTTTAATCTAATATACCAAACTCTATATGCCAAATAGCAGACATAGTGAAATACTGTATATTGTTTTACCCAGAGAAAAATCCAGTACAATAAAAATCCAAATAAGATAAAAATAACAGAGTAAGAGCTGCATATGATGTATTATGAAAACAAAAATATAATTGCCACTAAAAGCAAAAATGTAATACCAGAAGGATAGCAAATGATCACAAATGGCATTAACACTTAAGAAGATCAATGCTGAAAGATAAGATAATGCACTGCTAATTAAGTAATGCACATTAACTCCCCATCATTCAAAGAGGAGCTCAAAGCAGTCTATTTTAATGCTTTGGTATGTTAGCATTTTCACAGAAAAATTCTGAACATTTTTCTCTGTATTTTTTTTAATTGCAAAAGTCCTATGCAGTTCTAAATTCTTTTTATATTTAGCAATCAGCAAAAGCAAAAATATTGCACTATGCTGACACCGGAATTTTTTTTTTGCCTATATGATTTGAAATTAAACATGACAGAAGATGTCAGGATGTCACAAGACATGTCCCTCTTAAAATAATAATAATAAGTCTTCCAGGTCACTAAGGCAGGATGAATGAATAAATCAACATTACTCTCCCCAGTGGCAGTTTGTAATGTTGGGTGCTGCTCCTCAAATATTTAAAAAAAATATACTTAAATTAATCAGGTAATTTGAAATAATTATGAGATAAATGTGTTTATTTGCACAATGTGCCTGGTGTCAGCGCAGGTCAAAATCCATTAAAAATTGGTTCCGACTTGTATTTGTTGTGGCAAAGGCGCTATATAGGTG
This sequence comes from Polypterus senegalus, assembly GCF_016835505.1. NCBI lineage: Eukaryota > Metazoa > Chordata > Cladistia > Polypteriformes > Polypteridae > Polypterus > Polypterus senegalus. The sequence goes on along the minus strand of NC_053160.1, from coordinate 69,928,029 downwards.
TCGACCCGACACAGACTGACAACTGAGGCACTGGTAAAAATAAACAAAAATATTTTATTCTTGTCTTCAGCCGTGGGGCACGTCTTCCCCATGTCCCACAGGCCCTACACAGTCCCAAAAACACTAAAGCAAACACACTGTTCACTACTCCAGGAATGGTGGCTGCTGGCTTCTCATATAGCCCACCCGGGCTCTTTAAGCCATGCAGCTCACCCTGGCGGTGGATTGAATCCAACAAGGCTGAGCTCCGATGTCCCATGCCTCTGGTCCTGATGCAACCCAGTGGGGGCCGCCACCAAGCGTTCCAGGAGAAGTAGTGCGTAGCCCATGGCAATTCCCCTGGACCAAGTGTCGAAGGGGTGTCCCGGCCGGGAATGGGCCCCGGCCATCCGTCACATTTTTTTTTTTTTTAAATCACACTGAAATTAAACAAACTAAGTGAATGTGAATACCTGTATTTCGTGAGTAAAGGATGCCAGCCAAATGAGAGTCTATGCAAGTCCTTGATCTTCTGGCAAGCAGGTGACCGGAGGCTGCCCATTAATTGGTTACTTCCAAATTTTTCCAGGAAGGCAGCTCTATGTGACCCAAACACTCCCACATTTATTGACAGCAAATTAGTATTGTTTTAGGTTTTTTATTTTAACCTAATGTAATTGGGCAATCATGTCATGCTGAAACCAATGGTTCACAGTTTACAATTGCCTTTAATGTTACTAATTACAGTGGGGCAAGCAAGTCTTTGATGGTACCTTCAAGTGGAACTTCAGAAATCAAAGAAAATTCAGTTTTTTCTTTAATGAAACACCCCTTCATAAATCGTTAACTTGAAGAAAAAAACAAGATAAAGGACCTTGGTCTGGACTGACCTGACTTAAGAATTCAGCAGAAGGCAAGTGATCAAGGATGTAAAGAAAGCTCAGGTCTTTTTCTGTGTATTATTTGCAAGGAGATCAGTTCCTGAGATTTTTAAATTCCTGAGTTTTTAATGCTGCTCTTAGGGTTATTTTATGTACAGTAAGTGATCACTTCTCCAAACCATGCATTAAAAAGGCTGAAAATGCTGTTGTGCTTAAACCTGAAATGTAACAACAGTTGTCTCGATAACAAAGGGCCTTCTTTTACTAGGCATTCTACAGCTCCTGTAATGCTAAGCATACAAAATATCCACAATGAGTAATCACAGAAGCAATTCAATGCTATGCAAAGTAATGTTATCAATTTCACAAAATAGAAACTATTAATAACAAGCAAAAGTATTTGCATAAAACCTGAAAGTAGACTTGGGATATTGTGATTCAGATGGTTTGTTATTCTTGCAAGCATTTCAAAATCAGTCTTTGATGCGCTTGTTCCATGCTGCATTGTGCAGCTGCTTTTTTTCTTTTTCATATTGTGCACAAAAAGAGATCTACTCTGATATTAGAAAGTGTGAACAATCTTGTATGCCTTAGCAACTGGTTGAATGTCATAAAGGAAAACAATGATGACAATGGCCTTGAGCAATGTTACAGACATTTCCAAATATCGTGTTTTGTTTGTCATAATTTTGACAATAAATGGAATTTCTGAAATCCTCTGAGAATTATTTCCAGCACATCACAATACTGACATTTTTATATTTATAGCTGACCTGATGATGTAGTAACTGTACATGTCTACATACTTCACAGTGTACTGTAGTACTAAACATTGTCCTGTACTGTATAATTACAAAATATGCAAAGACTCTTTGTTTTCTTTTTATACATCATGTGTTTTATTCCCTTAGTGTGTATTAGTAATAGTCCTACTGTTTGTTAGGGTTATGCAGGTTAAGAAGGTTGGACTGAAAGGAGAACAACATTCACTTAACTGAGTTGTTTACCTTGGCTATTATTGGTGTCTATTGTTTGGGTACTATCATGCCAGCAAAATGTTTATTTATTTTTTTGTTTATTTGCATTTTTGCATTATTGTAAGGCAATACACAAGCAGCTGGATCTGTAAATTTGTGTGCATGCATGATCCAATGTTGTGCGCAGGGTTTTATTAGAGGATTCCCCTCATTTGGCTGCTGATGGTCAAGTTCTTTAAACCATCTTATCTGGGTGAAATTTTATTTGCCCACCTAGTTTCATATACACTCACCCACCAACACATTTCTGGCTACGCTACTACTAATAATAATACCTCTTTACATTTATATGACACCTTTCTCACTATTCAAAGCATTCCGTGTGTAGGCAAACATTACAGTTTGTGTTTTTCTTGTGTTGCTTCAGTTTGTCCCCCTAAAAACTGCGCTCCCACACAAATTTTTTTTCACCAGCCACTACTGACTCTCCCTCATGTAATACAAATAATGATGCTCATGAATAAAGTAAAACCATTCAAAAGAGTAGAAACAAATGAACTTTTAAATAGTACAAACAGAAAACATAAAAGATTCTTAAGACACTGATCATCCTAAAAATACAAGGATTCAAATCTGTCATAGATGACTGTCCCAAGTATCAAAACCAGCATGCAGTCAAGCGTTTGACCAGGCAAAACCTAACTGGGAAGAAACAGTAACTTTAGTGTAAAGTATTGGTGAAAATACAGTATACAAATGAGTGGTTGCTAAACCCTGCAACATTTTGTACTCAATGACATATGGAGAAAAAACATTATAAATCATCAGTGGTAGATGTTCCTTGTCACAGTTTGCTAGTTTGCTTTCTGCATAAAATTAATTTGAGGTTAGAGGTGAACCTCTTAGAAAGCAGGGCTGGCGTCATATGGGCAATCAGGTGAGTGCCCAGGGTACCAACACCAAAATGCCTAAACATGAAACACTGGACTGATGCTTTACGATTCCTTGCCTGCATTCCCTGGTCAGATCATAAAAAAAATATATATATATATTCCCAGATGGATGTTGGCTTGCTAGGCACGTGCTTTCCCAACAATATGTGGTGATCACCTTTACTGAATTATTTTTGATGTAAGCTTTATGCCATTTAATTTGTCATTCTGTGTGTTTTCGGTGGTAGAGAGGGGCACTGGAGGTTATGATGCCCAGGGACACTGTAGAGTCTTAATCCAGCCCTGCTAGAAAGAAGAAGAACAAGAACAGATGCCTCAGAGTTGGTTCAGTTCACTTCACAGGAAGGAAGTGGAAGTGTGTCATAAAGGGCAAAACCCAGAAAGATAATCTGATTTTTCTGGAAAATGGGCCATCCCATGATTAAACAAAAAGTGAGACAACTGCCTTTCTGGTCGCATAACTCCTGATATGTATAAAGGCAACAAAAGGATAGGAAGTTTAGCTCTGCCTCCACAAGAAACAAAACTCCACTTAAGAGGCTGCAATAGACTGAAAGTTTATGAAAAAGCACATCCTGGACATGTCAGGAATTGATTAATTTTTTATTTTCCCAGTGAAATTATCGTGTATATGTTTCACAGGTAAATTATTGGCACTACCATCTTGTGACTATAAATGTGATGCATTGCCCTGCACTGTTGTGCATGCATGTTGAGAGTGTGACTTTAACTCAAACCAAGTAAAGACCCTCGTAAAGCCTAATAGTTTGAACAAAAAAAAAACAGAAAACTAATTAGGGAAATAATTTCTTGCTTTAACTGGTGTTCATGGTGTGATTTTCAAATTAATTATTTTGTCCTCCTCATGCGTGGAAAGTTTAGTAATGATGGTCTGTGTATGGACTCTGCTAAATGTCCCTGACTAATCTCCTGCTATCATAGGTGTACAATGAATTGAAAAGAGAAAAAAGAAATGAAGTATATTAAGAAAGTATAATAATTTGAACACAAGTATCTAAACAGAAACTACCGGGTGGTTACACGACAACAGTAAAACATAAAAAACATAACACAAGCTGTTATCTTTCCTTGAGGTTCAATACATAGCTGTTATTACTATTTTCAAGTTTGCATACTTATAAGACATACACAAACACTTTTATGTTATCTTCAATCTATCGATGTAAAACCTGCGCCCACATGAATGGCAGAGACCTATAGGCTGGCACAAGGACAAGAATATATCTGTGTAGTTCTAGATAAAACCACAGCAAAATCAGGATATTCAGACCTGATGCACCTCTGGAATGCTGTATGTCAATGAAAACATTTACTATTGGCATTTAAAACAGATTTTCCTTGTGTATTACAAAAGGACCAAAATGGAATCAAGTATGCTTATTTTAATGGAGAAAGGTTTCTTTGCTGCTAATTAATATGGTAAATCCCAGGATTACATGTTTTATGTATATTTATTAAATGACACATTGTTATCCTAAGATTTTTCAACAAAATAAATGCTAGACATTGCATTCCATAATTCCAGAAAATATAATGTAGAAACAACTTGTATTGTATATTGGTTGTAAAGACATATCAGATCAAGCTTTGTGATACATTGTCATAAATCATATTGAGATAAAGAAATTTAGCATTACTTTGTACTTCTACTGGCCACACTCTGACATTTGCCAATGTGATCACCATCAGCAGAATCCTCCACAAGATTACAATGCAGGCCTCATGGTTTTATCTTGAGCTATGTTGTACATGCCAGTTAAACCAGTGATGTGATTTGATATTATATAACTGCCCTTTCAACAATACCCTCTCAAAAATGGCTTTGTAGCATAGAACCCATCTAGTAAGACATGACAATATCAGTGCCTGAAAGCTAGCATCACAGCATTTTATTTTTTCCTCCCAAGCTATTAACAATACCAACCCCAATGATGCCTTGCAAATTATACAGAGTGTGGTAATTTACCCTTTAAGAACTGTCTGGCTAGTTGGAAGAAATCAGTAGTGACCAAAATAACCACAAAGAAATTGTAAAATTGGCTGCAATCGACCATTATAGTGGGTCTACAAATGTGATCCTGTAGCTAGGATTGAAGGCCCAAGGTTTGCATTAGTTAAGTGATATTTATTATATAAATCACACATGAGCACTTATACATTAGCAAGCTAAAGTTTTATTTTTGTTCAAACCAAAAACACATTACATAGTAGGATTGTGTTCATTACAAACATACTTCTAATGAGATCACAGGAGTAAAGGCTCATTGAATTAGGTGTATGATATACTGTAGTCTGAAAATAAGAGCTAATTATAGTCACAGTTTGATTGGGTTTTTGGGTTCAGCTACCCAATTATATACAGCATTTGATTTGGAAAAAAGGCCGGAGGTATCAAGCGGTGCCATAAGGATGGATTTTCTGTGAAAGTGTTCACTGTAAGTCAGCAGAAGGGGTGAATAGTCACCGAATTAGTGCACCTTGATTAATTATGATATGTAGAATTCACAAGATTAGACTTATTCAACACCCCTAAATTAAAAAAAATATGTATGTGATAAAAAATCAACTCACTGATTTAAAAACGAACAAGTACAGATTAGACAGGCTCTGCTTAAATGTGTTCAGTTTAACTGATCTTGCAGTACAAGTCATCACTGTGTATGTAAAACAAGAAACTGAATTTTTAAACCATACACCCTTGCATCATTAAATTCGATCTAATCTATAGGTTTGTCACCTACAGAGAAACCAAAAATACATCACTGATATTCAGTTTTCAATTACGTAACCACTTGGACAGTAAAAACATAACATACCACATAAGCAAGAAATGTTTTTTTCATTTTTTGTGGACAACCCCCACAAACTCAAATGGCACAAGAGTAAAACAAATGCAGTGTTAGTGACATAATACAAACAAATCTATTTGTTCTTAGTCAAGAAAATCAAATTCCATGTCTAAAATCAGTGCATTCTATAAAGAGTGTCGACGCCACCGTTAAAGAATGCCACTTTGAATACCAGCTACTCCCATATCCTGTCTAGACTTTATGGCCAGTTTCTGCTTTGTGTTTCCTAATCTAAGGCAAATGTGTACCAAGGATGCTAGTGAGCTGAGAGACAGCATATAACGTAATCAAAAATCCTTTAAAGTAAAAGAAGTAACACAAAACAAAGATCTTAAAAAGAAATGTGTGAAAGGAAAAGTGGTGATATTTTTCAAAACATCTGACACTTGCTTAAATTCATAGATAATAATTATGTACAAAGAAGCATATTCAAGACATCTTTGTAGTGCATGTGTGTGCCTAAGAAAAGGTTCTGCAAGCAATACCATCAGGTTCATTAATGACATCACAAGTGTGTGAACCAGACTATGGCCTGTCATCCTTCTCTGGCTGCAGTTCTACCTTGTAGCCATTATGCCAGAGGAGGCTTTGGTTACTCAGTGATTCCAAATACAATTTAGAACGTACTGAATGAACAAATAAATTACAATAAATCTTGTGTAAAGCTACCACACACTATTTCCTCTGCCACTATATCAATATGTGTAAGAAGGATGATGTCTGAAATCTCTGTATAGTCTAATTAAAAATGCATGCATTTCAACCTTGTAATTTACTTTAAATGAACAAATGTAATCAATTATCTATCCATTATCTTGACAATAAAATAAACATGAAAATGTACCATAAATGTGCTTATTGAGCATAACCATTAAAAGCAATAACAAGAAACAATTACACAAAAGCAATGTAGGTTGTTTAATTACAAAAAACAATATGCAATATATAGACAAGAATAAAGATTCTTAAAGGCCGTCACCATGGCAATCGAACAATTGAAGGAAATCTTCACAAAAACGCTTAATTATCCAATAAATACTTAAAATAAATTGTGGATGAAATACCCTACAGTTAGTCCACCTGTTTCAGAAATGTAAAAAAATAATCCTCCTACTGACATGTCATATAACTAACTCTACTCTACACTAGATTCTACACTATGTCTTACGTTCTGCTACCAGACAGAAAGATTTGCTAGTAGTGCTGCCATCTGCTGCCCACAATGTGAATTTAGCTTAGCACATTCCTGTACTTAATTGTAATTTACAAAGACATTGCCTGCCACTTTGCACTTTCATAAGACAGTCTAATAAACACCATCTTGTTGACATTTCTTTTTTTTTTACAGGAAGGGGGCTGGCACTCCTACATGTAACACCAGTCTGCATGTACGTCATGAGTTTTAGAAGAGAGAATACTGAAATGCATGTGACTTCATTTTCTCTTTTAAAAACGAAAAGGATCTCTCACTCAACATATCAGAAAAGGAGTGGAAGGTAGCAATGCAGAGAATCCACTCGAGCTCCATATGCACAAAGCATAAAATTATTCAACTCAAAATTATATATCGAGCACACCCGTCTAACTTAAAATTGTCCAAAATGTTTCCAGGGTAAGATCCGACCTGTGAACGCTGCAATCAAGCTCTAGCCTCACTGGGTCACATGTTTTGGGCCTGCACCAAATTAACATCATTCTGGAGCAAAATCTTTAAATGCCTTTCAGACAGCCTTGGTGTCACAATCCCTCCTAATCCACTAACAGCCGTGTTTGGTGTTCTTCAGAAAGGCTTAAAGTGGAGAAGGACAAACAAACTGTAATTGCCTTCACTACACTATTGGCACGCAGATTTATCTTGGTCAACTGGAAGAATCCTAACTCTCCTATTCTAAGTCAGTGGGTAACTGATGTTATATACTATTTGAAACTGGAAAAAATCTAATTCTCACTTAGAGGATCTGTGCAGAACTTTTTAAAAACCTGGCAGGATCTAATCAATAACATTTTGGAATTAGCATTTAAAGCACTGAGGAAGCAGATTCTCTCCCCTTTTTTCCCCCATTTATCATTATTCACTTATTAATTCATCTACTTATTTATTTTTACTAGCTTTAAGTTTTACTCTGCTGGCTTAGCTCTCTTTTTCAGGGGTGGTGGTTGATTTGTTTTCTATCTTATGTTTGTAAAAATTGATTTATTTGTATGGAATGTTGTGTGATTTTAATAAATAAATAAATAAAATAAAAAAAAATAAATAAAATGAATATTTATCTATTGTATGTGAAACTTCACAGTCTGACCAGAAAATCCACCCCATCCTTCTCATGAAATGTACGTGGCAGGCATTGTACTTCACATTCTGGAACATATGGCTATGTGAGCTTTTCAGAAGCTGGAACAAATTAAACATCTTTTCAAGGATATGGAAGGGATTTAGTAGCATACATGAAGAATCTGTACATCCCTCAGGACATACCACATTATCCCTTCATCAGATTCTAGCGCAAACCCACAGCTGAAACCACCAATGCCAGCAGCAACGAGATCCAAAATGCTGTTTTTCAACTAGCACCATTAACCAGGCCAATTCAGGCTTCAACTATCTGTGAACTTTGATGATTTGCTTTGCTTCTGTCAGCAGGTAAACCTTATGAATGAATACATGCTTAACTAGGAATGCCTTTAATAAGGCCATAGCCACATCATGGTCACTAGTCAGTTTCCACTGACAGCACAAATCTAGTAAAAGCACTGTCATTGTAAGCAACACTCTCTTTAGTTAACTGAATAAATCTTACAATAAATCTTACAATAAATCTTACAAATGGGGGCACAAGTGTAGTGAACCACAAATGTTTGGCTCAACAAAACTGTTCAACTTAACTTTGAAGCTTTAATCCATAACAAGAAGGAATACAGAACAATATTAAACAAGGTAGAAGAAATGAATGAAGTTGTGCTTAGTATACAACATTGCATAGAAAAAACTGAAATTCCTAAACATGAGAATTTAAGAACAGTAAATAAAAAGACAAATAATAGCAACAACCATAGTAGTTTGCTCCATATCGTCTTTATGGATTTGTGAACAAACATTCATAGATTAAATCATAAAAAATGCAGATTTATGCTTGTCAAGGAAAACAAATGGAAGAAAAACTTTTATTCTTCATGGTACTGAGTGTTTTTGATTGTGCTGCTGTTCTTGGTAATTCAAGTAATGATATAAAAGACAATTTGTAACTAGTTTGGAAGGAAAATGCAACACAGATAGACACGGAATAACACAGACACAATGACACACATTAAACATGCTACTTGCAATAAAACACAAGATGATCCTTAAATGTTTTTCTCACAAAAGGTTTTGTGTGGCATCTGAGAGTTATGTGACAAATACTTAGCAATGATTTTAAAATATTTGTTATGCTTACATGCACCCTGAGTCAAAGTGGGATCAATATTATCATTATTGCATATACAGTATAAATATTACTAAAACAACCAAGGAAAACACGTGTTTTCATGCTGCCGCGGTCATCAGTGTTAAAAATATAAATAGAATTAACTCAAGCACAACATGAGGTCCAGCACTATATATTATGAGAATTACATAAAATACACAAGAACAATATAATAGTCTTAAAAAAATAAATGCACAATGTGCCCTATGTGCTGTCTCAAATGCATGAATGTATTTTTCATTCTTGGTGTTCATATAAAGAATTGGACCACTTTGAGTTAGAAAATTTCCTTGAATCCAAGTCATTTACTGCCATGCTAACTTACTGGGCCACCTACAGTGGGGACTGAACTATAAGATAAGAAGACTGGTTCAGCAACATTTTGACTGTATTTCTATGAAACGTTGCTAATGTAGCCCATCAAATACCTTGAAATTGACTAAAACATGCTTTTATTATTATCGTATTAAACAGGTCTTAGGACATGCCTGCACTCGGGTCCCGATCCGGGTGGTTCGTCGTGTGGTGGGTCGGCAATGCGCTGTAAAATCAGTCCATGCTCCCAACCAAGGAATGATACATACTGTGCCCAATTAATCAGAAATATGTTAAAAAAAAAAAGAAAAGCAACTAAGTCAAATCATGATTACCCTATATTTACAGGTTTAATTTATTATATGAAAGTAATAAGAAATTTAAGATGATGCCTGCATTATTAGTTATCTTTTTTTCTAATATGCTGTTTGGTCAGGTGCCTGTCGCAGCTTGTCAAAAGAGGATTAATATGCTTGCACTGCGCATTATATATTATTTTTGTCAAAACATTTTACGCAAATAACAATAGATTTCATGTTGCAGCACAGCACCATATACTGTACTGTTAAACCTGCAATGTTACACAAAAGTGTATTGAGAAACACACAGCTGGATTGCTTCCTAAGCTGCAAAAGCAGGCAATCCCATTTTTAATTAAATTGATGTTGTTTTTCTTAAAAGTTGGTAACATGAGCTCTAGTGAACTCTCAGAGGGAAGAATTTCTAGAACACAGAGGTTGCAAATCACTTGGTGTGTAGAGCCATTGTGCATCTCTGTAACCCAATTTATTCTTTTTTTGCTTTCCAGATACCAGGATAGGATTATATTAGCATTATTAAATTACATCTTTTTTTTTTTTTACATTTGAAAAAGAAAAATGTCAGTATATAACTTTATGCATTGTTCAAAAAAAGAAGCAAACATTCTGAAAGGTGATGCGCATGAAATTTGTGGCCTTTACTCAGATTTTCCCCAATAAAAATTCCCCAATTTTATAGTTGTAAATTTCAGGAATAATGATATTTTCTAGAAGTGACCTGGTGTCTAACAGCTACTACCCTTCATTTTGTTTCAGCATACATTATAAAGCACAATTTCCTGTCGTACAATGGCATGTTATCTGATTAAACATCCTTTGAAATCATGTAACAGAATACACTGTATGTAATTATCTCAATAAAAAAAACTTCCTGTTTCATCCATGTGTTTCAAATTAACATGAAATAATATAAGGCAAACTTATTAACATGTATGTTCATTCTTTAATACTGTTACATTTGGTATAACTCTAGAAAATCAAGCAAATTACCACAGAAGTATAACTAGCATAACCTAAAAAGTGAAGCAATTTAACACTCTTCCTAGCATAAATGTTGTGGTTTGCATTAAGGTGACCTTAATCCATGAGCTGCACAGGAGGGGATGGCTACTGGTGTTCAACCTCAGCAATTACCTGTCATGCAATCATTATTTCAACAGAAAAAAAGGACACTATGCCAGCTTGGGGCCATTTCGAAATCCCTGCATTGCTAACCTGCTTCAGTTGTACAATTGTATTCCACCAAAGTGCTGCAGCACATAAATAATCCGAACTTCATCACAGATGTAAAATGTTTACAAAAGTCTCATAAATACAGTAGAAGAACACTGAGCATTAACAAGAATGCCATTTCACATTTCCTGCCAAAGGGCATCATTTGTGTAATGTAATGCATTACACCAAAAGCTGTAAAAATGTTTATGTTGTTACCTATGCATAATTTGTAAAAAAAAAAAAAAAGCATCAGATATAATTTTAGCCAAACAGTACTAGCATTAGAATCTTTAAAACAGTTCTTTAGACACCACTAACAATACTACAATTAACTCAAACAACTGTACATATTTTCCACAGAATAATGCCATGTAAAACATATTAATGTTTGATTCTATATAACAAAAGCATAATTGTGATTCTTTAAATAAGAATGATCAATTAAACCATCCATAATAATCAAACACAGAACACTTGGAAAAAGATTTACACAATCCAGCTTTTGTAGTGAAGGAAAAAAAAAAGAAGATAACAGGACTGGTAAGTTGCAATCATAAAAATGTAGCCCACAAGGGAATTCTTGCACTGACTACTTTTATACCTTTTATTAATCTAAACAGGTACCGATGGGTCAATTCAAAAAGACAATGAAATTGAATAAATGGAAAAAGCTACCTTATATTATTTTTAATTGCTATCTACAAGCATGAAAAAGGTCACATTCCGAAGAAAGGAAAACAGCACAGTTCACTTTAAGTTAATCATGACTACTCATACCTCTCTGAAGATCTCTCCCTCTCCCTCCGTTGTCTTTTTCCGTTTGGTTCCTCTTCTTTTCCTTTGATTGAAATGAATCCATTTTGGAAGCTGTAGTTCAAATGAGCAGTCAGAAACTAGACGACACAAGTGCTGTACAGTGTGAGTAAGAGACTATAAACAGACTTCAGACACACTTTCCATTGCTTCACTGGAAATAAATACTTATCCCAAGGCTAAAGCTGAAAGTTGTGGGGGAAATCCACTTACTCATTTTTGTGAGAGATCAGATAGTATTTCAGGCTGATGCAGCGTTTTTGCTTTTAGTTGGCATTTTTAAGAAGGGCATGTAATCAGGCCATTTAACATTAAGCCACTGAAATGTTAGCTATGCAATCTGCGTGCCTAACTGACCTTTAAAACTGAATTATAAAATACCATTACATGAAAATTACAAAGAAAATATGTCACATAACAGTCATCCAAAAACATAACATCTACAATACTGTATTATTTAGTCACTGTTTTATAAAATAAGTAGAAAAAAAGGGCACTCACAAACACTCAAACATCAGCACCCCCACCTCTACTTACCTCTTGTTTCACTTCTTGAACCAACTGATTTTTCAGCCAAATATTGCATTCTTCTAACAAAGGCTGGAGAAAAAAACGTAAGGAAACATTTATAGCACATTAACCAACTGGAAAAATCTTTCCATAACCTGCTTGTTAAGGCAGACAATGCAGGATAAAAAAATGTATTGCTATAAAATCTTAACAATGTACAAATAGAAAGAGTGCCTCAGATTTCAATTTGTTCTTTTAAGCGATTGCTGTCATCCACTGTTGCTTGCCTCTTGTATGATTACTTACACTTGATCCAGTTGTTGAATCCTTTCCCTGACTCAGACATGCACAAGTATGAAAGCAGAGACCTCATTGTAATCAAACACTGTTCTTTGCATTTTCCACTCCCAGGTCAGGCAGGGAGGGGAGGGGTTTGCTGTGATGATACACACAGGAAGTGCAAAGAAGGGCTTGCAACCTGAAGAGAAGTCATTCAGCAGAGCACAGCAGTGCACTGCATCTCATTAGAAAAGGTGCCCTAAGGTCCCAAATATTACAACTTGATATCGATTTGAACAAATAAAATATACAAACAGAATTTTTGTTTGATTATATGTTTGATTTCTGTTTAAGAAATCATAAAAGCTTAAGTGTGTGAGTGATCAGCATATTATTTAAGCAGAAGAATAAGGGGTTCCTTTAAATAGCTTTCTAGCAAAGTAGATTGTAGGGCATGTTATTCATCTAGCAGTCAATTACCATACCTGCTTGTTCTTCATCGGTACCATTGGGGGCCCATCTCAACAGTAATAACCACAGAACCTTGAAAGGTAAGTATGTGCTGGACACAAAGTCCATACACCCTTACAAACTGAAGAGTTCACTTTTACAGTTCACAGTTAACGGTGAATGTAACAGCATGTTATTAGAATTTCAAAGAAAACAACTGACTCCAGGGGAAACACATAGAACGTTAGCTTGGATTTAACCCAGGCCCAAGAGCTGTTAAGAGTCAATGCTAAAGGCTGTGCAATCATGCCATTTGGATCATTAACTAATGATAATGTCCTTAATATAACTATAAGGACTGTCTAACCATCCATCCATGTTATATGCCTTCTTTTTCTATTACAAGGTTGTGACAGCCAAACCCTACTTGGGCAGGACTGGAAAAAAAGAAAGGAAATGGTCTTAGATGGTCTACATGGGACACAAGTCCACGGCAGTGTACACTTTTATACACACACTCACACACAGTCATAATGGCCGATTTCATCAATGCTAAAGTTATTCATATTTATTTAACTGATGACTACAAATGGACCCTGTGTTGGAGGTTCATAAAACACTGCTATAGACGAGTGTCTTATCCAGCATTGGTTCCCACCTTATGGCCAGTATTCCTGCATCTCTGAAAAGAGGATTCATACAATGAAAGGATGGGTGATTAAAAACCATTTGCATCTTTGTAATGCAACAAGAAAACTAGCACACCAAGAGAAAACTCCTACAATCAGTAAGAATATTAAAATGTCACACAGGCAGTGACAAGACTGGGCACTGAACACCAAAGTATGTTACAGTATGAACAAAGTAAATAATAAACTATATGATTTAATTGAACACTGCCTTGCAAACTTATTCAGACCCTTTAAAATGTTCACATGTTGATGGATTTTAATTTATACTTAAATAGCTTGTCACAATCTTGTCTTTTCCCTGTAAACCTATAAACTATTAATAATTTTAATTGCCTACAGTAATCTGTCAGTAGGTATCTTTAAGTATAAAACTGAAATATGTAAATATTAAGACTACTGTGCTCTAGTAGCTCAAAGATTTTATACGCAAAAGAAATTGCTCTACCAAGAATCTAATTGGCTTACCACTGACCTACGCTTCTACACCACTGACATCAGTCATTATAGTTTTTGGATGAAAACTCTGTTTGGTTTAGGAATTATTATTGACACAGTGAGCCTGATGGAAAGGCAGGAAAAGGTAGGCTGCAGACCAGCCTAAGGAAGTAAGAAATAAAGTGATACAAATTTTAAGATTGCTCAAAGGCTGCAAAATTGCTCTTAGACCTTTGGGCACTCCTGGCTCAATAATAAAGACAATGTAGCTGCATGATTTATCATTGGGCATTGTGTGGTAAAGCATATCTGTTAAAATCATCATCTGCATAAGAAGGAGACAAAGTAGCCAACAATTACTTTGAAAGACCTTCAGAAATCAGTAGCTAAGAGTGGAGTAAAGGTGCATCAGTCAGCTCTGCTCAAAGCTCAGCCTAGCATCAGCCAATATGGAAAGGTGGCAGGAAAGAAGTAGCTACTCAAAAAAAAATCAACATAAGGGGTTTGCCAGAAGGTGTAAGAGAGAACCATACAGGGTTCTGGAAAAATGGCAAGTGGTCAAAGAAGATCATGACTGAGCTTTCTGGCCAAAATCTAAAGCTGTTTAGGTGATGCAAATCTAACACAGCCCATACCCCAAGAAGCACACTCTAGAGTGAAATGTAATGGTGGTGATACTGTCCTACAGGTGATGCTTCTCATCTGTAGGGACTGGGTATCTTGTTACAACTGACAAAAATGGATGAGGAAATGTACCAAAAATATCATAAATGACCTTATTTAAGTCTACTAAAAATAACTAAAACGTTAACTTTGTGATCTCAGACACAGGGTAAAAGTCACACTGGTGCAATTTCAGAGTAAAAAAGTTAAATGTCCTTTACTGGCCAAGTCGTAGCCCTGACCTATTAAGTATATGTTGCATGTTTTGAAATTAGCTGTCCTGAAACACCGTCCTAGAGCCTTGAATGTGTTGTATTAAATCTGCCAAGATGAAAGAGTAAAAATCACTTCTGACTGCTATGACAGCTAGTGGACACCTGCTCCAATTTATTTAGCATTGCTACTGTGATAAAGGTGGCTCACTCATATAATAATGTGTGGAGTCTGAATGCTAAAAGCATATTTCAGATTTTGACTTTGTTCAAGACATCTACTGACAAAAAATTAATTTTGTCTTTAGTTTTTTTTTTCCTTTATTCTGTGTATAGTCAGTATATTTCCAATAAAATGCAAAAATGATTTTAGTCCTACAACTTTTGAAAACCTTTAATAGGTCTGAATTATTTGGCAAGATACCCTGAGTGTAAATGTACAGTATTTATTAAAAACCTTCATCCTGTTTTACCTATACATAGCACAGCACAGAAATGGAGTACCAATACATTAGGGCTAAAGACATAAGTGGGATACGAATCCAGTGCAGGGGCAGACTATCAGACATTCACAGTTAGTTTACAGTGACCAATGATAATTAAAGGCAAGTGTTTAAAAAGTGGATGGAAACCAAAGAACCTGGAAAAAAAATCACAGAGACAAAAAAGAGAACATGCAAGCTTCCTTCAGAAAGTGACTCGGGTACAGATTTATGGAGCTTGGACACTGAGGGCTCATTTATACTTCATGCTCAGAACTGCGAACGCGCACGCATCATGGCTGCCACGCATTCCCAGCGTTCATTTGAGTCCTCCTCTGAGCATGTCCTCAGAAATTAACACGATGCGTGCATGAGTTGCAGTACCAACAAAAAGCCGGGGCACAGTGTGATAAAAGTCAGAATATGACATCAGTGTCTCTGTTTACTATCTACAGGTGACAGAAAGCCAATATGCGGATTCTACGGGATCGATGTGTGTGCTTCGATGTCTGATGAATGATTCGATGTGGTGAAGCAAAATGCCGACATACAAATGCATTCTTGGTGCTTTTATATTCAAGCGTTCCCCAACGTAATGACATAATACCTTTTAAAGGTCTCACATACCATCTTCTGTGCCGTCTTTTTTTTTTTTTTTGTACCTTGACAACATCATCAGAATGTATGGCAGCGTATTTGAGCCACAGACAAAAAAATTAAGGGCATGATGAAAAGGTCTATTTTGTGACTAAAGTGGAAATTTCGGCTTTAATCTCAAAATGTCCACTTTAACCTCATAGTTTACTTTATCATTAAAGTAGACCATCGTAAACGTCATCTTAAAACCGATCCGGTTGTTAATCGCTATGGTCTTCTGGGGCTTCCTCCTGACCTGACAACAGCAATTGCCACACAGAACACATTAAATTTAGATATTCCAATTCTCTGCACATTTAGAATCCTTAGATATCATTTTCATAATGAAATGCATTAAAGTATGTATGTTACATTTTGCAGATAATTCGTTAACTTCATTTAAATGATGAATACTGATAATAATTACACATGTTGTGGTGGTAGAGTGGTAGCATTTTGCATGTTTTCCTGGTGGGTTTCTACAGTGTGCTCCGGTTCCCTTCCAAAAAAGTTTTGGGAATTTGGTGATGATAAAATGACAGTAGTGCATGTGTATGCTTGTGTTCACCTTGCGATGAGCTGATGCCCCATCCAGGGATTTTGTTTCTTTCTCACGCCTGATGCTTGCTGGAAAGGGCGAATCCGTGGATTGATGGCTGTAATCATTAAACATCATTTTCAGGGATATGTGGCAAGGTGTCCTTGGAATTTAATGGATATTTCAGGCAATTCACAACACAGTGAAGCCGAACATTTTCTCACCGTGATGATATCTCACACTGCCACCTGGTGGAAACTCCAGAATGACATAAATTACGTGCGCACGTATAAACAGTAAAACGCTTGCCTAGCAGTAGCGTCCACTGGAGCATGCATTGCATTGCGTGAAGTATAAACCTGGCCTAAAAGTACTACCATTGTACAACCAGAAAGTGAAACATAACACAATGTGCACAAATATGCCTTTATGTTTGAATGTAACATGCTTCAGTATACTGCACAAAAATAGAAAATCTAGGATTAAAAAAAGTTAATTGAATTATTAATTCTTTAGCTGAAACAGCATGTGTAATTATAGGACCTACTATACATAAAGGTTTTAGGCTAACTGTTGACTCTGCACTAAGTACACATTTTAAGCCTGTAGCTTTATGAGGGCCTTCTTTCTTTAGAATTATTTAAAACGGTGGTTCTCAACTTCAGTTCTGAGTGACCCTTGTGGCTATGCAGTTTTAGTCCAACCAATTTCATAATCACTGTATCTTTCTTACTTTCAATTCATCTCATTGTTTATACTTTTATTCCAAGAAATTCGGAAATGTTTTTTAAGAAACTTCTGAATAAGTTTCCTTTTCCATTTTATTTTAATTAATTCTTTTCTATGGAATTTGCTTCCTTTAATTACATGCAGTTGCTGACAATGCTGCATGCTAAAGCAGAAGCAATTACTTCAGTACCTCATCCACCTGCCTGTTCATCTGTAAGAAAAGCTTTCAGACAAGCAGAAAACCCAAAATGGCAGTGGAGTTATTTCTACCCTTCGGCAATGTTGCTTACACCTGTATTTGCACTATATCTTGCTAATCAGCATTTGGATACAATTGAAGGAGAAAACTCTTCTGAAAAGGGTTAATTATAAATATTTGTATTCTTTGTCATAGCTTAAATGCCTCCAATTCTTTACTTATTCTTCTAAGGAATATGTGTTGCCCAGACACATAAACAATGAGATCAGTTTAAAGTAAGATTGAGGGACTGTGATTCCTTATAACTCCTCTCCTGGATAATAGAAATCATCAACTTTATATGTCATGTACACAAGCATTACAGAGATCTAACCTCAGTAGATATTGCAGCTCTCATGAAAGTTGTGTCTTTAGGGGTCAAGAAGTGACTACTACACATACAAGAGGAGTTAACTGTGATTTAAGTAAAACTGTATCCATCCTTTTCTGCCCACACCCAAAGGCACATTGAAGGACTTGAAAAAGTAGAAAAGACTGCAGACAACTGCTCAACAGAATCAAAGTCTACACTTTCCAGTAAATTTATTACTCGGTTGTTGCTGGTGAAAAGTTGCCTGCAGGAAACACCTTTGCTGATCACAGTGCACACATCATCCCAGGTCAGGCGAGATGAGGAGGGAGTTCTTTCATTTATTGTTCCAGTACATTGTTTCAAAGATAAAGAGAAGAGAGATCCTCCACCAAGCCAAACAGACAGGTCAGCTAAAATTTCAAGGCAGGAATGTGTTCATCTTTCCTGATTTTGCAAAAGAGGTTGCACAAAAACACACACCCTAACCCAGAGAATTGAAATGTTGCCTGAGTTTCCTTCATTTCAAAATGACTGCTCATCCCTGGTTATTTGATTATTTCTTTAACTCTGGTCATCATATCTTTGTGAACCTAGAGGCTTCTAGATATTTGTTTGTAGCCCATCTAAAGAGTTTTATTTGAACAATATGATTAAAAAACTATGCATTTGTAATAAAGACTGTAATAAGCATTTTGTTTCATTTGAGTAATGAATAATTAAAAATAGGAGTTCTTGTAAGAAACTATAAATGTTGTAAGTCACCTTGGATAATGAAAGTAAAAGTAAATATAAAAGTAAGAAACTGTCAGCACTCCCACTTTATTTATCACTATGTTCCACAAAATTAATAGTGTACATATAATCAAACTGCTGCTCTCCTACCAGGAATCACTCATATTTGTTTGTTAAATATTGTTTCTTCCCACTTTGTAAAGAATAAAAGTTGGTTATCTTAACTCTTTTAAGCTAAACATTCTTTCTTACACATATAAAGTGTAATGAAATTTTAACATGGCCCTTTCAAGGGTGTTCTAATATAAGGAGCAGTTATTAAGGAATAAAGCCTCCTTTCTTTCAAACCGTGTTATTTCCACCTTGATAATAGATTTGTATGGCATAGGGTTAGCACTGCTGCCTCATAACAAGGAGACCAGGGTTCAAACCTCAGGTGCTGGAGGTGCATGAGCTGGGAGGAATGCCTGATCTAATGCTGATGGAATAGGAATTAACACCTCCAACCCTGAGGTCATCATCTCCTCCCAAAATCAAGGAGCTTTTGTTCGCTTTTTGTAAGTGCTTTTGTAAGCAGATTTCCCAAGTACAGGAGTTCATAAACCTTGTGGTGTTCTTTCTGAGTAAGGTTAGTGTTGATCGTGAGCTAACTTAATAAACTGGAGCAGTGGCAAATTGTTGAACTGGACAATAATAATGACACAGGAGCTAAGTTCTTGGACAAAGCATTCAGTTAACTAGCCAGTCTACATATCTATATTCATATATTCACCTATGGCCATGAGACATGTAGTGACCTGTGATAAGTGGTCTGTGGCACAGAGTGACTTTTTAAATAAATAATCGTGTGCTGGGTAGCTTGCAAGCTCGGAATCGGGTGCGAGTGTGCAGAAGCGTGTTTCATTCAGCAGTTACTTGGGGTACCTGGCGATCACGCTGCACACGCAGGCGGATTGGTCAGGTGCCTTAATTGTGCCTCAGGTGAAGCAGCATTTTCCACCTGCACCCAATCAAACAGACAGATAAAGAGGAGGCTGTACAGCAGAGAGGAAAGACAAGGAACAGAAGGAAGGGAAAAGAGGTATGGAAGTTAAAGGATGGAGAGAAGGGCAGAAGCGAGCTGGTGTGACAAGGAGGAAGTAGGTGGACAGGAATGAAGCCCTGGAGATACAGCATGTGGCAGGCACTCAAGAAGGGGCTGAGGATTGTTCCTTTTGAGCATGGGAGCAGGAGCAACATGATTACTCCGGAGGGACTTCTCTATAAGGCTGGGTAATGGCAGCGGGAGTACGAAGGAGTGGAGGCTCAGCGGTGTCCTGTGGAACGCCATGTGGATAAGAAAGTTGTCTGCACCTGTTGGTTGATGTCTCTCCGTGGATTTTAACCTCCGCATTCATTTTCACTTTTACAGATTATTTAAGGAAGACATGGTTGCATTGCACTTTTGAGCACTGTTTGGTTTGTGATGGGTTTTAAATAAAAGCACTGAGCACTTTATGCACCTACTCCTTGCCTGGATATTTGTGATCTCATCTGCCTGGCTTATCTAGGTTACAGTATCAATGGCGGTAGGATCAAGAGGCTCCCAAAGAATAGTGACAGCATGGAGCCAACCCGCATTGCTACATGACCTAAAGAATGAGACTGAAAACAAGTAGCCAAAATATAGTTCCTGTCCAGAATTGCTAGGCTTACTCCCTGAGATCATTAAGTAGAACAGAAGCAACACCAGAACTGGAGGAACCAAGCATAAATGTTTTTGGCATGTACTTATGAGTGGTGGAGGAGCAGGAAAAAGTTTTATTACATAGCATGGCTATGTTAGGTGTTTCAGCTAAGCATATTGCAACTACAATCCTGACCTGTGTAAATGGAGTGAAAGACGTTATATTTAGAATGATTATTTTTGCACAGGTCCAGCCATTACAGGGAGAGGAAATACTGTTTAGATGAGGGGTGACATGTTTTACTAATATGCTGGAATTCTAGGAGGAAGCAACAAATATATTCTGAGTGGTGCATATGAAATCTTGATTTTCAAAAATCATTTGATAATGACCCACATGAGAGGCCGTGAATCAGAAATGACTAAAACGCAGGAAGCAGACGGTTATGGTGTGAGGAACCTTACCAGAATTGGATTATGTTGAGTGGTGTCCCACTGGGGTCAGTGCTATGGCCGCTACTAATTTTTAACAAACAGGCTTAAAGTTGTGAGTATGCAAAACACAGAGTTTACTCTTGTATTTTTATTTATTAATTAATTGTATTATTTATTAGTATTATTTGTCTTCTTATTATTACTTCCCTACTTAGCCATTAGGCTACAAGTATGTGTAAATAATGAAGGCCAGCAATTTGAGCACTCATAAGATTGTACCTAATTGCATTGTGACTTTCTTTTGAATTAATAAAGCTATTGCAATAATCATAACCTGCATGTCTTTTTCCATATGAACAAATGTAAAACTACTTTTAGCCAACCCTATATATAAATTATCTGGATGTGAATATAAACAAGCTGCTGTGGCAGATGGCCGGAGTCCATGCCCGGCCGGGACGCCCCTGCACATTAAATTCATGGGGAGCAGCCATGGACTGTGCAATACCTCTCCCCCTGGACACTAGATGGCTGCCCCCTTGGGTTGGAGTGGTGGCTCAGTTTCCCACAGGGCTCCATGGGAATTGGAGTTGGGTAGTGCCCTGTTGGGTCCCACCAGGGGGTGCTGCAGCTGGGACTCCTGAGCCCGCATGGGCTGTATATTCGCCACACCTAGAAGTTTAGCCGGAACTTGGCAGTCAACCACCTGGAGCACTTCCAGGTGAACTACAAAAGGGGCCAGCAGCCACCACTCAATGGCCAGAGTCGGGAGGAGGAGGTCGAAGCTTGGAGGAGGAGTGGTGGTGCCAGAGAAGAGTGTGTGTTGCATGCTTTATTTGTGTACTGGGGACTGTGCTGTGCCTGTGTGGGTCACGGGAAAGACATGCCCCACAGGTGAATAAAATAAAAAGTTCTTTTGTTTTTATACGTGCCTCCGGGTGTGAGTCTGTGCCGGGTCAGGAGCCTATATAGCGCCTTTTACACTGCTTATGATAACAAGCTAGACGGATTGGCAGATATCTATAATTCACCAAATCATTACAGAGGAACTTGGATAGCATACAAGCTTGGGCAGATTTGTGGCATATACTAGCAAATATAAATATAAGGTATTACACACAGGAAGTAAAATTGTGAGATTTGAATACACAATGGGAGATCTAAAACTAAACCTTATGAGAAGGATTTAGGAGTCATAGTGGACTCATCACTATCAACTTCCAGACAGTGTTCAGAACCCATTACAAATGTAACTAACAGAATGTAAGGTTATACAGCACAATATGTATAAGTCCAAGGAGGAGGCCGAGCTTTATAAAGCATTGGTTAGACCTAACATCAAGTACTGCATGCAGTTTTGGTTGGCGGGCTACAAAAGAGACATAGCAGTGCTAGAAAAAATCCAGAGAAATGCAACTAGGCTTATTCCAAGACTGCAGGGTATGAGGTATGAGGAGAGATTAAAGAAATTTAACTTTTACCGTTTTAGCAAATGGAGATTATGAGGTGACATGATTAAAATATTTTAAATTATGAAAAGAAGTAGTACAGTGGATCCTGGTTGTTACTTTAAGAGGACTTCAGCAAGAACACAGTGGGCACACTTAGAAGCTTAACACAATGATTAGGAAGTTTCTCCTCACACAGGGAACCAATAAGTAACCAAGTAGTATAGTAGACAGAAAAACTTTAGTGACATTCAAAACTTGACTTGATGTTATTTAGGAGCAAATTGTTGAATAGGATTGGAGATATTTGTTGGACTGAATGGCTTGTTCTTGTCAATTTTTTTCTAATGTTCCCTGAGTTAAGGCGAACATAAGAAACTGCCCTCCAAACAAGTGTCATATAAGTCTTTCAGTATCGATCCATGCAATTTCCTAAGGCCACTTTTCCACTACAAGATTAGACCCTAAGCATAAACAATAGTGACCTAAAGGTATTTTGAATACAGGTTGAAAGTGGAGTCTCCAGAAAAAATACAAATGAACATGAGGGATCAAAATTTTATACAGATTACACTCAAGTTGCAGATTATGCAAGGCAAAGATTAAGGTTACATGAACTTATACCTTTACCACCTATATAATGAGATTGACAGAATACTTCATAGTGCAAACCACACAAAGGTACAGAGCCTATTCATAGAAAAAGTGTATTAGCATATAATTAATTATTATGGGATGCTTGCTAAAATCTTCCTGTTGTCACACACGTGCGCATGGGAGGCAGCTAAAGAGGTTGAGTAAGGGCAGTTCCGAAGCATGCCGGGGTGTGGCAGAGTGCACTGACTCTTTTTCTCCCTTTCCTGTAGACCATCCACGGGAGATCCCACCTGGCTCTCTTGACGTCACTTCCGGGACCGAGCCTATGAAAGAAGACCTTGCCGGCCTCGGCCCCTGTGACGTCACGTCTGGACTTGAACCAATGGCTGAAGACCATGAGCCCGATCCATATGATCTCACTTCCTGTCTTCCCCTTTAAAAACCTACACCTTTTCCCTAGTCCCTCACTTCTGTCTTGGATTCGGTTGTATGCACATCAGTGTAGTATTCATTTAAATATGACTTTTGCAGCCAGGAAACCAATTATATGGGTGGCTGCCCCAAACCTTTCTATGACTCTGTGTGAGTTTTGTGACACTGTATACCGCTCTCAGGAAAATTATTTTCCTGGATCATTATGTGTTTTATTGTGTATTTTTCATAATAATTTTACTCAGATTTTTTTGTACTTTTGCATGAATGGTATATCAAGGATAACAAACACAGCAATGTATTCCCACAGGTAGTTTGAGGTTTGAAAATGTTATTGTCTTCTTAGTAAATTCAACACAACAATTGGTAGAATTAGTTTTGGGTTTTGAATACCATAATTAATAATCAAGAAACTCTGCTCAAAATAAATACAATGTAGTTTTTTTTCCAGCAGTGAGTTTTTGGCAAAGCGATTCTTGAGGGAATACATCAAGATGTGATTCAAATAATTTAATCAAAATTTCAGGAAGAAAGGCACTGTTACTTGTTCACATCCAAGGCACTGAAGTAAGAAAAGAAAAGGAAAGCATAAAATAATAGAGGATCCAGTCTCCCAGGACCCCAGAGTGGCAATAATCGCTCTCCAAACAGGTATCCCTTCAGGACAAATAAAGTACATTTCACAGCCTTTCGAAAATTGCACAGGAAACTGCTCCCTTCTTGAGCAAACAATAGCAGATGGAGAAGAACATGTGGTTTTCTTTAAAAATGCTCTAAAGTTTGTTTAAAAAATGGCAAAGCCACAGTGAAAAGAATGTCTTTATTTTGCTTGCTTGTCGGTATGAGTTTTGTTTCTAAAACACTTGCATCGAGATTTAAAATATGTCTTATTGTAAACTGTAATATAAACGGCAGTGTTTAGACATAAATATAAACTCTTTATTTGTGTAAAAGTTGTAATGTTCTTCATAGCATTTATTTAAAATAAAGAAAAACAGATTTGGTTTCACTAACACATTATAGAATCAGAGTATAATTTCACCTTTATTTAAATTCAACAGTTCTTAAAAAATAACCCAACATTTTATTTGCTTATTTATTGCTTTTGCGCATTGTGTAGATGATAAGAAGTAAACTTTACAGAGACTGCTTCATTTAGAACAATGTTACCCAATTTGTATGCTACATACTATATAATTAACCTTCCTTTTGTCTATGAGCAGCACTCAGCACTTATTCACATTAAGTGTTCTCCCCATGCTGAAGATTGTCTTTTTATTTTTTTATTGTTTTGCTGCTCCCTCAGTATTCGCTGTCCCTTTAATGTTGGTTTCATCTAAGAATTGACAAGTCTTCAAACTAATTTGTACTTAATATCATTATTGTTTTTTTTATAGTTTGAACAACATCCCCATAAAAAAGATATTTTTAGGCAACATTTTTACTGTTTAGTTGACTCACACATAAACAGGCCTGGTCATATATAGATATCTGAAAATAATAAAACTAAAGGACAAAACAAGTCAGTCAGTCATTCTCCAACCTGCTATATCCTAACACAGGGTCACGGGGGTCTGCTGGAGTCAATCCCAGCCAACACAGGGTGCAAGGCAGGAACAAATCCTGGGCAGGGTGCCAGGCCACCGCAGGGCACATGCACACACACACACAGACCAAGCA
Organism: Polypterus senegalus; assembly: GCF_016835505.1. Classification (NCBI taxonomy): domain Eukaryota; kingdom Metazoa; phylum Chordata; class Cladistia; order Polypteriformes; family Polypteridae; genus Polypterus; species Polypterus senegalus. Next base: position 69,903,075 of record NC_053160.1, on the reverse strand, counting down.
CACACACTAGGGACAATTTTGGATGACCAATGCACCCAACTTGCATGTCTTTGGACTGTCGGAGGAAACCCACGAAGACACAGGGAGAACATGCAAACTCCACAAAGTGAGGACCTAGGAAGCGAACCCAGGTCTCCTTACTGCGATGCAGCAGCGCTAACACTGCGCCACCATGCCGCCCAGACAAAACAAGTAATTAATAAAGATTCATGAAATAGAAAATCAAATAAAGCTCATTTTCTGGGCAGGAATAGGTCAGTCATGATGGGATCATGGTGCTTAGGTTTCTCAAAACAGATACTGATGTCAAGGAAAGAGCATCTCAACATGGATGCAGGTGTGCTTGGATACAGTATGAAACTCCATAATTACAACAATGCTTTATGTGGTGCACAAATAAGAATGTTAAGTGATGAACATACGCTATGTAAGCAAGAAACAATACATATATACATATGCACACACTTGCAAATAAGGCAAAAATACTGTAATCCCTGTGTTCAAAGTTTGAACAGCATTATATAGTCTGATGAAAACAAATCTCCACTATTGCTTCAGCTGCCTCCTGGTGGCCATCTTAAGGAAAGGCAACATCTTCAGGTGAATATTACCAGACTAAGTCAACTATCATAAGACCATGCAAGCACCCTGTGAAGAATGTTGAAAAAATTACAGGACAGCATCTTCTCAGAGTTGTATTCATCTATTTCTGTCATATTGTGTTATATTAAACATTACTCATTTTATTAATATTAATGGTATTCCTTTGGATAATTGCACCTTATTTAAATGTACCCTGACAGCATTGTCTTCTTTAATTGGAAATAAAATATCCTGGATATGTTTAATATAACAATAAAATTGACACTCTCTGAGTGACAATTACAAGGCTTAACACACATATGGTTTAAGGACCAATAAGAACAAAATAAACCTTAAAAAAAGAATAGAAAAGTGGTCAATCTAAAAGAGCTTGTTTGGTTAAGATGTCCAAATTGTTCCAAAATATCATTCACTTGGATATAGAGTTGTCAGATTTTCTGTTTTATCGTGACTTATTCCAGTTCCAAAAATCTATTTAATCATTTAAAAGCCTCATAATAAAAAATATCTGCTCAACTGTAGTACCCTTTGCTATAAGGAAAAATATTGACTTTTTTCAGCTCTCATGAGTATACATTTTACATTGGGCTGAAGTTAAAATAATAATTATTTGCTATAATTATTAAATTAATAATAATTAAGTTTTCAGAAGTAACTTTTAATTACAAATTATTTAATTTTATCAAAACATGTTGTGGTCACTAGTTTACTTCCCAAAATGAGTTTAACTTAGTGTAACATATGAAAGATGCATCTCTTCAAAATTCATGAAAGTCAGTGGAATCTTTTTAAATATATTAGTAGATTATAAAATTGAAAAAAAATCCTAAAATTATGTTGCTAATGATAAATAATTTGTAACCTTGAAAACCAAAATTTGAAACAAATTCAAAGTAATACAAATTATTGTGTTAGGATAAAAAGGAAAAAAAGGTTGTCTTTCATTGTTCTTTATTTTAACATAATTTCCGATTTTCTATGGGCATTCACTTTTTTCCTCCACATCCCAAACGTAGCTATGTAACATTGTCTGGTGTCTCTGAACTGTTAGGAGTGAAAGCTGGAGTGTGAGTAAGTGTGCCCTGTGATGAAATGATTTCTGCTATATGCCCTTTTCTGCGCATGTTGACTGAGGCTCACATAACCTTGTAATGGAAAGTGGACAGACAAGTGGATTTCATATAAAGCTATTTCACCTTTCAGTAATTCCGGATCAGATTGAAAAATCAGCAAGAAAAATAAGCATCCATATGAATAATTTTAGAAGTATGAAAGTTATTTTTTACCTATAATCAATTGCAACGACATAATCACAACATTATCCATAACCACTGTTAAGCTTTACTGCAAATATACTTTTGCTAAGGAAATGCAGACTAAATCTATCACATTAAGGTATATTTTCATCTGTTTCTGACTTTGCTATATGTATGATAATATCCTCATTTTCGTAGTCTTCCCCAGTGTTGAGTACAAAAGCTGTGTTATGTTGGGAATGACTAAAGTTATGTTAGCTGTGAAAGAGCTATGTGTGGTATCCAGAGAACAATACAAGTTTACTGACTGCATGATCAATGCTGGATTAGGTTCACATTCTCCAGCGCCTACTCAGCCACCTACACAGGCAGGGGCATGAAAATAAACAAAATGTAAGATATGTCCTTTTTCATGCATTATTGGTGCTATGGTTATTTATTTTTGTATATACTGGAATTGAAATACTTTATCTTTTGGGATAGAAACTTTTGTCAAAATTTAAAGAATGTTCTGGTATTTCATCTTTAGAAATATCCATGATTTTGTTTTTTTACTGGTGTTACTCAGACATGGTTCAGATATTTTTTATGGTATGATGGTAATTTAATTTTTCTTTCGTATGGACAGGCACGTCCTGGAACACCACAGTGTCTTGTAATTATTGATTGGGAAAACAAATAACTGAAGCTATTACATTTGTGTATTATCCAGGGCTGCAGCTATGGGTAATAAGGGGGCCCTTGACCATTCAGAGCTCGTTCCAATCACCAGCAGCCAGCAAACCTTTTCTTCTTAATTTTTTTTATTAAAATACAGAAGGAGAATACAGAACAGCACCAAGTAGCACACTCCAACAAATGGAAGGTATAGTGTAGCTCTTCTAGGCTAAGACAGAGTGATTTGTAAGTCGTTTACCTAATTCATATCTTACTTTCTACAGTATACGCCTGGCTGCTAGTACTGAAAATAGAGCTGGATTCATTCAAGGCTTGTTTGTTTGATCAGGAAGCCTACTCCAATTCTTAAATATGAAAACCAGCACATACAGTCAGTCATTTTCTAACCTGCTTAGTTCTGAACACAGCTGCAGGGGTCTGTTGGAGCCTATCCCAGCTAGCATAGGGTGCAAGGCAGGACCAAACTCAGAACAGGGGAAAACCAGCACATTAAGTATTTTTCAGTTATTCATGTAGCCTTGTATTTTGCTGTACATCTCTGCCTCTTTGTATATGACTTTTAACATCTCTGTGTCTTTAATGTTATTATGTCAAACCCATTTTTAAATGCCATTTCAGTTATAATAGTAGTAATATTCTTTATTCTGTGATACTTATGATATATGTTCTCCCTTGGATAAGTCGGGACTTGATTTTACAGTATAATTTCTGTTATTTTATAATGTCGGTTGTATAAGTCGAATATGGAAAACTCACGCTATTGGTCCAAGAGACTATGATATGCTAACTGCCACCTGAGTAAGTAACCACGCAGCACACTGGCATTTTTTCTATGTATTGTGCCTATGTGACCACACAGTAATACCCGAACTATCCCGAAGCGACGTTTGCACTGTTTTGTGCTTTTTGTATCTCACACCCTCATATACCTTTATTGTACGATGGAGCATTCGATCAGAAGAAAACATGAAGCTGTTTTTAAATTGAAAACCATTGAGAAGTGGCGAAACAAATTGGTAACTGCGCTGCTGCAACAAAATCCGATGTATCTGAGAAACTGGTGTGAGACTGGAGGAAGCAGGAAGATGTAAAAAAAAAAAAAATGAAGTGTTGTATTTTTAAACGGTCATATAAGTTGGATCTTGAAATCAGTGAATATAAATGGTATCTGGTTTCAAATATTGAGTTATACCAAATACACTGCTTATGCAACTGAGGATTTGTACATTTCTGTGAACAGAATTTCATATCTATGTACCCGATACTATTAAACACTAAAAGGTGATATAGTGTTTGTGTTTTAAAAGATTACCTATAACAAGTTGCAGTTTTGTCTTTATTTGCTGACTATAAACTGAACAATGTGTGTTGGTTGCATTTGAGAAAGGTATTTTTCTTAAGAAATCTCTCTCTATATATATATGTTTATATATATTGTGAACGGGACCCGGACACAGACAGGCGGACATGGTGTTTTCACCCACAAACACGTTTATTTACAATAATCCTATTTACAAAGTCCAAAAGCTTTAGTGCACACAAACCCCTTCAAGTCCCCCAAAGTCCTGGCCACACAATGCCTTCTTCTTCGGGCCACCTCCTACTCTCTCTCGTCTCTGACCTTGTCCTTCTTCCACCCGACTCCAGCCTCGAATGAAGGGAGGCGGCCCCTTTTATTAGCACCCGGATGTGCTCCAGGTGAATTCCGGCAATCACCCACTGACACGCCCCTGTGTGGCGGAAGTGCCGGCTGTACTCCCGGAAGCTCTCCGGGTGTCCCTTCTTCTCTTCCCCCCCAGCACTTCCAGAGGTCCAGGGCTCCAAAGGCATCAGGGCGCCCCCTGGCGGTGACCATGGGCCCCTACAGGGTTGGGCTTCCAAGCCCTCTACCCGTGGCCCCCAAAGCAACCAGGGTGGCGGCCCCCACGTGATCCAGGGTGGGCATAGACCCTCTTCCGGTCCTTCAGGGTGTCCCGGCCGGGTCGCCCCTGACATCTCTGACAATATATATATATATCGGCAGGTGCAGAAGTCTCAGAAATCGCTTGTTTGTAATGACTACCTCTAAAGATTTGCAAAAAAATATTAGGTTAAGGGTCCCATCAGTTTAATCCATGCCATTTTCAATTTTGTTATTGTTTGAAATATTCTCCTGAATCAAAACTGCAAAACAAAGTTTAATTTTTGTTAAATACAGAATAAACAATGATGGGAGCCAATTACTTTTATCAGTTTCAAGTTATTTAATGGACAATTATAGGTTCTTCTTTTTTTGTGGGAGGGTTCCCAAAAATTTGTCCACATCTGAAAGTTGATTCACTGACTGACTCACTCATTCGCTCACTCATTAACAAAACCACTATTTTAAAAAACTGAAATTTGGCCAGATGGTACTGTACATCTAGGGCAGTAGGTATCATCTAAGAAATGACATTTTGATATATCAATATATCCCTATAGCAGAAAAACTAAATACTCCAATGTTTGTTGAAAAATGAAAATATTTATTTGTCGGCAATAATGCTGTTGCGACTGGAATATTCTTTGGTAGTGCGCCCTTTTTCATCTCAGCACTGACAAGTGATTGCATGTAGAAATGGGGCTTGCGGTACATACAAATGAACACTGCAAGCAGAAGCACGCCACTGACTAAGCCAAAATAGGGCTGCCGACAAGTGAAGAACAGCAGCACAAAAAAAAGGGGAGCTTGCAGAATGGAAAATGAGATGTGAAGTGGACAAAGGAATGTTAGGAGAAGCTCAAAGAAGACGTAGTTAGCAAATTGCCTCCTTGGGTACATGCAGTACTCCCAATACTGACAGCTTCTTCTTACTCCTCCTATAATATCTATACAAATTCAAGCCAGATTGATTTGTTGATTAAGCTTATATACATATTCTTCACTTGCACAGCTCAGTAAAGGGTCCACCACAAACAGAACAAACAGGATGAGGACATTGTACATAGTTCACAAGATCATTTCTTTTAACCTGATGTTTTCTGTACAAAGCTTATAATGTTCAGTTTATTGCATTAGGCAAATAAATGTGCAGCCTGTAAATGTTAAAGCTGTATGTAATAATTTAAAGTAAAATACAATTCAGCATATATTGCTTTTGATTTAATTCCTCCTGCACATTAAAGTGTTTAATTAAAATCAAATTGAAGCTACCATTTTTACAGGTTGTATTATAACCAGCATTCCCATAATTCCTATTAATTAACTGTTTAAACTGTTTTCTTCATGGGCAATTGTATATAGCATGTTCAAAACTAAGGAGCTCCAGTTAACTAATTATGTTAGCCCAGGGAAAAAATAACAAATATTGTACATAGAAAAGTACTCTGTACTTAATATTATCTTGTGATGCATCTGATTAACTTGCAACACTATAACTGAGGCCCATTTTCTTAGGAAATTTCCAGGGCAAAGCCAGCCTACTATGAATATATAGATATATATAAAGAATTCATTTTAAACAAATTAGTCATCAGTTTTACTTACTTTTTAATTGAACATAACATACAATTGACTCCAGGTTAACTCCACATCCATTCTTTGCACCATTAAGAAAGTAAAAAAGTGGGAAAAAGTTGACTGTATAATGATTGAGCAGTTTGCTCAAAATATAAAGGTAATATCTATATATATATAATTCACTAAGGCAAGACGACCATGGAAAGCACGCCGGAAGGGGCGTGGATTCACTAAGCCGACACGCGGAGACACCTATGGCGACGCAGGAAGGAGCCACGCCCACCAACTCCAAGACCATTGGATACGACGACAACTCGCAGAGCCACGCCCACCAACTCAGACGCGATGACACAGAAAAAATGGCGTCATTTATATTAGTCTGTCGTAGAGGCAACATGCAGCTCCGACCCACGCTGACTGTTCATAGAGGCATGTTTCTCGCGGAGGTGAATCGCCATATGCAGCGTGTATCCCATGGGATCCTTAAAACATTCCTTTACAACTGAGGTTAGAAAACAATGAAGTAAGCAGTCTTTAAAAAACGAGTTTTCGGTTATGATGCACGACCGCGTGACCATAGCAAACTGTTTTACACGCTACATACAGCAATTCGCATCCGCGACAAACATGCGTCTACTTAGATACTCCTGCACTTTGTACACACCCCCCTCCCACCGTGGTCGGGTGTCTTGATGGATTATATATAGAAAGGCAGCCAAAACCGCACAGAGCAATGAAAAGTCTACGTGAGTCACAGGTGCATCTGGACTGTACAAAGACGACAACGACTCGAGTGACGAGTTGAAGGTGGCCACATGAGCAGGCAGTGCATACTGAACAAAAAATCAGCAGACTAGCATGACGGAGGGAGCGGAGTGGATGTCCTTCTCCTCTCCTCCCGTTCCACCCTCCGCGCCACACGGACAATTGTGTGTTGGTTCGTTCCGTGCATTGGTTAAAACCCAATTAAGGAAGCTGTCTTTAAAAACCAATAAGCCCTGTGCCTCTGTTTCATTACCGTCTCACCTGCTTCACCAATGCAGGCCCCACAACAGGGCAGCCAACCGGGTAACCAAAGTCTTTGGGTTCAGGGGGGAGTATGGTTACAAAGCTGAAACTTAAAGGAATTGACGGAAGGGCACCACCAGGTGTGAAGCCTTTCGCTTCATTTGACTCAACACAGGAAACCTCACCCGCCCGACACGGAGAGGATTGACAGATTGATAGCTCTTTCTCGATTCTGTGGGTGGTGGTGCATGGCAGTTCTTAGTTGGTGGAGTGATTTGGCTGGTTATTTCCGAAAACGAACAAGACTCCCGCCTGCCAAATAGTTACATGACCCAACAACGGTTGGCGTCCAAATTCTTAGAGGGACAAGTGGCTTTCAGCCACGTGAGATTGAGCATTAACAGGTCTGTGATGCACTTGTATGTCCGGTACTGCACGCGCGCTACACTGAATGGATCAACGTGTGTCTACCTGGCGCGGGGAGCCGTGGGTAAGCCGTTAAACACCATTCGTGATGGAGACTGTGGCTTGCAATTGTTCCCCACGAACGAGAAATTCCCAGTACATGCGGGTCATACGCTCGCACTGATTACGTCCCTACCCTTTGTAAAACCCCCCCCCCCATGTTCGTGTGACTTGGTGGATTATATATAAAAAAGCAGCCGGATCCGCAAAGAACAATGAAAATTCAACGTGGAAACCGACTGAGGCGGTGTTCGGAAAATTAACAGTCAACGTGACTCACAGGTGCGTGTGGACTGTACACAGACGAAAGCGACTCAGGTAGGAGTTGGGGCGGCACATAAGTGGGCAGTGCGTACTGAACGAGCCGCTCAACCCCGCCCTTCGCTTGAAGGAGAAGGCGCAACGGCGCTCCTCCGGTTTTCAGTCACGGACAACTGTATGTTGGTTCGTGGCGTGCATTGTTGCAATGTTACTTTTCTTGGTGGTTTATTAAATTACGGATTTTTCAAATGTTTATTTCTTCCTCTGTGCTTAAAAATCATTTAAAAAGCGGCCTGATTATATGGCGCGGGTTGGCTAGTATGTTAATATTTGTTTAGATTTTAATATTGTTTTTTACTGCATATAAGGAAAGAAATATTAGTTCAAAGGTTTAAAATTTATCATGAAGTGTGACCATTCTACATAAGCCAGTAGTTGCTAATATAACATTGGAGAGACTGATTTCAGCTGTTTTTAAATATATTGTATGTCTGTAGTACTAGGGTGTTGTACTGTATTAGCCACTACTGTATGAATGTAGAGAAAAGTCAATGTGTCATTTTGCTTGACTTTACACTAAATATATTGTATAAATAGAACAAAGACAGCTACATTTCATATTGACTGAATACAATATACAAAGGTACAACCTAAAAAAACAGATTCTTTCTGGAGTAAAAGAAACTTTTTGAAGAATTTCTGTACAAAAATATATATTTAAGAGAAAAAACATCAATTATTTAGGGCAAAAATTTTTGTTTACTGAATCCATTGAGAGGAAAATTGTTTCCTATAATTTATCCACAGGATAACTGCCTTTAATGGTTGCAATCAATGGATGGGAATATTTACCACAGCCATATTTCAGACAATAGTTAGGTCTTAAGTTAATTCAAACAGAATGTGTTTTTAAATAATGGTTTTCATACTTTTTTCATACTCATAATTGTAAGTATTGCACCAACACATATTTTGAGTTATTAGAGAAACACATGTTACACTTGGAATTAAACAATCAATCTCGAAGATGAGAAAATATTCCCTTAGATTTCTTTTTATTTAATGTGTTTTCCAGCATTATTTTTTATCTCTTTAACAATCTATTTGTTTTTATCTTCATTATCGGTGTGTCAACTGTTATAACACTACAATTTCTCCTTAGGATCAATAAAGTATGCATGCACAGTATTTACTCGTATGAAAGTATGTATGTGCAACCATCTCCCTTTTCGCATTATTACATTCTAATTTTAATCTTTGCTTTACATTAATTAACCAGGCTGTTATAGTATTCTTAGACAAAATATTATCTCAAAGCAATTTCATGAAGTAAACTGTTAAGGGAGATATATATTAATAAAGAATCACATTATGAACCATGAATATTTTTGAACAAACACTTCTGCAAATTTAGTCCTAAATCTATTATCATCAGATTACAGAACCCAATTTTTTATCATAGGTAGGCTTCAATTAAGAAGACTACTTGAAAATTAACAATTATATATAAAATTAAAACTGATTAAAAATAAATTTAACAATTATATATAAAATTAAAACTAATTAAAAATTAATTAGCATGTAATTCATTTTTTACCTTAGGAATTCCTGCACTGTCAAGCCATACTTCATTAATAGACTCGAGTGGAAGACCTTGTCTAGAAAAGAAATACAGACATGTATTTGTCATACAAACATAGTGCATTATTCATTTAAATATAATTTGTGTCTGTGTATCAGAGCTTACTAAATAGACCTGACTGTGGCTTGTATTATAGTCATGATGGTGGAAGCAGTTATCTGTAGAAGACACAGCCGTTTAATTCAATCTGAGTTTAGCCACATGTCTTGGATTGACTCGGTGACATTTAATGTAAACTTAATATTACAGATAACTACATTAACAATGTTAGTTGTTTCAAAAGACAAAAGATGGATAGACAACAACTTCCACATAATGCATCTAAATAATAAAAAAAATAAATTTTTCTGAAAAACATTCACAGCTGAGAAACTCTTTTGGAAAGAAAGAGAAATCATTTGAGTCAGGTGAGAGCTTTCTAGATATTATACAAATAACAACAATAAACTACAGCCTTCAATTGATAAATAAATGCCTTTGGCTTTCACAAAATTTCTGTAACCAGGAGAGCTGCATTGATGTGACACTGCAGAGAGAACATCATCCTACTCTCTTTAAAGTGCAAAATGCAGCCATTACCATGTTACGCATCTGAATGTAGAATAGTTTTTGCTGAGATTGACAAGAGATTCATATATACATTTTTTCTTTAACAGTTGGAATAGTTTATAGGATATGACAAAACATAAAACCTGAAAACCCTAGAACGATCTGAAAGAATCTGACTTAGCAAATTATAATAAAAACAAAGTGATTAAAATATTTTACTAATGCATGTTTTTCTTCTGTAGTTCTTTCTATCCTCAGCCAATGAGACATCACCACCACATCAAAATCAATGGAATTAGATGACATAGCCAAAATAATATATTAAGAAAGCACACAAAAATTAAATAACAATAAGTCTAAATTAGAGTAAAAAAATGTTAACAATTTACATTATGAGGTAGAAGTACATAATAAACAAGAATAGCTGTGCCAGATATTCGAATTACTAAAATGTGTGCTTCCATTTAAATGTTTGAAGTCAAAATATTCTTGGTTGTAACAGTAATCTATCATTTCTCACCCTCTGACAGAGGTTTATTGAGGCTTAGATCCCTAGTAAAGCATCAAAAATAACATCATATTTGTAATCAATGGCTTTCAAATAGTCCAAAATGATACCCAACATGCTTATGTTTGTCACTTATCATTTTTAACCTTCTGAAATTGGCTCTTAGAAGACTAAGTCCACCGACAACAAAAAAAATATAAAAACATTTCTCATAAGTTTTAACGACAACCTCGAAGCAGAGTATTACATGCCTGTGTCACTACATTAAACATGTCTGTATTAATCACCTTCATTTTTTCAAAGTTTTGTAAAATCAAGCAACTTTGTCCCCTTATATCCCCTCAGATTAGTTGGTTGGTGAAGGCACCTATTGGTTAAGGATGTAATTTTCTACACAAAATATGGTCAGACAATTGTCTAAAAATGAGGGTTGTTTGGGTCTAGAGGGCCAAAAATAGGGGGAACTCCAAAAAGCTCAACATCTTACATAACTAAACATCAAGACAATTGAAGTAATTATTATGAACTCAATTAAATAATGTGTACTCTTGTCTCATTCGAAATTTATAATCTTGTCTCATTTGTAACCTAAGACAACTTTTATGTTTGTAGTTGAGTATTTCTTTTAATTAATCCAGGTTGCCCAGGATTGGCATTTTCAAGACTAAACAAAAGTGGGAAGAAAACGTGCATTTAGATAATAGGTCTTTGTTACTATTTGGGTTGTGCACCAAGCAGTTGGGGAACAGTCTTAGGCATTTTAGCACTTTTCTGCATTGGATATTTGTTACTCTATTATCTTGCTTGAATAGTTTGAACAGCCATCTCACATTCACAGCCAGCTTAAACTGCAAATGTAAAAAAACTACTTTAGGGGGCAAACTGAAGTTCCCTGCCAGACATACATTGTTTGGAATGAGTGTAGATTATTGGGATTTTTAAAAATCTTGATGGATCACAATACTATAAAAAGAGAAAGATATCTTTATATGAGGCAGATGCAGAGAGATGAGTGTCAGAAGAGCAACTAAGCAGGGTTGAATTTAGATTATTTTCTGTCTGTATATTTGGCTGTAAATCTGTATGTGGCAAAATGATATATATATGTAGGAGATGAAAACTGCCCAAACACTAACATATCTGAAATGTTTTCAAGGCTTTTTGGACTGTAATTCAGCATTTTTACGTTTATTACACTGGTCTGTAAAACCTTGGCAACAGAAATGCTCTATCGCATGTAGCTTTTGAGAGATGAAGGTTTAAAATTAAAAAACATTATTTAAGAGAAAAAGTGTAATGTATTATGAAAATTATACATTCAGACTTGAATATGTCATAAATTACACATATAACTGGTTTAAATTTAACAGAAAGTAGTCACTTTTTTTCCCACTTACGGTCCGGTCCCTCTGAGAGTGTTTCATGGTGAAATAACCAACAGATGTCTGCTAACATAGATTCACTCCACATTTTACTCTAATGTCTTTACATCTGAGTGAAATCCTGGTGGAACTTCTCCCCATGTTCACCAGAGTCTGATCTCAGGTTTTCAAAGAAAGAATAGAAAGTAAAAGCATATGGAATTAATTTTTACAGATATGTTACACATAAGTGCTAGGTAGGAGGAGAGAAGCTGCTCAACTAGGTCTATGTTATTTTCCACCTTTTTACTCCCAAGAAAATTGTGACATATGTATTTTTTTGCCAATAAAGGAAGCATTTCTATTCATTTATTATCTGCTTACCAGCTACCTGTTCAAGACAATGGATAGATAGATCAACCAGACTTTTCTGTAAAAAAACATTTAAACAATTTTCTCTCTTCTGGACAATAAAAAATGTGTCAATTAAACCTTCTATATATAAATTCTTATCCATTTTAAAGTTATAAGAACAGAAAAAAAACTGATTTAAGGCAAAAAGGGTGTAGCAAATACTTGATTTTGGGTTGTTTCCACCATAATTAATGTTAATAACGAGGATGCCTGCAATTTGTCAACTGAAAATATAAAAACAAATTATATTCTGAGCATGATACTTATGCCATAAATCAAACACAGTTTTTTTGAAAATGGCATTTTTCATTGAATCCGATTATCTCATGGAAAGGGTTTGTAGTTGAAAAATTCCAATTTCAGAAATTGATTCAGCACAACTAAACCTATCGAGTACACCAAATGTTTGTACAGGAGGGTTTTGGTGAAGGCCATTGTTATTAGTTGGCTCAAACCCTGATGGACTTCTGATGTGTCTGTTGTCACACAGCCATTCAAAATGCAAACTGTGTGCTGCTTATATGAATTAGCTTCAGCACAGTATACAGATACAGTAAGAAGATCAATTTTCTCTTCTTAAAGACAACCCTTCTTTAAAGTACTGTAGTATATAAGGGTGAATGAGCTGTGATGTTTCTTCCCTATTTAGCGTTTTATTAATTTCTATAATTTTGCTTTTCACAGAAAGCACCACCACAAGGCCCTTTACAAAACAAATATGAATACAGTTCACTTACATTTTAACTGTACCTACCTTTCAATTTCTGGAAAATGTCCCAGAAGCATTTTCAGAAAATCCTTAATGTGGAAAAAGGAATGGCATTAGTGTATAGCATATTAACACAAACCTCAGTTTTTACTAATCAAATGTCTGAGATTCATAGGTTACAATGAACAATGTAATTAATGTGTATGTGCTCTCTAACTTATTTTTTTTCCCTGTACTGTGCAATATCAATTTAATACTTGAAATGAAGCATCAATTATTTCTTACAAACTTCTGCTGTGAAAAAGGAAATCAAAAGGGAGAAATAAGTGCCAAGGGCTTGATGGGACACATATTTAAGAATATTCCCCACAGATAAAAGTGAGATGCATCCAAAATCATTCTGTGCAAACAGGGCCGGTAGTGGGTGAAGCCTTGACAGGCACTATTGCAGTTCTCCTAAACAACTACATGGAAGGCAGGAATACCAACAAGATACTATTTACTGTATATGCATTATATGCAGGAGAATGAGCATCACTGTAAAGACTCTAAACATTCAAAAAGTCACATACAAGTAAAAATGGGAGGACAAAGCAGAAACATAGTCAACAGGCAGGCAAACAATCAAACAAAACCAAATGTTAAAGCCTATTTGTAAACTAGAAGCAAAGTCAAAAAAAGAAGGCAAAAGTTCTATTTCTATCTTAGCTTTCTTGCCACTAACTATACTACAAAAATCAACTGGTATTTGGGTTTATTTTTTGGTCATAACTTACGCACTGCCACCTTCTACAGGAGAAAAATTAAAATATAGGATTAAAGGTAGCAAGAAGAAAATAGCAATCTTTGGGCTAGGGTGGCACTAAAACCTCCTAGAATGGTGCTATTTGTGTCAAAATGTAATGTCCATGTACAATGCTAGAGATGGGTGAACCAGCAGATGTCAGGTGTGCACCTAACTCTCTTCTAAGAGTAAGAGTGAGTTAAGCAATGAAAGATGGAAGAACATGGTACACTGCAGGGAAGCTGAGTTGTCTCCCCTTTATTCATATTATAAGACTAAGAATAATACGAACAGCTACCATTGTAGAATGCTAATGTAAAAACTTGCACCACTAAATTTCCCATATTAAAAAGTAAACACAGAACAGCCCACCTGAGACAGAATAAGCTGACCATGAAATTTTTCCACAAAATCTCGAAAAAACTGGAGATATAATTCTTCTTTAATTTTGCTGGCTAAAAAACGTAGAAGAAAGAAACCCTAAAAACAGAAAATAATATGCACTGTAATTAATTCTTCAACAGGAAATACATTCTTTAGTATAATTTTGCACTTAAACAGTAATAGTATTCAAAATGTTAAAGCTGAGCCTGGATAGACTTTAGCTTCAGGAACACCAACATGTCAAATCTGATGTTTGACACATGGACCACTTAATTAGAATAATTTCAACTTAAAACCAACCAGAGCAGCAGATTCTAATGCATAGACAACCACTTAAAATGAATAAACAGAACAAAAAAGTAAATTACATTTTGTTAAAACAAACTAATATAAATAAAAACTAGAAATTTGAACAAATGTATAGGGTGAATTTGTTTTTTTTTAATGAAACAAAGGTAGTGCAGGGTCTTAATGTTAACTGGATTTGATTAGAAATTATCATTAAACATACTGTATTATATTGTGTCACCATTCAAGATGCAATTAACAACAATTTAGTAAACACCAATTATAATTATTCACATTTTATTTATGCTGTTACATTTGGTAACTGCAACAGAAATTAGCGTGAAGTCAGAACACATGGGAAAATGAAAATCAGTTCATTCATTGCAGAGTGTTCACAAATATCAAACTGATAATAGTAAATGGATCATTTGGAAGGGATTTAGAGACAAAGGAAGTTTAAAAAAAATATTCTTGCTTGAATGTACTATTCACGATGCAACACATTGCCTATCATAAGTTTAACTTTAACAACAGATGAAATGATAAAAGGTCAAGTTACTCTTCCAAATGTGACGATTGAGAAGAATCAACATACTATAAACAGTTGATACAGTATTAAATTCAAAAAGATTCAACCTTCATAAATTACACAGAAGATAAGGAATAAAACAAACAGCATACAGTTGTGCTTGAACGTTTGTGAACCCTTTAGAATTTTCTATATTTCTGCATAAATATATATATATACGTATATAAATATATTTTCACTCAAGTCCTAAAAAGTAGATAAAGAGAAACCAGTTAAACAAATGAGACAAAAATATTATACTTGGTCATTTATTTATTGAGGAAAATGATCGAATATCACATATTTGTGAGTGTCAAAAGTATGTGAACCTCTAGGATTAGCAGTTAGTTTGAAGGTGAAATTCGAGTCAGGTGTTTTCAATCAATGGGATGACAATCAGGTGTGAGTGAGCACCCTGTGTTATTTAAAGAACAAGGATCTATCAAAGTCTGCTCTTCACAACACACGTTTGTGGAAGTGTATCATGGCACAAACAAAGGAGATTTCTGAGGACCTCAGAAAATGAGTTGTTGATGCTCATCAGGCTGGAAAAGGTTACAAAACCATCTCTAAAGAGTTTGGACTCCAACAATCCACAGTCAGACAGATTGTGTACAAATGGAGGAAGTTCAACACCATTGTTACCCTCCCCAGGAGTGGTCGACCAACAAAGATCACTCCAAGAGCAAGGCATGCAATAGTCAGCGAGGTCACAAAGGACCCCAGGGTAACTTCTAAGCAACTGAAGGCCTCTCTCACATTGGCTAATGTTCATGTTCATGAGTCCACCATCAGGAGAACACTGGACAACAATGGTGTGCATTGCAGGGTTGCAAGGAACAACAACAACAACATTTATTTATATAGCTCATTTTCATACAAACAGTAGCTCAAAGTGCTTTACATATTAAAGAATAGAAAAATAAAAGACACAATAAGAAAACAAAATAAATCAACATTAAGTAACATCGAATAAGAGTAAGGTTCAATGGCAAGGGGGGGACAGAAAAAACAAAAAAACTCCAGATGGCTGGAGAAAAAATAAAATCTGTAGGGATTCCAGACCATGAGACCGCCCAGTCCCCTCTGGGCATTCTACCTAACATAAATGAAACAGTCCTCTTTGGATTTAGGGTTCTCACGGAAGGGCTTGATGAAGATGGTCACGAAGAATTCTGCCTTTTAATCCATCCATCATTGGTGGAGCATCATGAAGCTTTGAGTAGGTGGAGGTGGCACAGGCCACCAGCACAAATAAACCGGAAAAAGAAACAGAAAAGAGAGTAGGGGTCAGTACGGATTTTAGAGCCACCATGAATAGTTATTATGATGAATTGAACATATAGAGTATCAGGATTAAGTTAAATTGAAGTTATGAGAAGGCCATGTTAAAGTAATGTGTTTTCAGCAGTGTTTTAAACTGCTCTACTGTATCAGCCTGGCGAATTCCTATTGGCAGGCTATTCCAGATTTTAGGTGCATAACAGCAGAAGGCCACCTCACCACTTCTTTTAAGTTTTGTTCTTGGAATTCTAAGGAGACACTCATTTGAGGATCTGAGGTTACGATTTGGAATATAAGGTGTCAGATTTTCTCCCTGTCAGGTAGGATTCAAACCAATTTAAGACTGTGCCAGAGAGGCCCACCCATTGACTAAGGAGATTTCTAAGAATATTATGATCAATGGTGTCAAATGCAGCACTCAAATCTAAGAGGATGAGAACAGATAAATGGCCTCTGTCTGCATTCACTCGCAAATCATTTACTACTTTAACGAGTGCCGTTTCTGTACTGTGATTTGTTCTAAAACCCGACTGAAATTTATCAAGAATAGCATGTTTATTGAGGTGGTCATTTAACTGCATAATGACTGCCTTCTCCAGAACTTTACTTAAGAAAGGCAGGTTAGAGATGGGTCTAAAATTTTCAAGAGCTGACGGGTCGAGATTATGTTTCTTAAGAAGGGGTTTAACTACAGCAGTCTTAAGACAGTCTGGAAAGACCCCCGTATCTAATGACGAATTTACTATGTCCAGAACATTATCAATTAGCACGCCTGATACTTTTTTGAAAAACCTTGTTGGTATTGGATCAAGGATGCAGGTGGAGGATTTTAATTGAGAGATTATTTTTGTAAATCAGGTAAATCTATCCTAGTGAAAGAGTTTAATTTGTTTATAACAGGATGCTGGGGTTTAGGAGGATCCTTAGTGTTGGAGGGATATACTATGTTATTTCTAATATCATTAATTTTTTGATTGAAAATACAGCAATAGCCTCACAGGTTTTACTGGAAGAACTTTGGAGGCATTCCTTTGAGTTACCTGGGTTTAGTAGGCGATCAATTGTAGAAAATAAGACTCTGGGATTACTAGCATTGTTATTTATAATCTTGAAGAAATAACAGCGTCTCTCAAGACGGACAGTGTTATTGTATTCTGTTATTTTGACTTTTAATATTTCGTGGTGGATAGTTAGTTTAGTCTTCCTCCATTGACGCTCAGCTCTGCGGCATGTTCTCTTTAAATCAGACACTCTTTGGGTCTTCCATGGTATAACAATGCTAGAAGATTTTTTCACTGTCTTTTCAGGTGCAACTATGTCAACAGCAGCTCTCACTTTAGTATTAAATCTTTCCACCTTACTATTTACATTATCCTCGCTATTATAGCTGGCACTATAAACGGACTGATTGCTTAGAATGTTTGTAAGTTTTAAAGCTGCTGCCAAGTCAAAGAAGCGTTTTTTAACAATATGCTTCTCATGAGTGTTTTTTATCATTATTTCTATATTAAAAGTAGAAGAAAATGGTCTGATAGACCAATATCAATGATCTGTTTTATATCAACTTTCAGTCCTTTAGTAATCACTAAGTCTAACGTATGACCTGCTTTATGTGTAGGCTGATTTATGAGTTGTCTCAAATCAAAAGAATCCAGGAGGTTCATAAATTCTTTTACTTTTAGATCACACTGATTATCTATATGAAAATTAAAGTCGCCAACTATTAGGAGTGTGTCATAGTTAGTAATTAAAATTGACATTAAGTCAGAGAATTCCTCAAAAAAAGACGCGTTATATTTAGGAGGTCTATACACGGATAATACTAGAACTTGAGAATCTCCATGAACAACAACGGCCAGATACTCAAAAGACTTGAACTTACCAAAACTGACATCTTTACATTTTAATCGCTCGAGTAAATGTTAGCCAATCCGCCCCCTTTTCCCTGGCGGTCTGCACGAGTAAAACTGTAATCCGGAGGCGCAGATTCGATTAAAACAGACACGCCGTCTGAGCAAAGCCATGTTTCACTTAGTGCAATAAAATCTATTTTTTTATCACTAATAAGATCGTTGATAAAAAACGCTTTGTTAGTTAAAGCTCTAACATTTAATAGTGCCAAATTTAATGTTTCGGAGGTGCAGAGATGAGTACTATGTGCGTTATTGATATTTGGAATAGGAACTGGAAATAAATTATTTTATTAGCCGCTCTGTGTGTATTTTTATTTAATCTGTGATCTGTTTTTATAGTTTTAATACATTGTTCCTCTAAAGTAGTAAATTTAATTAGATTATTGAAGTTTATGCCGTATTTCCTAGATTTTCTACGTGCATTGAGATTGCTTATTACAGTATTAATGTTGTGCGCTTTAACGGAAGGAGAAAGCCACTGCTCTCCAAAAAAACAATGCTGCTTGTCTGCAGTTTGCTAAAGATCACGTGGACAAACCAGAAGGCTATTGGAAGAATGTTTTGTGGACGGATGAGACCAAAATAGAACTTTTTGGTTTAAATGAAAAGCATTATGTTTGGAGAAAGGAAAAGACTGCATTCCAGCACAAGAACCTTATCCCATCTGTGAAACATGGTGGTGGTAGTATCATGGTTTGGGCCTGTTTTGCTGCATTTGGGCCAGGACGGCTTGTCTTTATTGATGGATCAATGAATTTTGAAGTATATCAGTGAATTCTAAACGAAAATGTCAGGACATCTGTCCATGAACTGAATCTCAAGAGAAGGTGGGTCATGCAGCAAGACAACGACCCTAAGCACACAAGTCGTTCTAACAAAGAATGGTTAAAGAACATTAAAGTTAATGTTTTGGAATGGCCAAGTCAAAGTCCTGACCTTAATCCAGTTGAAATGTTGTGGAAGGACCTGAAGCGAGCAGTTAATGTGAGGAAACCCACCAACATCCCAGAGTTGAAGCTGTTCTGGAATAGGCTAAAATTCCTCCAAGCCTGTGTGCAGGAATGATCAAAAGTTACCGGAAATGTTTAGTTGCAGTTATAACTGCAAATTCACACCAGTTACTGAAAGCAAAGGTTCACATACTTTTACCACTCACAAATATGTAATATTCGATCATTTTCATAAATAAATGACCAAGTATAATATTTTTGTCTCACTGGTTTCTCTTTATCTACTTTTAGGAATTGAGTGAAAATCGGATGATGTTTTGGGTCATATTTATGCAGAAATATAGAAAATTCTAAAGGGTTCACAAACTTTCAAGCACAACTGTAGGTCTTAATACTGCATAGAAATGGAAATAATGTTAACTGTGAGATTGTGGTTTTATTTACCAAATTTTTTTCTTTCCAAAAAAGTACTAAAACAATCTTTCAGGACTGAAATTGTACATCATCCCTTTAAAATGATCCAGCCATTTTTAGAATTGTAATGTGATTTGCATTATATGCTCATCACCCTCTGTGAAAATTTCTTCCCCTATGAGTTTTAGGTTTAGCGATTCACGTCAAACAGGAATACTATTTGAATAAGAGATTGTTCTGTCTTTTGACAATAAGTGTTCATTGTGTAACAGATCCCCTTTTCCTGAGCCTTGATAAAGTACCATGGGGAACTTTTACATATAAGACGCTGTATATTTGATATCTTCATTGATGTCTTATGATATACAATACAGTATATGGCTCAGTTTACATCATAATGTCCATCCTTAGCCTAAATTCTTATAAGACTATAACAAAAATAACAATAATAGTGTTTTATCTAAAGCAAATCTAACAAACTACTCATAAGGGTAAAAAAAAACTAATCATTCTCAACAAGGTGTTCTCAAAGTAGAATGAAATAATGAAATCTGAAATGAAACAATGAAATATCAGTATTTTATGTGACACAAAGAACTTAAAACTTGAAAAGATTAATTCATTAGAACTCGTTTCACTTCGTTTAAAGTATTCTGTGTATGATCATTCAGAAAATCCATTGTACCATCTTTTAAATACATTCGTAGTAACATGAAATGCATGTATACATTGATGTTCCTAAATAAATTCAGAAAATGGGATACACAATTGATGAACTACAATGTTTCAAAACTAGACTATGTCAAAATACACGCAGATTCATTTCAAGCCAAACTTTGATGGTCACATATACAGTACCAAAGATTAGAAGATGATATATGGGAAACATGATACATACAGAGTGTATAATGTTAAATATGCAATTGAAATCAAATAAGTTAAAAGTCAAAGCTCTGAAGAACAAGAAGACAGATGGTAATGTGAAAATATTTACTTATGAATGAGATGAAAACTAATAGAAATAATAGTCATATCATTCATGTCTTTTTTAACAACATAAAATCAAATTAAATGAATTACTTCTTTTAGCTGAAGTAAGTAAAATTACCTTTAGGTAGTGCACCTGCATGAAGATTTTGTCTGGATTAAGGCCATGTTTGACTTGAGATGATCCTGATTCACTTACTTCTCCTGTGCGCTCTCCCTGAGGTCTAAGAATAAACACAAATTATATTTGATTGCATTTATCGTTACTGCATAATATTTGAATGTGTGAGATCCTTAACACTTATTTATTGTTCATCTAAGTGTAACCTAAGTTTTGATTATGAATAAAGTATGTGTAACTTATTCCTGATAGATTAGTTCCGTTACAATGATTATGCTATTACCAGGTATTTTTATAACGGATAGTACACAAGGCAGTGAGTTTAAAGTAAGTACTGTAGTCTTTATAAGCTTTAATGTTGCAAAAGTACATTATGCTACAGATCATCAATCTATGGAGACACCTCAGAAATAAAGTCAGAAACAAGGAGGTTTTTGCTGTTGATTGTTAGCCAGAACTATATGGGCCCCATTTATATAGGACAGTAGTCAAGATTCATGGAAAAAAGTTCCTCAGCAATTTAATGATATAGAATTGCTGCTAAAAGTTAATGCTGAATTTTTTGAGTCATCAGATACCACTTACAATCAAACTTTATTGTTATACAATTTAACATTAATAGTCAAATACGTTTTGCAAATGTGTGTAGTAAACATGAGCCTGCAAATTGCTTTCTCCCAAGTTTGATCATAATGCCATTATCTGAAATAGCCATCTCCTAAACGAGGCATATATTTTAAAAAACAACAACTAATTACTATTTGAATCCTGTTCTTAGATATGGCAAACCGAACAGGTACAGGATTGGAGGTGAACATAATTAAAACTGTGTCACATACTGTTGAAAGGAATTAGTGATACATTTTAAGTGAATCAAAAGATCACTGGCACCTTTACACATCAATCGCCATGTACATATGGTATAGACAATTTCAAGTTTCTACTGTATGCATCGTGATATGGGAGGTCAACACATCTGTTAAATTCAAGAAAGCTTACAAGATGTTCTTTCTGGAAAAGTAAAAAAAAAATTAGAATGCCGCAGGAAGCAAAGACCATTTTCTACAAGTTAACTGCCGAACATATTTGACCTTCTCTGTCACTGTTTGCCATGGTAATCTCCTTGTGGAGGATGGGAAGCAGCTGGCAAAATGGCCGTGGACTGCTTTTAAAATCATTGATTGACACCTCCCCAGTGTGGATTGTACTTTTGCAAGCTAAAGCATAAAAGTACAGATCCCCAAGTTTCGAGCTACTGTACATAAACATTTAAAATCTTGATCTTAAGAGAAGCTTACAAAAACATGTAATCATGTGTTAAACTGCTTGTTTATGACTTGATGATTATTGTTGTACGTATGTTGTATATTTGCATTGCTGCTTTAATTGTATGAGAGTCAGCAAAAAAATAAATAAATTCACAAAACCTTTCTTGGTTAAGGCAATAAAATTTTTACTATTTTCTGGCTGTGTTTCAACATACCATATAGCAAATGTGCACATGAATCATAAAGTTTTGATAACAACCTTGAAACAGGAAAACAAACCTTTAAATACTAAATATAATGAAAACCATTTACATTTTAGATTAACTAGAACTGGCAGCAATATTAGTACATTTTTTATAGAACTTAATTACAGGAAATTGCATTAAATAACTTAATAGCTCCTAATATTGCCCCCATAATTCAAGGCATGGGAGTCATAGATCTTGCAATATTAAAAATAAAGCATACATTCCAAATTGTAATTGCATCGTTAGTTTGTCCTTTTAATTAACCAAACATTATTTTTGTTGACAGCTCATTTTCATCTTAAAGCTGCCTTTCAAACCTATTGTATCTTTGTAGGGATTTCACAACGCCACTAGTTGCAAATAACAAACAAAAATAACTATTAGAATTTAAAGCACATTTATTTTTATTTTAGAAATTAGGAAGGCATACCAACACTTCTCTTTTAAAGGAAATGCTGCTGGTCACTCAAACATCGCATCATGCTAAGGAGGATTTGAAGACTTTGAAGAAAGTACAAAACAATACTGGATGAAAGGATAGACCAGTCTTTAGCAGGACTAGGGCAAATCAATTGGTATAATTTTTGTATGTTGAAACACTGGATTTTGAGGTTGGTTTCTTCTACTGTTCATAATTTTAAGTCAACTTTCTTCTCATTTTATTTTTAAGTATCTGTTTAATACAATGTATTTTGACCCGTCATCTTTCAATAAAAGCTAGCTATTAAAGGTCACTAAAACATAATTTCAAAGTCAAAGTGAACTTTATTGTCATCTCAACCATATACAAGGAGACGAAATTACAAAGCTCAGGGTCCACAGTGTAAAAACATGAAGTGCCATAATAAATTAAAAATAGAATTAAAATTTAAATTTAAATTTAAAATTAAAACACAAACAAGACAAGACATTGTGCAAAGACAAGACACAGAAGTAACAGCAATATTGCCGTGTAGTAAGCAATATGAACATTGATGCAATGTGTGGTATTTGCAAACTAGATACATAAATATAGTCAATAGATATGTAATATAAATAGATAAATAATAAATGATAATAAAGAAATTATCAGTGTATTATAATAGTTGTTTAGGACGTGTAAACAATGAAAGGTCAGAATGTTTCACAGCAGAAGGATATCAAGAGTATCAAAATACTTAAAGGTCAGTATGAGATTTTCCGTTCTTCTCTACATGCACACTTGTCTTTGCAGGAAAGTGGCTGGCATGTATAAAAGTTCTGTTTTTAGAGGTGGTTGAGGCAGTGTGGAAGATCCCAGGGGGCAGCATGGTGTTAAGGAGTCTGACAGCTTGGGGGTAAAAACTCTCCTGCAGCCTGGCAGATCTGGCTTTGATGCTGCAGTATCTTCTCTTGGATGGCAGAAGTGTGAAAAGTCCATGTGAGGGGTGTAATGCACAATGCTGCAGGCCTTGCGGACACTGCGTTTGTAAAATATGTCCTGTAGTGAAGGGAGAGGCACCCTAATAATGTTCTCTGCTGTCTTCACTATCCTTTGCAGGCACTTGCAGTCGGATATGTTGCAGTTGCCATACCAGAGTGTGATGCAGCTGGTCAGAACACTCTCAATGGTGCCTCGGTAGAACATGGTGAGGATGGATAGAGGAAAACTTGCTCGCTTCAGCCGCCTCAGGAAGTGTAGTCTCTGCTGGGCTTTCTTGATTAGTGATGAGGTGTTATGTGTCCACGTAAGTTCCTTAGTTATGTACATACCGAAGAACTTGGTACTCCTAACAGTCTCCACATCTAAACCGTTGAGGCTGAGTGGGATGTGGGCAGGATGTGATTTCCTGAAGTCCATGATTATCTCTTTTGTCTTATCGACACTGAGAGATAGATTGTTGTCTTCACACCATGCGGACAGCCATTCCACCTCATCTCTGTATACTGTTTCATCATCCCTGCTTATCAGTCCCAGCAACGTCGTATCATCCGCAAACTTTATGATGTGGTTGGTGTTGTGCATGGCTGTACAGTTGTGAGTCAGCAGGGTAAAGAGCAGTGGACTAAGCACGCAGCCCTGTGGCACTCCATTGCTCAGTGTGATGATGCTGGAAGTGTTGCTGTATGGTGGTTGCTGGATAATGCTGGAAGGTTTGTATTATTTTCTCAGTCTGTTATGTTACAAAGATTAAAGGAGTGCAAAAATCGTCAAATGACTGAAAAACTGCACGTATTACATGAGTCTTCTTTTTTTATATGAATCTTCTTCCTTTTTACTGTGGCAAATTATGCATACAAAATGTAAGAAATGGCAGAGGGGTGGTTAAACCTACCGGAGTTCAAAACCCATGCTCAGTTGTTATCTGTGTAGAGCTTTCATACTCTCCTTGTGTCTTTGTGGGTTTTTCCAAGTACTCCAATAATCTTCTGACATTCACAATAACATGCACGCTTGGTTATTTGAAAATTCTAAACTGGTCCAGTGTAAGTGTGAGTGTGTGTAAGAATGAGCTCTGCAACTGACTAGGCGCTGTCTAGGGTTGGTCACTGCTTTGTGCCCAGGGCTGATAGCTTAGGTTTTAGACCTCTGAAAGCCTGATTGGGATTAGTTGGATCTGAGAATAGCATGCTGTGAACAAAAATAAGCATTATTTTCTATATTAAAACTTTGTTCTATATACACTTTAACCATTTTATGTTGTTCATGTAAATTTGTGGCATGAGAATAATTATGGGATATCACATACAGTATTTATAGTATGCTAACACTATGCTACAAAATTTAAAGACCACTCTGATAACTACATTGCAGCTAAAATTAAACTATATTTAAATTGATTTAAAGATACTGTAAATATTAATCATTGCTATATATCTGTCTGAAAATGAAAACTAATACTCCTTACTAATGCTGATCATGCAGAATCTGCTGCCCAACTGACAGTTTAGATCTGTATCTGGGTAACATTAGATATCTGCTATAATTAGCAAAGAAAAATAATGAATATATGAAATATTTATTCATGATCAGTTACAGTTTTCATAAGAAAATTAATTGTTCTTATCACAGAACAAAAGGGCTACTATCAAATAATAATATAGTATTATCCCATATTGTTTTTCATTCGTAATATGTTACTTTGCAAAAATCTCCCATGTGTTCGTCATCTCTATAAGGAAGCATAAATCATCAATAAAGTGTTTCTGGGGTTTCAAGAGAACAGAACATTTTAGATATTGTGGCTGATGCTGAAAAGTTGCTTTATTATTTTGCAGGAATTCTGAACTCTTTGAAAGTTTCACATTTCATGCAACATATGCTTACATTAAAAAGTGGAGCACCTGTTATATTAATTTGAAACCTAAGTCCACTTTAATTTTGCAATTGCCCAAGATTTATCATTAAATATACTAATATTGTGTTATTGAGGCAACCATAAAAACTGGAAAACTGGCTAGTCAAAGCATTTTTCTCCTGAAAAACCTATCATACCTACTAACTTTCAAGTTGAAAGTTTAAAATGATACAATACCCGAAGTAATGAGCACAGATAAATGGGAATAAACAATAAAAAGCAGTTTACTCAGATTAGGAGTTAAAAATAATTAGTTTATTCTCTGAGTGAACTAACAATATTTGCAGTTTGCTATGAAATTCTGTAGCTTTCTAACTTAATTTGATAATGCTCTCAACTGCATTATCACATTTTCAAATATATTCAGATAATGTTGGCTATTTGTGCAACTATGATGAGTACAAATTCATGTTAATTTTCATACACCCACTATTTATTGTGATGCACTGATTTCTGTCAGTCATAATTAAAACAAAAACAGGTTTTGAAATATAAGTTACATAATATATATCTGACAATGAAAACTAAAAGAAGTGTCACGTTAATTTTCTTAACAGTTATTTCAGCAATGCCAAAATTACAGCATCTAGTTTTATTAAGGATGAGAACTTCACACTGCAGTTATTATTATCTATTCCAAATTTTCACCAATCCTTCTTAGGACAATAATAATTTTCAGAACAGAGGCTTATACTCTCAAAATCAAAGTACCATTGCTAAGCAATAAAACAATCAGGCCACCTGAGAATCTGAAGCTGTTCTTCTGAAATCTGCAATTCATCCCTGAGACGTCTGAAACGCAGAAATGCCTTGAGTTCCTGCTGCTTCACAGCTTCTTCCTGTGGAAGCTGAATTTGAAAATAAAAACATGGCAGTGATTAAAAAATATAAGTATATATCTTATTCTCATTATAATTGTAAGGTGACAGTAAAAAAGACAACATTGAAAAAGCCTTACATGGTCATATTTCCACATTTAATATGTCAGCTCATTATAATATGTAATTATCTTATCCAGAGCTGAGAAACAGGGAATATGTACATGCTTAATTATTATTATCATCAATATATATATTTTTTAGAGGTTGTTGAGTGTACTCAAAATAAACATGATTACATTTAAATATTGATTTTTTTTTAATGTATCAGCTCTAATGCGACAGCAAACAAATCACTTAATATAGTAACACAAAGCTTGAGAGCTAAGAAATTAGCAAAAATGTTCACATTCTTTATAGAAAACAGTAATCTAATTTCTGGGAATTGAAATAAATGACCATCTGTTAAATAGTATAATAATGATTAATAATGATTTTGAAACTACAGGGTTGTTGGTGTTCATCAGAATCACAAAATGATGCAGAAAAAGCCCATATTAGTATAGCTGAGGAAATGTAGAATCAAAATGTTACTTTAATATTCAAAAAAGCATATCAGATAATTTAAGGCCCTTTCCTTAGGCAGGATTCTGTATATGAATAATTTTATCACGTCATGATGTCATGATCCAGTCACACTGTTCAATATTTTTTTTTCATATAATAAAGACCCTGAATTTAGTTATAGCTAAAGTACACTATGGCATAACGTACAGTTATTACCAGTATGAAAATAATGAGAGTATTAAATTCAAGTGTATGAGAAGGAAACAACCTCTATTAGCCACACAAAGCAGAGACTAAAAAGTGCTGTTTTCATCATTTTAGAGCAAAAACTGCAAACACAAAAAGGCTGCAAAAGAGTTCTACTTAATCCAACATTGTTTTTGAAGCAATCCAGATGAATATTGTGGTAAAAGGTGACAAAATCGGCAACAACTGTCAAGAAAAAATGTGATTAGTAATTATTAAAAGATATTTAACAATATGAAGGGGATACAATAAATTTCAATCTGATGTTGGGAAAAAAACACAAAATGGCTAAAACAGAATTTTATTGGTAACATATGAGTAGACCTTTAGCTAGGATGAAACTTGATTCTTTTAGAAAGGTCTGATATCAGATTAACTCACACAGGGATTATATGGATCCTTTTCAGAAAATGTACAGCGGTCACATCAGGCCTTCATACAACATGAACCCAGCTACATACTGTATAAGAAAGATTTAGCCTGTATATATGGGTAAAATGATTTCTGCATGTACCTGAAAGGCATATTGCATGGTGCTCATTTCCAAAGTGGCCTGACAGTACTTCCTGTGTAATAAAATGAATGCTTTCTAGCATATTTCATTTACAGTGGATGTCAAAAAGCACAATGTCAAGTACTGTGCCATCATTACATTGCTAATGCTACAGATTCACTCTCACTCGGTCAACATGTACCAGGACTGGTCCACTTAATATGCCACAGTCATTAAATAAACTGAAGAATTGAGTTAGGGATGTATTTTTTCAATGATAAGCAAAGATTTGACTATACCTCAATGACAGTGACTGGAGAAAATAGCTTCCATCTTGAAGCAAATCATAATGGGCAATCAGAGTGACAGGGGGTGAGATAGAATACATTAGAGGGATTAGAGTTATTTGAATCCATTCTTCAATTAAACATGTGTAAGGCTTGTGCACATTGGGTGCCCAGAATATTAACTCCAGAGATGAAAAATCTCTGCATCCATTATATAGGAGAATTTCAGACTAATCCGGGCTGGGAGAAATTAAAGAAGCATTTCATAATAGAGCATGAAATTTGAATATATCACTAAGACCCTGATTGCAAAGAACGATCAAAATCACGGTGATTCTCTGTATACTAAAAGAAGTTCAAAGTCCAAGCCACTGCTGACAAGATTATGTGCAGAGTTTTTTTTATGACATTGAGGATGTAGTCTCTTCATGACTGAAAAGGCCAACAAAACCAATCAATATTATGTTGATTTGCTTTGGAGTTTACATCAGGCAATCAGGGAAAAGTGGCAAGAAATGCCATCAATCATCCTCTTTATGTTCACAAATATGGCATTGATCACACTGTGTGAGCTGCAAAAACAATTTAAAGAAAATATGGATTTGAAGAGATCTGTACTGTTCTCTAGATCTGGCCCCACATATTCCCCAAACTAAAGGCCTACTTCCCGGAGATGCTCTATGTCAATAATGAAAACATCAAGTCAGGTACAAAAGAGTGATTGCATTAAGAACGACAGACCATTTTTTTGACCAACATAGATAATCAATTTTAATGTTTTGACAAGTTTATTACTGTTCACATGTATCATGATGAAAACTATAATTTGTAAAGCTTTACTGGCATTTTTCTTAACAGATCAGGCTCAAAATGATTTGATCATCTCTTGCATGCCCAATATCAGGGGTAAAACAACAAAGGGAGAGAAACAAAAAAAACAGCTAGTGGACAACAATCAAAGACATTAATTTAAAAAATGATACAACTCAGCAGGCAGCAAAAAGAATACAATTGAAAAATAGCTATGGACAAGGCAGTAAAATGATTTTAAAATCATGTAGCAGTCATTTTGCTCTCTCTGTTTCACAGAACACCATGGACAGGTATACATCTTATCTTATACTGACTGTGGTCAACAGGTCAGTGATGTTGAGGTAGGCAATGCTGTAGATCGATGATGACTATCAAGAACTGTTTGGCTGCAAGTTTTCATTCCAACCAACAATAACCTTTTAAATGTAATCCTAGCCTAAATAAGCAAGCTGTCTTTTACTAGTTTCACCCCTTTTTGTGTCAAAGTAAAATTGACGAACTGGGTATGTAAAGTTTTTATTTGAATGTAGTGGGCATTTGTGTGTAAAAAAGCAAATACTTTTTCCTTAACTTGCTTTTAATGGTTCATTTTCACTTAAATGTTCTTGTTGTTTAAACTATTGCTTACTAATATGACACTAAAGCAGCCATTCACCATTAGCATTAAGTGTCATGTGCACTTGCATCAGCTCCCCACTTTGTTCATGTAAGTATTTCTATACTGTTAAAAAAGAAAACATCCCTAAAAATAATGAACTCAAAAGAATATGAGCACACAGGAAAATTTTAAGTATTTAACGCCATGAGAAAAATACAAACTTTTCTACATTTCTAATAAATGTAAATGTCACACTGTAACACATTTTAGATACACAATAGAGGAAACAAATAAACAATAAGCTATAATACTAAACAATGAAGTCAAGTGTCTATGAAACTAATTTAAAAAAATCCTGATGACAGTCAACTTCAGGACAGAAATTAAGAAGGACTTCATTTATATATTGTGAGTAAAAATACCATACAAAAATGGGGACCACTCTAACCCAGAAAAAGGCCAAATTGTTCCAAAATATATCTAAAAATGCTTCCATTTTTTCATCAAAAACATAGTGATGGGTTTTAGGGAGAAATAAAAAATAAACTAACAACACACTGAGCTAGTGTACTATAATCTATGTTGTTCTGACTAAGTGGTGGGATGTTTTGTTCACTTGTCAGACTGCCATCTTTAGCCCTAGTCGCCTTCCAAATGCACAATCAATGGGAATTTAAACCATCCATCATATGGATTATTAAGACAATATCCAGAATTATCAAGTTTGCTTGGGAAAACTCTTGCTATTGGAGAGATCCAATATATTAGATTTGTGCTTCCAATTTAAAAAAAATGGACCAAGTCAAAAACCTAATCTAGTGCTGGGCAACGTATTGTAAGGAAGTCTAATACTGTTACCTGGCTGGATAATAAAACTGATTTTCTGATGACAAGCCAAACAAAGGGGACGGTGAGCGAGTAAGCCCTTGCTATTTTATGGTATTATTTGATTAAGGACCATGAAAATACTGCAAGGCAGCAACTATTTCTAAACAGGGTGCCAATCCATTGAAGGGTACACTTGTGTACACACTTTTATCAGAGTCACCAAATAAGTTAATAAAGCTATTTTTGGAAGTGGGTAAAAACCAGGGCGCTGGTAGAAAAGCCCACATAGTCAATGGGAAAATATATAAACAGTGAGGAACTATGGAGCCAAAGAACATCAAAATTGAATCCAGACCTCTGGAACTATGATACAGCAGTGATAACAACTGCACCACTGCTCTACTTGATATATTTTCCAGAAAAAGTAGAATCAGAAAAAAAAAAGATTAAAATCACCTTTTGAGCACATGCCCAAATGACATCTTCTAGGAATGTGGCAAAGCCTTCACTGACCCACTCCTCTGTCCAGTCCCGAGCACCAATGGCTAGACCAAACCAGGCATGGGCAATCTCATGGCAAAGTCGTGCACCACAAAGGTAACTCTTTCCAGGAAGTATACTTTGGGACAAAAAGATGATGTGAGGGCTGCAGAAATGAGAAAGACAAAAATCTAAATACATATTTGCAATGAGAACAGAACATAACAATTTAACATAAAGCTACATTAAAAAAGCAAGCCTATTAATATAAGGATGACACAGAACGATGGGCATAAATCCATAAATAACAAATAATGAGTGAGCAGACATTATTTGGTAGAGATGGAAGTGAATTACAGATCCATTAAAGTTATTTTTAAACGTCACCTGTATGTCTTCAATCTTTGATCTTTTAATTACCACTAGCATTCGTATCTATCAATTGTGACAGTTTTAAGAGTATTTTCATGTCTGCAGAAACAAAAGAAATTTCCACATGCCTTCTTTGTCTTTTAAAAGCTTTTAAATACTTTCCTAGTAATTAAACAATGATGAAAGTAGGACTAAATTAATTTGTTATGCAATATGAATGATTGATATTACTTGTTTTGTTTTTGATGTGTTGTAAAATACAGCTTTTTTGTTTTATTGACAGAGTCTACCATCCTACTTTTAACTTGATAAGCCAAACAAAGCACATACTGACTTGCCAGAAGGATTACAAATGGTTAATGTCTGGTTTTAAACTTTGTCTAAAAATATGTCTAGAATCATAAACAGTGAACATGTACTGGAGTTTATGTGGTTAAATTAACATCACACTCTTAAGACATCATATTTGGCAAGAATACAACTTTAAACTGCCATGAAAAATGCCCCCAAAAAGCACTAGAGCAGGAAAATAAAAAGTACAACAAATCAGCACCTAAGGACATCTTTAATGCATAAATATATTTTAAAAGCATTGGCAAAATGCAGTAAATATTAAATATATTTTACACTATGTGGTAAACAAGGTTTTGATTTCAATGGCAAACAGCTATTAAAATTTTACCTTTATCTTTCATTTTATGTAACCTTACCTAGAAGCCATATGCTTCTAGTAAAAACCTTCACAATTCCAGAATCAGTTCTCTATAGTATCTATGCAAAAATGACAATTAACCTAGTCTGAATAAATAATGCTGACCCAAAATATTACTCCTAAGGAAGAAGATGAGAGCTCAAAGACTTCAAATTGTGAAAAAATAATAATGATGTATCTTTCACATCATCAATAAGCCAGAAGATTGTACTAACTAACAGCACACTTCCTCAGGAAATGATTAAGATAACAAAACCAGTGAAATAAAATACATAACAATAATAATAATATTCTGTTGCTATGTGTGGCTTCCTGATACTATTTGCACAGGGATATATGTAATGAGGTGCATTATACACGCCCAGGGCTCCTAACTCAGGTTAGTGCATAAATATATAATTTTTAATTGAGAGAAGACCATTTGTCCACAAATCCTAATTGGCTATTTAATAGCTACACCTTCCCAAAATCTCATCCAGATACTTTCTTAATCGTTGTCATAGTTCATCAATAAGAAAAGTTTGATAATTCAATACTGAATGGTTTCAGATAACACAATGGCTTTACAATTGGTAGCAGGCAGAGACTGGGCTAAAACATTTTCATTGAATATGCCTTGTATAAAGCATCATTATGTGATGAGGGGCCAGACCTTTTTAATTTCATGTTTTTAGCTGAGAGGCTTGGTTTTAATGTTATGTTGTACTTTAGTTTACTTAACAAACTAAATTACAGACATTAGAATTTTACACAAATACATCGATGTCTTTCATTCTTTGCTAGTTTGTATGTTTGTGACAGACTTGCCTTTTACTTTACTTACATTGGTATGTTGTGCTGGATGATGGATTGTCACTGCTGAAAAGACAAGGCTAATTGCCTCCACATCCTCAGTTTCTTTTAAATTTGCACTAAATTTGTAATCATTAACATGTCCTCACACACTCATAAGCAATGCTGTTGATGATGAATACTGACAAGTCTGTCATTGGTAATTTTATGTTTTTTACTGGAATGTCTAAATCTTTTTAAAATATTTTAATGGCCTTCGTACTACAACTACTTCCTGGGCCATATAAATGAGCGGACATTTTATTTATTTGTAATATTTATTTTGAAAACCAACTCATTTTTCCTGATATATTTGATGATTATATTTCAAGTATATTTGCATGGTGTGTTTAGTAGTTTTTTTAGGTAGGGCTTAAGCCAAGGGAAGACATGACTTAATACTGCCCCTAGTACCCGGATGAGTGTTGAAAGGTATACTCATGTGGGTGGCGCTCATACATGAATTATCTTCTGCAATAAAATCTACTATACATGATGTAGTCTCCAGCATCATGCAACCTAAAACTGGATTAAGTAGGTTAAGCAAATAGAGGGAATTTATGCAACATACTTTCCATAGCATCACTCCTAATCTCCATCTCTATATGTAACAATTATTTAAATGACTACAGCATGCCAAACACTTAACTGGAATGTAAACAAAAAGTGAATCAAATATGGCATATTTATTTGTTGTCATATGCACTGTCTACTTGGGAGAATTTGATCAATCACCCCCCAATCCCAGTGCAATCCTAGAAAAAGAGAATTTGATCAATCACCCCCCAATCCCAGTGCAATCCTAGAAAAAAGCAGCAATAATAAAGTTTACTTGAAAAGTCCAAACCAGATGCATTTGAGTCAAAATGTTGCTACAGGATACTACGGCTACATTTAGACTGCAGCTAAAACTGACTCAATTTTGATCTTTTGTTTTTTTTTTGTTTGACCATTCAAATTCATTTTGTAAGTAATCCAAATCTGATATGGGTGTGTACTGATATCCATCCTGAAAATGCTTTGCATGCGTAAAATCAATAAAACAAATCTACCACAGAGATACAACCTAACAGAGCACCACAAAATGCAATAGCATACTGGCTGTTGTGCTATTTTTAGTACAGGATTTGTGCAAATTCATCAGCTTATGATGGCAAGGAACAGATATATAAAACAAAAAATTGCCAACTGTTGCTTTGAGGGCCATAAATATATACAGAAACCTGTGGACATGACAGTGATAGCAGGACTGATGATTGCAAGATATGGAGATGCTGATGCAAAACAGTGGGTTTGAAATTTCAGATTATCAAGAGAACCTTTCGATTACTTATGTTAAGGCCTGCTTGCAAGACTCTTTTGGAAAAATATGTACTTCAGCTGTGCAATTTCAGCAAACAAAAAAAAGAAGAACAATTGAGCCCAAAATGCAGCAGCTAGAATCTTAATCAGTCAAGAATATTTGACCACATCTCACTGGTTTTAGCATTGTTATAATAGTTACCTGTGTCCTTTAGAATAGATTTTAAAATACTGCTAATGGTATATAAAGCTATGACAAATTTTGCTCCCTTGCATTATTTGAAGTGCCTGTCCCTATTATATTTTCAGTCGTAACCTCAGATTGTCTAACACTGGTTTGCTTATTATACTGAGAGCTAAGCATAAAAGAAGTGGTGAGGTGGCCTTTTGCTGTTATGCATCAAAATTTTGAAATACTTTATCGATAGAGATATGCCAGGCTAATATCATTGATTCATTAAAAAAAAAAAAAACTACAAAAAACCCACTGTTCCAATTTGGCCTTTCTCTAAATTCATTTCATTTTGTGCCATGACATTACTGTGCAGCTGCTTGTGATGATGGAGTGAAAGTACTGTCGATACTTCAACTGTCTATGAGACCAACTGCATATTATGAAGATTTAAAAAATAATAAGACTGACTTTAGTACCTTTATACTGGGTAGAATGCCCATTCGGGGCTGGGTGATCTTTTGGCCTGGAACACTTGCAGGTTGTTTTTGTTTTGTTTTGTTTATTCTGTCCTCCCTGGCCATCTGACTAAAGGATCAGACTTATCTTAACAGATTTAAAAAACATACTTTCAAATTACAATTCTACTGTTAGTATATCTGTTATGTAAGTGCATATTGATTCTTTATAAATTAATTTTTTAAATATTATTTATTTAGTTATAAATAAATTATTTCTAACTTGCTGTTTTTTCTCTTGTACCTCTTCTTTAATATCGTGCAACGCATTTTGAGCTACATTCCTTGTATGAAAATGTGCTATAAAAATAAAAATGTTGTTCTTATTGAGCTATATTAGCTGGCAATAGGCTGCAGCACACAGTCCAGTGCTGTAATGCTGGATTACATCAAGCTTCCCAAAACAGAGGACTTTCAGGATGTACAGCTGGACAGTGTAAATATTCAGACGTATCTCTCATTCAAGCTGAATACTGCATGTCTGTATGAAATGTAATATCACATAGAAAAATGGTCTAAATCCAATTTGAAAAGCTGTGACTCCCTGTATTTTTACTGTCCACATTTCTCACACATGAATGAAAAAAAATCAGAACTGAGCTACACTGACAGTGACAGTTAAAAGCATAATCTTACCAAAGCTACCCAACAAATCATAAATGTATAAATGTAATTTAGGTCATTGAAATAAACTGACTATCCCAGTGTTATCACAAAATTAAATTAAACTGAAACAAAACAATCATCTTTAAACTTTGCCCATAACTCCTGTTGACTGTATCCACATGCACACATCGCCATCCACTTATTGAACAATGTCGGAAAGTTTTTCAACCCAGAAGCCAACTACGGGGACATCTGTAGTGATTGAGGAATGAATGTGAAGAGTGTCATCAATCAAGTCATAGAGAGGATGATTTTTGTCAGGTTTTAATGTCAGCACATTTGGGAAGACGTTTACACAGTTAATTAAATTAGTCTTTAAATCAATTAATTCAAAGCTTAGAGTTACATTTATGTTGTCAGTTAGTTTTATTTTGCCACGTCTGTGTCTCCTATGCTACTCCAGTTGGAGGACAATTATTACTCTCATTATTAATGTAATATTTTTTTTGTTTTCTTATGATTGTGGTGGCTGTTGTTTGAAAAATAAAACACTACAAATCCAAGTTTCAAAAAAAATCTTGTTAAATTTAAAATGAAAAAAGTGGAAAACTACTCTAGAGTATGTTTATAAAAAAGTTTTCAAAACCTCTGCTATATTTAACATCAAAAATGAGGCTCCTTAAATGCATCACATCACAGATTAGTTAAACTGAAGAAAAATATGCACAAATCAAGTTGGCTGTTACATCCTTACTTCAGAAGAGACTTGCTGATGTATACAAAGTTAAGCCTGAATGATTATAAAGATACAGTTTGTTATTTATTTTGTTTAATTTTAGTAAACTGCATAAGCTCTAAGAGTTATAGATTTTATATTAGACTATAGCTGGTTAAACATAAATATTGTCATATGTTTCTCAATGATATTGCTACAAAGGTAAAATTTAAATTAAATATTGACTACCTCCCTGTTGGTTAAACTAAGATGTCCAATATTCTAACATGATTTAATAAAAAACCCAATTCTGACCCCAATTTGTAAACAACTAAGCACTAAATGCACTCAAGCGGTGAAGTTGTTACATTGCTAAAGGAAGACACATTCAAAACTCAATTTATACAAAAAATAAACAAAGTAAAATCAGAATGCTGGTTACAGTAATTTAGATAGATTAGAAACCAGTATTTGCTATTGTTCATTGAACATATTGTCATAATTTTCACTTCCATGACATGTAATTCTACTTTTGTTTATTTCAAGGAAGAAAGAACTTTAGGAATTTAGCAAATAAAAAATCCAGATGTTCCATGCACTCTGCAAATTGAAAACACAAACAGCTTTAACAATAAATAAATTATATACCACATATCTGATTTCTTTCTACTCATCTAGCCAGGGTAAACCCAGAAAATGGTTTTTAAACCAGCAATGATTATGATGATTCTTATAATAGTGTAAAACTGCTTACTTCTTACGGAATTTAGTTCTTCTTTCCCCTAGAATGTTTGCCATTCTCTTCTGCCAATAGGAATATAATATTTTTCACCCTGGTTCCTGTTTTATATCATATAAAATTACTTTAACTGATTTTAATATCATTACTCTGTCTAAAATTCTGTATTATATACCTTTCACCGTGCATGCTTGTATTTGTTAAAGTATCTCCATGCCTACTGAATTTCAGTAGAAGTCAGATGGTATAAATGCAAAACGTATATTTTTTGATTTATGAAAGAGAAGGAGAAAATGAAGTTTTCCATTACAAAATATGCAGAATTTTTACATTTCATTTTTTCAAAACTAAGGCACCACAAACAAACTCAGATACTAATAAGTAAAGATTATTAAATCATTTATGCACAAGCAATCAATTTTATTCCTTTTGGATAGGGAATAACATATCAAAGCCAAAAGAACTCCACTTTGGTCAACCATCCTAATGTTGCACTTTTTCATTTCTGTTTCCAGAGGATGGGCAGACAGTAGAAAGTTTGTCTGAGACATTTTCCACCATGAATTTGTCTTTACAGAGAATAAAAGACAGTGTAAACTGGTACAATTTTTTTGAAATCATATTCTTTTTTAATTTTCTTGGGAAAAAAAATACTTAATGTAACTGTGAAATGTGACGAAGGCCTAAAATTACACTAATAGGCTCTATGATGTCCTCGGCACACTAATTTGTGAAAGAGCAGCATGTTAATGAAATGTTAATAAGCTTATTTATGTTTGAATCTATTGCTGATTTTCTATTAGCACCCACACTGAACTGCCACTTCTCAGTTTTGTCTTCTGAAATGTTTTCTGCAAATTTCCTGGGATACTTGTAAAATGAACTGGCTAATTACTAGACTCAGTACAACCTTCTTTTAACTATAACAATAATATGTTTGGAGTGATTCTAACAAACACATAACTGAATGTTTAAGGACTTTAATGCTGTAAGATCCAGTAACTTATTGGTGTTTATACTTTTTAACATTTGTAACATATTTCTCTATAATTTGCAAATCTATATATATAATGGAGAGTTGGGATCCGAGAGACTGTGTTTGTGGAGGGATTGATAGTTGGGGCGGGTGGGGGAGTCACGTGATCATCTCCCCTCCCATTCATGTCATTTCAATTCACTTTATTTCGATCCGAGCTGAGCTCCGCAGCTGACGCGGTCTTGCCGTTCTTTTTCCTTAATGTTTAGTCCTCTCTCCTTTACTGATTTATATAAATGAGAGTTGGTGTCCGAGAGACTGTGTTTGTGTGTTTGTAGAGAGATTGAGAGTTTAGGCGGGTGGGGGAGTCATGTCATCATCTTCCCTCCCATTCACCTCATTTCATTCACTTCAATTCGCTCCGAGCTGAGCTCCGCAGCTGACGCGGTCTTGCCGTTCCTTTTTTTCTTAGTGTTTAGTCCTTTCTCCTTTACTAATTTACTCTTTAGTATTTGCGGTACTTACACAGTCACTCATAAAAGGGGAGATGACTCCGTGCAAGAAATGGGTATTGAAACTAACTTGGAAGACATGCAATCAACGAGGCCATTAAACAGATCTCAAGAGAGGTCTTCTAGGTTGGAAAAAAAGTGCTTGGCTGCCAAAACCAGGCGATTAAACGAATCTCAATCAAGAGACGACTTCTACGTTAGAAAAAAAACGATTCGCTGCCAAAATCAGGCTGTTAAACGAATATCAAGAGGAAAGGACTTCTAGATTGGGAAAAGGACGATTGGCTGCCAAAACCAGGCTGTTAAAAGAATCTGAAAAAGACAGGACGTCTAGATTGGAAAAACCACGATCCGCTGCCGAAACTAGCCGGTTAAATGTGCAGCGAAACGCGCCAGGTCTGCTAGTTGTTTAATATGACTGATTTCAATATTTCAAGTAGCTAACAGCAGGCTGTGAAAATCATCAGTATATTTACCTTCACTATATAGTTCTTTACACTTTACCCTACTCTTGGTATTTCGGCAATGGCTAAAAAGTCTTTTAGGGTTGACATTTTTCATTACAAACAATATTCTTTTCAAAATAGCTTTTGATATTGGTAGGTTCCCTGCAAGTTGCTCCCACATATGCAGAACATTTTTTTATACTATGGTAACATGTGCTTTGAGAAAGTATTTTCACATTTATCATCACAGAGTCTAAACTTACAATATTATAAAATATTATAAAGTAAGATTTTTTCCAGCTGATCCATAAAACAGTGTAAAGCATGCCAAAAGAAAATTGAAAACATTTCAACAATTTGCCAAAAGGAAAAATCAAAATTGTAAAATTTTTTAAGTATTCATATCCATTGCAGATATAAGGCTAACTTTGGTGAGATGTTACATATTACTACCAACTATCCCAATTTGTTGATGGTCTCCACCAGAGTAAGAAATGGGTGAATCACCTGTCCTCAGTGAGATAATGAGGATAAATACATCCTCTCTCAACAGTATATTAGAGTATTTTCCTAAAAAGCAAATCAAAGCAAAAAGAGCATTCAACACAGGTCAGGCATATAATTGTAGTGAAGGTCAGAAAATGGGAAAAGAACTACATCATCTCAAAGGCACTGAACATACCTCTGAGCTCAGTGTAGTCCATCATACAAAAATGAAAAAAAAAAACCATTAAACTACAGCCACACTGCCTAGGTCAGACCATTCCTCCAAACTTACTTGCCAAACAAAAATGGCTACTATAATGCCAATAGTCACCCTGACTGAGCTTCGTAAATCAGTAACTGCAACTGGAGAGGATGTTTATGACTTTACAATCTATAGCCATTATAAAGAATGGGCTTTATAGAGGAGTAGCAAGGAAGACGCCCTGGCAAAGAAAAATAAATAAATAACTGTCCTTATCTGTAAAGAATTTTCAGAATATCATTTTGAAGATACTGTGGCAGAAAGTCTTATGGTCTAATGATACTAAAGTGGAACGTTTTGGCTTGAACACTAAGTGATGCTTGTGGCATACATCTAACACAGCATATCAACCACACTTTAAAATGTGGTGGTGACAGCATAATGTTCTTTTCAGTAGCAGAGACTGGCAATCTTGTCGGGATTGATGGGAAAATTAGGGAGGAGGAACAATGACCCAAAACACAATGTCAGAGCAACAGTGGAGTGACTTAAAATGAAGAAAGCTAATATTCTCGAGACTCTAAAAGTTTCAGTCTACTACCACTCTCTAATTAACCTGGCACAGCTTAAGCAATATTGCAGGGAAAAATGAGCAACCTTGCTCCATCATGTTGTACAATATTAACAGAGACTTATCCAAAAAGATTACAACCTGTAATAGGTGAAAGAAGTGGCTCAATGAAATACTGAACAAGTGGGAATGAATTCTTAACAAAACGCTGACATTTCCATTTTTGCAATTACATTTTTAATGGTTTGTAATTTTCTTTTTTCCCTGTCAAATTGATCAAAATGGATCAAAAAGGATGTGAAAATCAGTTATGTGAAAAAAGGTTTAGGGGCTGAATACTTCTTCAAGACACTGCACATAGTTAAATAAGTTAAACAAAACAGTCATTAATTATGAATTTACAAGCAAATTTAAACTTGTACCAGGCAGCTGGATTTAACAAGTAAAACAATCATTAAAGTATAGCTCACAAGATTACAAGATGCACTACCAAAAAGTTAATAGACTGTTAACCTTACAGACTTTTTGTATAAGAATATTTTTGTTATACTCTTAACATTTGCTGTAGATATATTTTTCAATTTAAAAATGTTATTACATTTTATAAGAGTCCCAGTATATGAACTGCTCATTGGATGCTTTTCTTTTTTTAAATATTAAGTATTGCAATTGAATTCTGCAATACATTTTAATGTAATATTCATTTTACCTGCTTGAAGTTGAAGATTTGAATCAATTATATGTAATTAAAAATCCTGTTACTCACCTATGTATTAAAATTGTGGAAATTGATTTTAAGTACTTTAACAGCCTGTACAGTAATGTTGGAATTACTCAGTTATGGGACATAAAATATAATTTGCTGTGTAAGCTCATTTTAATACTGGGAGAGGCCTTGTCTGCTGAGCCGTGTTATTTGTGGCAGGAATGACACTCAATAATTGAGATTAGAATGTTGTACATATAAGTATCCAATATTCAAATATAAGTGTAAAATTCTAATGGCTACATAATTGAATTTCTAAGAAGTACTATTTTCACAAAAAAAATAAAATTTCATACACAGGCAAAACCTTTCACAAATGACTCAGCTCTCAAATACTCAAACAGGTCTGTCACTGGGAAATAAAACTTTTTAACATTGTCTAACATTCTTATTAAAGAAGCTGATAACATTCTTTTTATTAACTCATACAGAATCACTGAAGCTTAGGCAAGGTTTAAACTTCATACAGATATGAACTTTAATCGAGCATTACTGAAGCAAACAAACTATCTAAAAGAGCTTGCCAACACTGCAGCTGATTGTGACCTGCAAATTCAGTAGAGGTTTTTGACCTCTTTGTTTTCTCATTAATTCCATAGCCCTTTGCACAAAGACAATTATAAAATTCAGTATAAATCAGTGCTCCAGCCAAACGAAACTGTAGGCAGTAATCTAGTATGTAGTGTGCTGGAGTATATAATTTCAACAACAATGTCTGAAAACTGCTTATTCCATATTTACTAGCCTATGCCGCATAATCAGGCTGCTTTTTAAATGATTTTTAAGCACAGAGGAAAAAATAAACATTTGAAAAATCCGTAATTTAATAAACCACCAAGAAAAGTAACATTGCAACAATGCACGCTACGAACCAACATACAATTGTCCGTGACTGAAAACCGGAGGAGCGCCGTCGCACTTTCTCCTTCCAAAGCGAAGGACGGGGTTGAACGGCGCTCGTTCAGTACGCACTGCCCGCTTATGTGCATGCCCCCAACTCCCTACCTGAGTCGCTTTCGTCTGTGTACAGTCCACACGCACCTGTGAGTCACATTGACTGTTAATTTTCCAAACACCACCTCAGTCGGTTTCCACATTGATTTTTCATTGTTCTTTGCGTTTCCGGCTGCTTTTTTATATATAATCCACCAAGTCACCCGACCATGGGGGGGCTTTACAAAGGGCAGGGACGTAATAAGGCGGCGTATGACCCACGTACTGGGAATTTCGTTCGTGGGGAACAATTGGAAGCCACGGTCTCCATCACGAATGGGGTTCAACGGCTTACCCACGCCGGGTAGACACACGTTGATCCATTCAGTGTAGCGCGTGCAGTACCGGACATACAAGTGCATCACAGACCTGTTAATGCTCAATCTCACGTGGCTGAAAGCCACTTGTCCCTCTAAGAATTTGGACGCCGACCGCTGTTGGGTCGTGTAACTATTTAGCAGGCAGGAGTCTCGTTCGTTTTCGGAAATAACCAGCCAAATCGCTCCACCAACTAAGAACTGCCATGCACTACCACCCACAGAATCGAGAAAGAGCTATCAATCTGTCAATCCTGTCCGTGTCCGGGCCGGGTGAGGTTTCCTGTGTTGAGTCAAATGAAGCGAAAGGCTCCACACCTGGTGGTGCCCTTCCGTCAATTCCTTTAAGTTTCAGCTTTGTAACCATACTCCCCCCTGAACCCAAAGACTTTGGTTACCCGGTTGGCTGCCTGGCGGGTCATGGGAATGACGCCGCCGGATCGCCTGTTGCAGGGCCTGCATTGGTGAAGCAGGTGAGACGGTAATGAAACAGAGGCACATGGCTTATTGGTTTTTAAAGACTGCTTCCTTCATTGGGTTTTAACCAATGCACGGAACGAACCAACACACAATCGTCCGTGCGGCGCTCAGGGTGGAACGGGAGGAGAGGAGAAGGACATCCACTCCGCTCCCTCAGTCATGCTAGTCTGCTGATTTCTCGTTCAGTATACACTGCCTGCTCGTGCCCACCTCCAACTCGTCACTCGAGTCGTTGTCGTCTTTGTACAGTCCAGATGCACCTGTGACTCACGTAGACTTTTCATTGCTCTGTGCGGTTTTGGCTGCCTTTCTATATATAATCCACCAAGACACCCGACCACGCTAGGAGGGGGGTGTGTACAAAGTGCAGGAGTATCTAAGAAGACGTATGTTTGTCGCGGATGCGAATTGCTGTATGTAGCGTGTAAAACAGTTTGCTATAGTGCACGTGGTCGTGCGTCGTAACCGAAAACTCTTTGTTTAAAGATTGCTCACTTCATTGTGTTTTAACCTCAGTTGTAAAGGAACGTTTTAAGGATCCCATGGGATACCTCTCGCAAACAGTTTTACATGCCGCATATGGCGATTCACCTCCACGAGAAACATGCCTCTATTAACAGTCAACGTGGGTGGGAGCTGCTTGTGCTCTACGACAAACGAATATAAATGACGCCGGTTTTTCTGTGTCGTTGCGTCCTAGTTGGTGGGCATGGCTCTGTGAGTTGTCGTCGTATCTAATGGTCTTGGAGTTGGTGGGCGTGGCTCCTTCCTGCGTGCGCCATAGGTGTCTCACTTGTCGGCGGCTTAGTGAATCCACGCCGGAAGGTTGTCTTGCCTTAGTAAATTATATATATAGATTTCTTTCAGCAATGAAATGGCCCTGAAATGTATATAGGCTCAAAATGCTTTGAAATTCACAGAATTGTATGGAGCTGCATTCAGTGCTGAAACCTTTATGGGATAAGCCAGGATGGTATATTTTGAGAAGGTATGGCCGAAAAAATCTTTCTCTTATTAAACTCACACACTTAGTGACATTTTATGATCTAAACAAGATCTTGTTCTTAAACAGGACTATAAGATACTCTAAAGCAGGGGTGCCCAATGCGTCGATTGCGATCGACCGGTAGATCGGAAAGGGAGTGCAGGTAGATCGCGTTGCATTCAACAAAAATTTTTTTAAAATGTTA
This sequence comes from Polypterus senegalus, assembly GCF_016835505.1. Lineage (NCBI taxonomy): Eukaryota > Metazoa > Chordata > Cladistia > Polypteriformes > Polypteridae > Polypterus > Polypterus senegalus. The sequence goes on along the minus strand of NC_053160.1, from coordinate 69,859,581 downwards.
GTCTATCATATATCCTCCCTATGGCACGTGCCACTTTTTTCTTCTAACACACTGGTCATCCCGCACACACGATCAAACGTGTGAGCTACTGCAAACCTCCAGCTATCTAAGTGATCTAGTTACCCTTCCAATTTATATCGACTAAAGAAGAGATTTAAAAAAAAATGTTGTTTATGGGCTGGATGTGGAATTGGAAGAGGATTTTTTCTCTCACAATGTCACAATCGAAGTGCGTTTGTCTGATCTGTCAATCTATCATTGCTATTGCAAAGAAGGAAAATGTGGAAAGGCACTTTCGAACTGTTCATAAAAACTACAAAACTGACTTCCTTCCAAAAAGCGACCTGAGAAAGAGAAAGGAGAGGGATCTAAAATCACAGCTGAGACGCAATGAAAGGCATGTGCGCAACTTGACAGCATATACTACAGAGCATATTGAAAATTGTATGTCAGTCTTAATCTAATAGAAAAAAAGTAACAATTCGAGTGTTGCCCAATGTAGCGGAGTAAGAGTAGCGTTTTTTCTTCACAAATGTACTCAAGTAAAAGTAAAAAGTATGGTACAGTAAAACTACTCTTAGAAGTACAATTTTTTTAAAAAGTTACTCAAGTAAATGTAACGAAGTAAATGTAAATCATTACTACCCACCTCTGATACTCATTTTATATATATATATATATATATAATTTTTAATGTAGGTAGATCATTTTGACCTGGTCATTTTAAAAGTAGCTCGCAAGCCGAAAATGTGTGGGCACCCCTGCTCTAAAGTGTATCCTGGGCAAATTGTACAGACTTGTTTAACCCTTGTATATATACCATGCGTCGCTAGCATCCACAAAGTGAATGCAGTTTTCCAGGTATACTTTATTCATTTCAACAATTTGCAACAATTTACTACTAGAACGCCCATAAACCAGGGGAGCTACTGTATACAAGAAGAGACAGAGCAGACACTGTTTTTTTCTTAGGGGACTGTGCTCCTTTGATGTGGGTAGTGACATCCTTTAAATATTCTACAACTCTGTTATGGCCAGTCTAATTTTCTGTGCTGTGGTGGTAACATTACTTCAGTTGTGGCCCACCAAATCAACCAGCTAATTAAAAAGGTGAGAAGATCAAAACAAAACTAATGGCCATTACGAACAATGCTGAATATCCCCTCTCAACACATTAGCACTGAGTACTTTAAACCAGTAAATTATTCAGCAGACGTATGTCAAGAAATGCTACTGGGGCTGCTTTATACCAATGGTAATAGGCCTGTGCAATCCTCCCTGTGACTCCGATTGCTCTTTTTATCTTTAGCAAGGTCAAAAGTTTTCTTTCTTTTTAGTAATTACGATGTGTACTTGAGGGACATTGTTTTCTTATATATAAATGTCTACATGTGGAAGTGTGTGTGTGTGTGTAAGAGGTGGAGTCGGGGTAACGGCTCCACCTCGGAGGAAACAGAAAACTCACTTAGCCGCTAATAACACAAGCGGGGCCAGCACATCAGCAGAGCTAAACCCCAGAAGAAAGACAAAGTCGCTTGGCCACTAACATCAGCAAAACATTATCCCTTTTACTTTTTTTCCCGCCGCTAATACACAACCGATGCAAGCACATCAGCAAAATGAATCCTCCTTGGATAGAGATGCCCAGAGTAGTTCTTTTCAATTACCTGACATCTCTACATTTCAGTTTTTTTTCTGATGATTTCAATAGTTTCTAGGACCCCAGGCTTTTTACAGCAGGGCTTATACATCTAGTTTTATAATATTTATTAAGCTTTTGTAAAACCTAAAGTAACACCGTTGCGTCAAATAAAAGCACTACTATTTATTTATCTTTGATTTTTAGTTGCGTGCAGACAAAAAGCGAGAAAAGTATGAAGATTAAAAAAGTGATTTATTGATCAGAAACTCTATTTTGCCACATACATTATAGTTTAATATTATATACAGTGTATAATATTTTTGCACACTAGGGCCACACAGAGCTTGTTCCTCTTCTATTTTCCCCCAGCGTCTGTGTGTAACAATAGCAAAATGTCCCTTGTCATCTATTTAACCATAGATTATGTGAGGGTCTTAGGCCAGTGTGTTGACACATGGTTTAACTTGGCACAAAAATGAAATGCATGAGACCTCCACTTGGCATAGTAACTGAATGCACATGTAGTTCATTTGGCACAAAAACTTAATGCATGTTGAGTTCACAGGGCAGAAAAACTAGCAGTACATGTGTATCATTTAATATATTTCTTCTTTGACCTGGACTTAATCCAAACTGCTCCTTAATGAGCCAGCAACTCAAAGTGCTGTTTTTCCTTTCTCATTTTCTATTTACAATAGACTCATAAGGCCTAAGCTGCAAACCTGTTTTCACTGTTAACCTTCATCAAGTCAGAAAGCTACTCAGTTTTAGGGTTGCCAGAAGTCTGACTTTCCCCATAAATGTCCTCTTTTTAGGTGTGTTTTCAGGCTTCCAGGAGGATTTAACAAAACTGACAGCTTGTCTGGACTTTTTACACTGTGGCCAATCACGCCTGACCAGATCTACTTTTTTCAATTTGCTTCCTTTTTTTAATGCTTTATGTACTGTATAATTCTTAACAAACATCGGGGCCTCATGTATAAATGGTGCGTATGCACAAAAATGTTGCATACTCCAGTTTCCATGCTCAAATTGCTAAGTATAAAACCTAAACTTGGCGTAAAGCCACGCTCATTTTCACGCTAGCTCAAACCCTGGTGTACGCAAGTTCTCCACTCGGTTTTGCAAACTGGCGGCACCCAGCCTCAAAGCAGTGCTTTTGCTCCAGTGTGTTTACCCTTTCTTTTTTAGATCGACATCCCTGACGTGGCTTTATCATATACACTGAAATTAACCGCATATTTTTTATTAGTTTAAGGCATCTGATAGTAATTAACCTGTATCAATATAATAGTCCATAGAATGGTCAAACTATTCTAAATACCATAGCTGCTTTAGCATTGCTACTCTCACTGCACCTTCTTCTTCTTTCAGCTGCTCCCGTTAGGGGTTGCCACAGTGGATCCTCTTTTTCCATATTTCTCTCACTGCACCACTCGAAGCATTTATATCACTGTATCTGAGTGGGGAATCACAGCTGTACAGCAGCTGATCAGAAAGAGAATTATCGGTGTACAGCATCAAGCACATGCTGCCTCAGCCATGCTGTCTATTGAACTGCTCTCATACGGCAAACGCTTCAGAGCCTTTCCTGTACTGACCTCGTGGTTCAGAAACACTTTCTTCCCAAGAACTATAAATGCAATCAATTAGTCCATCAAGTGCTCCTTGTAGAACTATTTGTACTTATAAGTACAATTACCTCACTGTAAATTTAAGATACAGTTATAATATTGCGCAACCTGAGCCACTTTATAAAGCGCGTATTTACAAATGATGACAATATAATTGTTAAGATGAAATGCAGCAAAATCTGTTTATTATATTATACAGATAAAACTTTAACTTCATGTAAATAATCTATATTGTTAATAATTAAACATGTGAGGACACTGTGTTGCAGTGCTAGTGACGAGCTGGCGTTCAGTTCAGGGATTGTTCCTACCTCGCGCTGTATTCTTGTTGGGGCTGGAGCGACACTGGAAGGACGGATGGATAGAATAATTAAACATGTACTACAAAGATATTTCAATGTTCCTTAAAAATTTTGAAGAATCGGCGTTCTCAGCTTACTGATAGCTTAACGTCCATTACAGAGCTGATTGTGTGGTGATTGGGTATTTAGAGAAAGAAAAGGAAGGACAGGAATTGGGCGTTAGTACATTTGAAAGAGACAGTACTGCTGTAATAAATTATTCCATCGAAGGTTGCACACGGCGCAGCAAGCATCTTGCGGGGGGGCAGGAACAATCCCTGGACAGGGTGCCAGATCGTCACTATCACCGAGCCACCATGTTCCCATGTTTAATAACATGCTTTAGTTCCTATCATCATGAAAATATCAAGTATACATCTCAGCATTTTAATTATTCAGAGAGCTGTAATATCACAAATGCAATGGATTCTGTATCCTGTCGGAGGAAGAGAAAGCCTGGAAGCACGTAGAGATTCACACACATAGAGCACATAGAAGAACAAATACAAAACAAAGCATTCAGCGTGCTACTGTAGTTATGATGGTATTTGAAAAACTAGTAAATTAAACGATTTTAAGATTATGTTTATGATGTTCTACTTTAATGACAAAATAAACTATGTGATTAAAGTGGATATTTCGAGATTAAGGTTGACATTTCGAGCTTTTTTCCCCACTCTGTCCCTATTTGTTTCATTTCTCTGTACCCTAATAAGCTTTCATATGACACTCAGACAGTGGGCTATGACTTGCCCTTTCACGGCAACTTTGATATCTGACAACTTCTTTTTTATTTCAGGGACTGTGTGACTTTGTGAACTTGAGCTTTCGAGTTTCTCCAACACACTATGTCACTCGATCAACTTGCTTTTGTTGTTTATACCACTGATTAAATCAACAAATAGTACATTTTTCCTTCCCTCCACTTGGTATTCACTGAAATTCTTCTATTTCCCCTCGTGCTTTTGCCATTGCCTTTTCACAGAATGCTGAGCTTAACGGCTATTTACAGTGCATCCAGAAAGTATTCACAGTGCACCACTTTTTCCACATTTTGTTATGTTACAGCCTTATTCCAAAATGGATTAAATTCATTTTTTTCCTCAGAATTCTACACACAACACCCCATAATGACAACGTGAAAAAAGTTTACTTGAGGTTTTTGCAAATATATTAAAAATAAAAAAACTGAGAAATCACATGTACATAAGTATTCACAGCCTTTGCTCAATACTTTGTCGATGCACCTTTGGCAGCAATTACAGCCTCAAGTCTTTTTGAATATGACGCCACAAGCTTGGCACACTTATCCTTGGGGAGCAGTTTCACGCTGATCGGGATTTATGTAGCAGAAGAACGTGGAAGTTGGTGAAGGCACAGATTTATGCATCTGGATTTTTTGTGTGTATGACTATTCCTGCTTTTGTCTGTAAGTCACGTTTTAGTGTGAATTCAACGCACAGCGTTATAAATGAGGCCCGAGATGATTGTGCAACGGAGATGCTGTAGATCAGCAGCTCACAAATAGTGTTCCACACATTATGTAAGTAATGAAAATGCCCCCCAAGTCCACCTCTGGCTCTTAAATGGGGGTAACTCCATGGTGGGGTCCTCTTTTTTGGCTCAGAAAATATGGCATCCCTATTTAACTTGATATGCCACTTTCTTTCATCTTACCTTTGTACTTTTTACTCTTAGATTTCTCTTATCCCAAGTGACTTTCTTACTTTATCCTCTTCCTCTTTCTTTAATTAGTACATTGCCACACTTTCTTTCTTCCAGTGATTTATTGCCGTCTTTTGAGTCTAAGTACAACTTGGCTGTGGTTTCCTTCTTGTGCATATGCAAGATCATTTTTCCTCTACCTTCATTTATCCACTTGTGACTCTGTATTTGCCTCTGCTGATCTCCATGCTCCCAATCTTGTCCCTTCAAGGACAACAACTATCACAGCCAGTCTCACTCCACAGGTGAAGCTTGTTTAAGTTTGTAAGAATTGAAAGAACTCTTGCTTGTCCCACACACTATTCCGAGAACACATTTCAGTAAGCCAGTATGGGGCTGACAGAAGTTTGCTTTGCCTAGTATTTAATGAATCTCCTGCTGCCCTGTTTTATTGTGCTTTATAGAATTCAATTCTTCTAATTCACACATAAACCTCCATTATGTCTCTGAGCCAATGGTGGGTTTGAGGGGGTGTACTGTGCTTTGGGTGTAATTAGGGCTTATGATTTTGCAAATAGATTTCTATCACTCTATTAAAGACACATAATTTATGAAAATTAAAAAATACATTTAGGAAACAAACAATCATGAAGAATGCTGTCAGCCTAAATAAAAACTAAAAAATTAGGAGTCTTGGCACAAAAAAGGCTGTGTATGCATGAACCACCTGGTATTCTATTATTAAAGCAAATGCCAAAATGCATTTCTAAGCAAGTTGAAACGGAACATCACAAAAACGGTTCAGGAGTATGTTGTTGCAGGATTTGCTGACTCATAGTCAGCGCCTAAAATAATCTTTTGTATGTTTATTTATCATAAATCAGAATGACATTAAAAGCATTGGACTGCAATAGCTTTGGAAAAGAAGAAAACTTAGGATCAACTGCAAACAAAATCAAAACATGAAAATGAATCCACTGTACTTACAGCCTTTCAAATGATATAGAAAATAGAACATTAGAACAATCTAGACGAGAAGAGGCCAAAGTTCACCAGGCCTATCTACTTAATTCTTCTAAAAAAACATCAAATCTAATATTGAAAGTTCCTCACGTCTTACTGTTGTGGTCCCCACGCCCAGGAGGACCAGAGGAGGACTTGTGCCTCCTCCAGACCGTGAGGGGGCGTCCGTCCTGGTTATGTAGGGGGCCTCGGGTAAAGGGCTTGGAAGCTCAGCCCTGTAGGGACCTGTGGCCACCGCCAGGCGGCGCCCCAATGCCAGAGTATCCCGTGTGGGACCCGGTCGGGGCTGGAGCCCGGCCGGGACGCTAGGAGGACGGAGGAGGGCTTGTGCCTCCTCCAGACCGCAAGGAGGCGATCGCCCTGGTTGTATTGGGGGCCACGGGTAGAGGGCTTGGAAGCCCAATGCTGTAGGGGCCCATGGCCACCGGCAGGCGGCGCCCAGGTGCCTGAGGAACCCTGGAGCCCAGCACTTCCGCCACACAAGGAAGTGCTGGGGGGAAGAGAACAGGGGACACCCGGACGGCTTCCGGGTGCGCAGCTGGCACTTCCGCCACACTGGGGTGTGGCCATGACTGCCCATCCGGGTTCCCATATAAGGAGCCGTCTCCAGTCAGGTCGGGTGGAAGAGGACAGAGCTGGAGAGAGGACGGGAGGTGGCCAAGAGAGAGAGGCACAGTGACTAAGAGGCCTGGACTTTGGGGAATCGGTGCTGGAGGCACTGGGGTGTGAGTGCACAAAAAACTTGTAAATATTGTAAATAAACGGTGTGTGGTGGAACTATGTTGTCCGTCTGCCTGTGTCCGGGTCCAAGTTCACACTGTCTACAACAATACTTGGTAGCTTATACTAAGTTATAACCTGAAAATAGGAAAATTATTTCTTGAACTATGTATTAAAATATTGTTTCAGATTAAGGGAGAAAAATTAATCTAACCAGTGACACCTTCACATACTTTGATACAAAGTTTTTAAAGATATATAAATCTTGACAAGAAGGATTTCAAGGTGGAGTTCCCTTAACCTACTGAGTATGTTTTGTTTTGTCTAGTTCATGGACATTTTGTGGCAGACTTTGATGCCAACAAATTAACAATTAAAACAACCAAGAGGTGTTTACATTTTCTGCATTCATCTATCTGTACTCTTCTTTATGCGCAATATACAATATAATAAATATTTATAAAGTAATCAACATTTTCAGGTTCAGGCTTTTGTAGTATTTACATAAGACTCTCACAAAACCTGCAAATTTTTATTATTTTAAGTCTGCTATCTATTAGTCTTTTCACATTACCAGTACATTCCCAGACTGACTACATATGTGGGAAGATTAAGAAATAAGTATTTTCTTTAAAGTGGTTTCATGTTAAAACAAAACCCTTCTGTAGCAAGCTCAGTTTTTCCCACAAAACTCTGAACTAACAGCAGGGACTCCCCCAAGAAAAGGTAACTGTTTTGGTCACATGACTATTTCTCTTATATTTTGAGGTATGCAATTACATTTTTGTGTTAATTAATAAATATATTTAAATCAATTACTTAATGGTTATGATGATTATTGATATTTTGCAAAGTGCTAATTTGTTAAAATGGATCTGCTAAGACTACCACATATGATTAATTTTTTTTTTCATTCACTGACCAACATTAGTCCCAGTTATAATATGCAATACCAGAATTCATTCATTCTTTGAGGTGCACCAGTAGTTGTACTGTAGTTCTGTAGTAGTTCTGTTGTATCTTACATCACACTGACACACTTTTTTCTTTTATGAGAAATGATAACTTGCAACTTCAAATTATCATGCAGAAAAAGTATTATGTTGCTGATGTTTACTTAGAAATCAAATCTGAAATTGTTAAGGTGTATTGCATGACTTCCTTAATTTTATGTGGCACAAAGCACTTTAAAATTGTAGCTCCAATGACGCACAAAAACTGAGTAATTGAGCTAAATGTAGCTGCATATTCAAAAGACATTCATTCTTTGCAGGTCAACAGGTTTATAAACCCAAGTTTTACTTCTTAAACTGTTATTTTAATGAAACCAATACTTGGTGTCTGCTAGTGACATGGCACTTCGAAAAACTGAAGAGAAGTAAGATAAGCTGCTAATTTAATACAATACTACAGTAATAAGTCAGCTTCTTTTTTCTTGTTACAAATTCGGGTCATGTACAATAAATACATCCCCAATAGTGTAATGGGATTTACAGAAGCAATGTAAAGATGTCAAAATGAAATAAAATTGCAGGAGGATTCTGTTTATAAAAACACACAGTACAATGTAAATCTGAGATTGTGTGTAAATGATGCCATCTACAAACTGAACTTGCAGAGTTGTAGTTTCTGTGTGAAACTGCTTACCACAGTGTTGTGATGTAAGATTTTGCATGATTTTTGTATGTCTTTATTTGTAATTTAGGCAAAGGAATGTAATTTAGTGTTTACCACTCAACCCCCAAAAGGAATAGGTCTCTTGGAATATTACGACAGGATTTGGGGGATATGCCTTAAACCAGTTTGATGAGTGTTTCTCTGCTAAAGTCTTTCAGCCCCCTCAAGAAAGCCAGGTTACATTAACATATGGTTTGGGGGCAGGTGTTAAGATGTTCTGTTTCTCCCATTGGTCTGAAGTACGGCTGTTTGGAATTGGCTTGGATCAGAAGCTTTTAAGTACCATGATGTCCTATTGGCTCTAGGGGTTGGACAATAAATCTATAAATCTGCTTGCTCAACCACATTCTATCGCTTACTAAAAACTGAAAGCAGCATCTCTCTCTAACCTCTGATGATGAAGTCGTCTCTCTCTCTTACTAACATCTGAAAGAAGCATCTCTTACTAACCTCTGATGATGAAGACAACACAATGAAGAGCACAGCTCAGCAGCTATATTGACCAGTCTTGCGGCCTGTTCTGAAGAAAGCTGAGGACCAACGATGCCTTAACTAGAGACATTAAGTAACAATCAAGTCTGTGTGCCACCTGAAACTACACATCACCATTTAATCAGGTTGTATGTTTGCCAATATTCAAATTTACTTTGCATTTTGTTATTATTTATGAATATTATCAATAATACATTGTTTAAATTGTAACGGAACTCCTGCTTGTCTTTTTACTACATCTAATTGCCTGAGGTTATAGATATAGAAGGGAAGGTGGGGTAAGTTATATACAATAATGCCTTACATACTATAACACCTTATAACGTGGGATTAGGCATTCTGATAGAGGCTACATCTTAATAATACAAAGGGGAAAGTAGAGCAATATATTACTCTACCAAGATAAAACACACAGCAAAGCTTTAGTTTTGTCACTATCTGAACAGAAAGCTATGACGCAATTTAAATGCCTGCAACAAGTCAATACAAATGAAAACAATGTTGACAGCTCTAACTAAAAGTATATGTTTGATTGGATATGAATTTGTTGTTCTTGGACCACAATAACATAGCTTGTGCCACCAAAATCCCATAATGGTTTAGGAAAAAAAAAATAAGATATGTTGGGTATGACGGTTGTATGTGGGGTCTTTTGAGTATTTCATCATTGTCCAAAAGTATTACATCTTGCCTGAGTTGCCTCGAAAGCTTGCATATATACACCATTATTTATTTAGTTAGCCAATAAAAGGTGTCATTTTGCTTGACTTCTCACATCATTGTCCAAAAGAAATTAATAATATTTAGCTAAACAGATCACTCAGTTTGTGGGTCTGCATAAAATTGATTAATATAGCTTTGGTGGCTTTAATATGGGTTTTTATGATTTTTCTCTGCAGGAGAATCACAGGTAAAACTGGTTATCAAGTCAGTGGCTATGTAATCATACAACACACAATACAATATATACATTCATCCATCTCATATTTTTTTTTTCAATTATTTAGTAATTTTATTTCAAGAGAGTAACATAGTACACAATCGTGCAAATAAAAGAACTTATACAAGAAATAACTACAAATCCCATTTATCTAGGGCAGGGTTGCAGGCAGCTGGAGCACAAGGGTCAAGGCAAAGAAGACATCCCTGGACAAGGCACTGATCTACCACTGGGTAAACACAAACATATAAACAAACACTCACACATACAATTGGGTCAATTTAGCAACTCCAGTTTACTTAACCTGCTGCAAGTCTTTGGACTGTGGGAGGAAACCTGAGCACCTGGAAGAAACCACACTGACATGGAGAAAACATGCAAACTCCATGCTGGGAACTCCCGGGATGCGAATACCGGTTTCCTTACAGCGAGGCAGCAGGGCTGTGACTATGCCACCAAAATTGATAGTAGATATAATTAAACAAAAATATTGTCCTGTGTACACTCACTTGCCACTTTATTAGGTACACCTGTTCAACTGCTTGTCAATGCAAATATCTAAGCAAAACATCACATGACAGCAACTCAATACATTTAGGCATGTAGACTTTGTCAAGACGACCTGCTGAAGTTCAAACCAATCATCAGGATGGGGGAAGAAAGGTGATTTAAGTGACTTTGAACATGGCATGGTTTCTGGTGCCAGGCAGGCTGGTTTGAGTATTTCAGAAACTGCTGATTGACTGGGATGTTCATGCACAACCATTTCTAGGGCTTATAGAGAATGCCCCACAAAGGGAAAATATCCAGTGAGTGGTAGTTATCTGGGTGAAAATGCTTGGTTGATGCTAGAGGTCAGAGGAGAATGGCCAGATTGATTTGAGCTGATAGAAAGCCAACAGTAACTCAAACAACCACTTGTTACAACCAAGGCATGCAGAAGAGTACCTCTGAATGCACATATTAAACTTTGAAGCAGATGGGCTACAGCAGCAGGAGAACACCTCAGGTGCAACTCCTGTCAGCTAAGAACAGGAAACTGAGGCTACAATTCAACTGGACAATGGGAGATTGGAAAAATGTTGCCTGGTCTGATGAGTCTTGATTTCTGCTGCGACATTCGGATGGTAGGTTCAGAATTTGGTGTCAACAACAGGAAAGTATGAATCTATCCTGTCTTGTACAAACTGTTCAGGATAGTGGTGTGGGGGATATTTTCTTGGCATACTTTGGGCCCCTTAGAACCAGCTGAGCATTGTTTAAATGCCACAGCCTACCTGAGTATTGTTGCTGATCATGTCCATTTATTTATGACCACAGTGTACCCATCATCTGATAGCTACTTCCAGCAAGATAACACACCATGTCACAAAGCTCAAATCATTTCAGACTGGTTTCTTGAACAAGGCAATGAATTCATTGTACTCAAATAGCCTCCACAGTCAACAAATCTCAATCCAACAGAGCACCTTTGGGATGTGGGGGAATGGGAGATTCACATCATAGATGTGCAGCCAACAAATTTGCAGCCAGTGCATGAAGCTATCATATCACAATGGACCAAAATCGCTGAGGAATGTTTCCAAAACCTTGTTGAATCTATGCCATGAAGAATTACATTAGTTCTGAAGGCAAACAGGGGTCCATCCTGGTACTAATAAGATTTACCTGGCCAGTGGGTGTATATGTTACCTCCAAATGCTGATGTGTTTGAAATGTTTTCCTATGACAGCACATGAGAAGTGTGATTATTTTCATGGGAGTGCTCTTTGCCAACCACGGTAGTGTTAATGTCTGGAATGTGCCAGGTAAGAGAGCCTCGCCCCCTTGCCTGGGATGGTACAAGTGAATGCTGTGGAGCTGGGAATTTACAGGGTTGTCCTGACAAGTGGGAACCAGCCATTAAATTAAATGCTTGCTAAACATCAGGGTTTGAAAGAAAGTGATAAAATTAGCATGATAATCAAGAGACCTTATACAACACTGAGCTTAATCTGACACATTAAAAACAAATACAAGTTATTGCTGTTTTCCACTGGATGTTTTGTTTTACACATCTATTTACTACATTGGGCAAGTAATTGTTTCCAGTTCCTCATAGAATAAACTTTGACACTTTGCTTAAAACCTTCACCTTGCACATAGCCTTTAGTACTTGTGACTCTCATCCAAGATGAAAATGGATAACAATATAAACAGGGAAGCTTATTTCTCCATTAATGATTCTTTCAAAAACCGGCCTTTTCCATTTATTTTTCCAAAGTAAATTCAAATAAGTAGTATAAAAATAATTATTCCTAACCTTCAAAGGTGGGGAAACTAATGATTACAGAATAACCGTTTGCATGAATTTGGGTATAATCAGGTGAAAACAGCATCAGATACACTAAACAAATAACAGAATCCATTCAGTATTAAGGCATTTTGCTCATATGGTCCGTATGCTTTAGTAAGTGCCCCCTTTGTCACTGCACATCAGTATTATTTAACAATAAATTGACACCTAATCTCCTTATGCAGGCTGCATGTCCCTGGGCAAATTATTTATCCTAATGTGGACACCAGAGGGCACTGCAGCTCCTCAAACCCAGAACACAAATGTAGTCACACAGTCAAGACTTCATTAAATGTTTTGTTGTATTAAATCTAATACCTTACACAGGCTTCAATCCTCCTCAAACAGACTTTTCTCGACAATAACTGCTCCATCTCTCCTCCAGGCAAGCTTTGTCTACCTCTTACCGACTCAGCTCACCCGATGAGGCCGGGTGGCTCCTTCTATTCTAGGACCCGGGAGTACTTCTGGTATCAAATGACTACAGCCTGGAAGCACTTCTGGGTCAGACGCAACCGCCTTCCGTACTTTTCTTGCGGCTCCCCCCATTGGAACCCACACAACCAGATAGAGCTGCCCACCAAGACTACATTTCTCAAGGTGTCCCACAATAACATGAAAGGGAAATCTGCCACATAGAGTAGTGGGGAATTAAGTAACCCCCAGAAAGAATCCTTGCCTGTCTCTCCATTTCTCCCCAGCCAGGAAAGGCGCTGAAAAATAATCTAGCTGGGATGCCTGTCCATCCAGGCTTGGGCTTCCCATCCGGGTAAGGAAGCTTCCTCTCTCTTGGTTGGGATAACTGTCCATCCATCCTGGCACTTACACTATATTAACGTCAACTGTTATTATATTTATCCACTGGCTTGATGCTTTAAGATACAGTATAGTAGTGTTCACTATGATCCACTATTACACAAAAATACATATGTGCTTTGCATAACTTAATACAGAATGACATTACAGTGGAAGTTTACACAAAATGTTAACAAAATCTTTCACACAAATGAGCAGACACTGAGCAAGTAACCACCAGGCCAAAAATATTGAAAACTTAGCAGTAAAATCAGCACTTTCTCCTTACTTTTATAGTTAATTTATTTTACAAATGTTCCAGTACTCCTGGTTAACAACTTCATTTGTCAGATGTAATAGCCATTTGCGCTACTGGAATGAGAGGTGCTGAAACATTAAGACATTCACATTTGCGGCAGAGAGTGAAACAACGGTCCAAGTGTGGGAAAGTTTCATGTAGTCATGATGAATGACTCTGGGGAACTTCAAATAGGTTTATACAACATTTAAACAAACTGGAATGGTTAAGCAGAATGTCATATATGCTGTTCTTAGAAAGACTGAGGAAATACTGACATCATCTGGGAATACTAGCAACAGAATAAAGAAACATTCTGAAGGATTCCTGAAACCAAAAGAAGCTTCTGGTAGGTTCAGCCCATTTCTATGCCTAAGGTTACTACAGTGGAGGACAAGCACCATAGTGTTAAGGTTGTGGAAATGAAATACTGAAGGGACTGGACATTGGTAGGGGGTCTTGATAAATAATGTCTCATCAATGTCCTGGGGAAATTGAGGGAAGTATCTTTAGATTGGCAGAATCCAATTGTGCCGACCACTTGCAATAGAGCAGATCACACGCTGTGTTCTGAATAAGATGGGGTTGGGATCTTGAGAGGTTCTCTGCTCACTGCAAAGACAAAGTCTTCTGATGGGAGATGGTTATTTTTAATTAAAAAAAATGATAGAAATGAGTATTTAAAATCATACCATTTTATTTTAAAAAGCTAATTATGTAACCTTACTGGGAAAACCAATATTCAATACTGAATTCATTATAATAATAATAAAGCTACACAAATAATATCAGGAGTTCAGTGCTCTATTGTCTTTTGAGCTCATCTTGAACATTACTATTTGCAGTACTTCACTGGTACATTTAACTTTTATAGTTTTCATAATTCCTCCCAAATCCCGTATTTTGACTGGACACATTTAGAGGCAGATCTACGGTGAGCAGATCCCATAATACTAATCCATAAAAATCATAATTTTAGTAATGCACACAAGCAACATCTAACATTATTTTTTAATAATAATAATTCTTTACATTTATATAGCACTTTTCTCACTACTCAGAACGGTTTTACATAGTGAGTGGCAAGCCACTTCAACCAGCACTAATGTGTAGCATCTACTTGGATGATGCGACGGCAGCCATTTTTGTGCCAGTATGCTCACCACACATTATATTTTAGGTGGTGAAGGGAGGATAAAGATAGCAAATTAGGAGATGAGTAGTTTGGACATCGGGATAAACCTTACTCTTTATGAAGAATGCCCAGGGATGTTTTATGACCACTGAGAGTCAGGACCTCGGTTTACTTTGCATCTGAAAGACAATGCCATTTTTGCAGCACAGTGTCCTCATCAATGCACTGGGGTATTGGGATCCACATTTAGACCACAGTGTAAATGCCACCTGCTGGCCTCACCATCACCTCTTACAGCAGTAACCCAAGTTTTCCTGGATGGCCTCGGATCCAAGTATTGGCCGGGCCAGAACATGCTTCGCTTCAGGTGGAAGACCCATACAAAGTGCATGTGGTATGGCTGCTGGCCATAATTTTTAAAGTGTAAAGAGGGAAATGTTATACACCAATCCTATTATTTGTCTTTATAAGTTAAAAGATGGGTGCTGTCTTCTTGGAAGTTATCGTATCATCTAGTTTATGGATCTTTTTGTGTGCCAAGGTGAATGCCAGAAAGAAAACCCAGCAACAGACAAGAAACCTGTCTCCTTTTCTAATATGGCAGAGACACTATTTGTTTCAACAGGTTAAACCAGCATTACAACTCAAGCTAAGTGTTTCTTTATTGTAATTTTGGAATGTTTTATTTGCCGCTGTCTTTTCAAAGGTGTGTGCAGATGTTTTTGGGCTAGCATTAGACTTGAGATAAAAAAACCTGTTTCTCGGGGAATTGCACCAACAGAGGAATACAACCACCTTTTCCATAGCAGATTAAATATCTTCCTATGAAATGAATGTGTTTCAATTACTGATTAATTGATTTATACCCTGAAGACAGCAGTAACAAAATCAATTCCTAGAAACTAATGGTGAACTCATCTCTTATATTATATACTAGCAAAATACCCGCGCTTCGCAGCGAAGAAGTAGTGTGTTAAAGAAGTAATGAAAAAGAAAAGGAAACATCTTGAAAATAACGTAACATGATCATCAAATATAATTGTTTTGTCACTGTTATGAGTGTTGCTGTCATAAATATATATCTATCTATCTATATATATATACACACACACATTATATACAGTGGTGTGAAAAACTATCTGCCCCCTTCCTGATTTCTTATTCTTTTGCATGTTTGTCACACAAAATGTTTCTGATCATCAAACACATTTAACCATTAGTCAAATATAACACAAGTAAACACAAAATGCAGTTTTTAAATGATGGTTTTATTATTTAGGGAGAAAAAATCCAAACCTACATGGCCCTGTGTGAAAAAGTAATTGCCCCCTGAACCTAATAACTGGTTGGGCCACCCTTAGCAGCAATAACTGCAATCAAGCATTTGCGATAACTTGCAATGAGTCTTTTACAGCGCTCTGGAGGAATTTTGGCCCACTCATCTTTGCAGAATTTTTGTAATTCAGCTTTATTTGAGGGTTTTCTAGCATTAACCACCTTTTTAAGGTCATGCCATAGCATCTCAATTGGATTCAGGTCAGGACGTTGACTAGGCCACTCCAAAGACTTCATTTTGTTTTTCTTCAGCCATTCAGAGGTGGATTTGCTGGTGTGTTTTGGGTCATTGTCCTGTTGCAGCACCCAAGATCGCTTCACCTTGAGTTGATGAACAGATGGCCGGACATTCTCCTTCAGGATTTTTTGGTAGACAGTAGAATTCATGGTTCCATCTATCACAGCAAGCCTTCCAGGTCCTGAAGCAGCAAAACAACCCCAGACCATCACACTACCACCACCATATTTTACTGTTGGTATGATGTTCTTTTTCTGAAATGCTGTGTTCCTTTTATGCCAGATGTAACGGGACATTTGCCTTCCAAAAAGTTCAACTTTTGTCTCATCAGTCCACAAGGTATTTTCCCAAAAGTCTTGGCAATCATTGAGATGTTTCTTAGCAAAATTGAGACGAGGCCTAATGTTCTTTTTGCTTAACAGTGGTTTGTGTCTTGGAAATCTGCCATGCAGGCCGTTTTTGCCCAGTCTCTTTCTTATGATGGAGTTGTGAACACTGACCTTAATTGAGGCAAGTGAGGCCTGCAGTTCTTTAGACATTGTCCTGGGGTCTTTTGTGACCTCTCGGATGAGTCGTCTCTCGCTCTTGGGGTAATTTTGGTCGGCCGGCCACTCCTGGGAAGGTTCACCACTGTTCCATGTTTTTGCCATTTGTGGATAATGGCTCTCACTGTGGTTCGCTGGAGTCCCAAAGCTTTAGAAATGGCTTTATAACCTTTACCAGACTGACAGATCTCAATTACTTCTGTTCTCATTTGTTCCTGAATTTCTTTGGATCTTGGCATGATGTCTAGCTTTTGATGTGCTTTTGGTCTACTTCTCTTTGTCAGGCAGCTCATATTTAAGTGATTTCTTGATTGAAACAGGTGTGGCAGTAATCAGGCCTGGGGGTGGCTACGGAAATTGAACTCAGGTGTGATACACCACAGTTAGGTTATCTTTTAACACGGGGGCAATTACTTTTTCACACAGGTGTAGGTTTGGATTTTTTTCTCCTAAATAATAAAAACCATCATTTAAAAACTGCATTTTGTGTTTACTTGTGTTATGTTTGACTAATGGTTAAATGTGTTTGATGATCAGAAACATTTTGTGTGACAAACATGCAAAAGAATAAGAAATCAGGAAGGGGGCAAATAGTTTTTCACACCACTGTATATAATGTGTGTGTGTATGTGTATATATATATATATATATATATGGATAGATAGATATATATTTATGACAGCAACACTCATAACAGTGACAAAACAATTATATTTGATGATCATGTTATGTTATTTTCAAGATGTTTCCTTTTCTTTTTCATTACTTCTTTAACACACTACTTCTTCGCTGCGAAGCGTGGGTATTTTGCTAGTATATAATATAAGAGATGAGTTCACCATTAGTTTCTAGGAATTGATTTTGTTACTGCTGTCTTCAGGGTATAAACCAATTAATCAGTAATTGAAACACATTCATTTCATAGGAAGTTATTTTATCTGCTATGGAAAAGTTGGTTTTATTATAGTTTTTCACACCACTGTATACAGTACATATATCTATATCTATATATATATATCTAATATCTATATATATATATCTATATCTATCTCTCTATATATATATATATATATATATATATATATATATATATATATACACATACATACTGTACATACATACACACACACACATTATATACAAACCGGATTCCAAAAAAGTTGGGACACTAAACAAATTGTGAATAAAAACTGAATGCAATGATGTGGAGATGGCAAATGTCAAAATTTTATTTGTAATAGAACGTAGATGACAGATCAAACGTTTAATCCAAATAAATGTATCATTTTAAAGGAAAAATATGTTGATTCAAAATTTCACGGTGTCAACAAATCCCAAAAAAGTTGGGACAAGTAGCAATAAGAGGCTGGAAAAAGTAAATTTGAGCATAACGAAGAGCTGGAAGACCAATAAACACTAATTAGGTCAATTGGCAACATGATTGGGTATAAAAAGAGCTTCTCAGAGTGGCAGTGTCTCTCAGAAGCCAAGATGGGTAGAGGATCACCAATTCCCACAATGTTGCGCAGAAAGATAGTGGAGCAATATCAGAAAGGTGTTACCCAGCGAAAAATTGCAAAGACTTTGCATCTATCATCATCAACTGTGCATAACATCATCCGAAGATTCAGAGAATCTGGAACAATCTCTGTCGCGTAAGGGTCAAGGCCGTAAAACCATACTGGATGCCCGTGATCTCCGGCCCTTAAACGATACTGCACCACAAACAGGAATGCTACTGTAAAGGAAATCACAGAATGGGCTCAGGAATACTTCCAGAAACCATTGTCAGTGAACACAATCCACCGTGCCATCCGCCGTTGCCAGCTGAAACTCTACAGTGCAAAGAAGAAGCCATTTCTAAGCAAGATCCACAAGCTCAGGCGTTGTCACTGGGCCAGGGATCATTTAAAATGGAGTGTGGCAAAATGGAAGACTGTTCTGTGGTCAGACAAGTCACGATTCAAGTTCTTTTGGAAACCTGGGACGCCATGTCATCCGGACCAAAGAGGACAAGGACAACCCCAAGTTGTGATCACCGCTCAGTTCAGAAGCCTGCATCTCTGATGGTATGGGGTTGCATGAGTGCGTGTGGCATGGGCAGCTTGCATGTCTGGAAAGGCACCATCAATGCAGAAAAATATATTCAGGTTCTAGAACAACATATGCACCCATCCAGACGTCATCTCTTTCAGGGAAGACCCTGCATTTTCAACAAGATAATGCCAGACCACATTCTGCATCAATAACAACATCATGGCTGCGTAGGAGAAGGATCCAGGTACTGAAATGACCAGTCTGCAGTCCAGATCTTTCACCTATAGAGAACATTTGGCGCATCATAAAGAGGAAGGTGCGACAAAGAAGGCCCAAGACGATTGAACAGTTAGAGGCCTGTATTAGACAAGAATGGGAGAGCATTCCTATTTCTAAACTTGAGAAACTGGTCTCCTCGGTCCCCAGACATCTGTTGAGTGTTGTAAGAAGAAGGGGAGATGCCACACAGTGGTGAAAATGGCCTTGTCCCAACTTTTTTGGGATTTCTTGACACCATGAAATTCTGAATCAACATATTTTTCCCTTAAAATGATACATTTTCTCAGTTTAAACTTTTGTTCCGTGATTTATGTTCTATTCTGAATAAAATATTAGAAGTTGGCACCTCCACATCATTGCATTCAGTTTTTATTGACGATTTGTATAGTGTCCCAACTTTTTTGGAATCCGGTTTGTATATATATATATATATATATATATATATATCTATATCTATCTATCTATCTATCTGTATATATATATATACACATACACACACATTATATCTTTATCTACTGTATATCTATATATATATATATATATATATATATATATATATATATATATATATATATATATATATATATATATATATATATATAATACAAAAACCTGCTTCACAGCGGTAAAGTACTGCCTTAAAAGTTTTATTAAGAAGAAAATTAAACCTTTTTAAAATGAGGGAAAATATACCAATAATTATTTGTTAAGGATCTCTTTGTATACCACATTGTGAGTTCGGCCCTCCGGTTGTATTATGACCAAGCTGTGCGCTGAGCTTATTCTTAAGCATGCAAGTACAGATGGCCATGTGAACGGTAATCTTGTTTCAAATCTCACAGCTTGGATTGCTGCTGTCATAATCGGTTTGAGTTTCATGGTTTGTTTCAATTACAACAGTATTTGCAGGACTTGTGTTGAAGTGACATTCGGCATCTTTCATGCGTTGTAAGTATACAACCAGTTTCATCGATAACTTCACATCCAGCTTTTGAGAGTTTAAACATTCATAAACATCAAAGTGTCCACTACTGAAATCGTCACCTGTCAATCCAAGATGTTGGCGGTTGTCCAAAGGTGTAAAATATTTGGCCATTTCGGTACACTTGAAAGTGACAACCGAACAATTCATCGGCAGCCATCAACTCACATGCAGATGCATAGGTGAAGGGCTTATGCATTTCACTCTTATAGTGCTCCTGTGTAGTATAATTATCTCCTGTACCGTCATCAGTCCACACCTTGAACCTGTCCCAGTCATTCAATACATAAGACACAATGTTTCTCCAGATATCAAGAGTGAGCCTGATATGGCTGTGCAATATGTAACAAAGAGAATGGAAAAGATAGGTGCCATCTCTGGGCATGGAAACCACTCGGTAAGTGACAGTTCTTTGATCGATGGTGATCACCTCGATAGACATGTTAATGCGAATACGGTTGGAATGATAAAGGAAAAGGGTACCTGAACAATGTAAAGTAAGTCTAAAATACCTACACAATAACTATAATCGTAATAAATGAACAATAAAACAGCGGAGAAGCCGTGGATTAAATAAAAAGGCTGTAGTTATCAGCAGGGAGACGTGAATCCCGTGGCGAAGCAAGGAAGGGAATGTAGAGACGGGCGGCGGACGGCCTTATATAGGCAGGCAGCCAACAACGTGGGAGGCGTTGGGATGGGGGACCCAGTGCCGCCTCACACGGTGACTGAGCTGCAGGCTATGGACGTATATATGTCCGTAAGTAGGATTCAGTTAGCGTTGGGAACCCTCGTAACAAATTTCTGGAAGATGGGCCCATAAGTAACAAAGACTGTTGAAAAGTTCAATTTGGCGGCCGCCAGTAGCATCATACCACCGAAATAAGTACCAAATTTCAGCCTTCTACCTACACGGGAATTTGGAGAATTAGTGACGTTGGAAAGTTCAATATGGCGGCTGACAGCGGGTCATACCACCAAAATAAGTACGTACATTGGTTTCGGTTTGCGCAGTGAAGCCGCCTACCAAATTTCATGAAGATGGGGCCATAAAAAAGAAAGTTCAACATGGCGGATGTTGTTGACCGTTACACGTAGAATTTCAAAATGAAACCTGCTTAACTTTTGTAAGTAAGCTGTAAGGAATGAGCCTGCCAAATTTCAGCCTTCTACCTACACGGGAAGTTGGAGAATTAGTGACATTGGAAAGTTCAATATGGCGGCCGACAGTGGCATCATACCACCGAAATAAGTGTGTACATTGGTTTCGGTTAGCGCAGGAAGCCGCCAACCAAATTTTGTGAAGATGGGGCCATGAATAAGATAGTTCAACATGGCGGACGTTGATGACCGTTATGACCATTATGCGTAGAATTTTGAAATGAAACCTGCTTAACTTTTGTAAGTAAGCTGTAAGGAATGAGCATGCCAAATTTCAGCCTTCTACCTACACGGGAAGTTGGAGAATTAGTGACGTTTTGAAAATTCAATATGGCGGCCGACAATGGCATCATACCACCGAAATAAGTACGCACATCGGTTTTGGTTTGCGCAGGGAAGCCACCTACCAAATTTCGTGAAGATGGGGTCAGCCTTCTACCTACAAGGGAAGTTGGAAAATTAGCGACTTTGGAAAGTTCAATATGGCGGCCGACAGTGGCGTCATACCATCGAAATAAGTACTGTGGTCCCCGGCCAGGGCTGGTACCTGGCCGGGACGCCCAGGAGGACGTGAGGAGGGCTTGTGCCTCCTCCAGACCGTGAGGGGGCATCCGTCCTGGTTCTGTTGGGGGCCGCGGTTAGAGGGCTAGGAAGCCCAGCCCTGTAGGGACCCGTGGCCACCGATGCTGGTTTATCCCGTGTGCCCGGCCGGGATGCCTTGGAGGACCAGAGGAGGGCGTGTGCCTCCTCCAGACCGAGAGGGGGCGTCCGTCCTGGTTATGCAGGAGGCCTCGGGTAGGGGGCTTCGAAGCCCAGCCCTGTAGGAACCCGTGTCCACCGCCAGGCGGCGCCCCAGTGCCTTATTGTCCCGGGAGCCCGGCACTTCCGCCACACCAGGAAGTGCCAGGTGGAAGACGACAGGGGACACCCAGACGGCTTCCGAGTGTGCAGCCGGCACTTCTGCCACACAGGGGTGTGGCTAACGCTAATTGCTGGGAAGCAGCTGGAGCCCATCCGGGTTCCCATAAGAGGGGCCGCCTCCCTCCAGTCATGAGTGGAAGTCGGGTGGAAGAGGACGGAACTGGAGAGAGGACGGGAGGCGGTCAAAGGAAAGAGAGGCACAGGATTGTGTGGCCTGGACATTGGGGGAATCGGTGCTGGAGGCACTGGGGTTTGTGAGTGCACTGAACTTGTATATATTGTAAATAAACGGTGTGTGGGTGAAAATATGTTGTCCGTCTGTGTGTGTCCGGGCCAGCGTTCACAGTACGTACATCGGTTTCAGTTAGCGCAGGGAAGCCGCCTACCAAATTTCGTGAAGAAATAAGAAAGTTCAACATGGCGGACGTTGTCGACCGTTATGACCGTTACGTGTAGAATTTCGAAATGAAACCTGCTTAACTTTTTTAAGTAAGCTGTAAGGAATATGCCTGCCAAATTTCAGCCTTCTACCTACACGGGAAGTTGGAGAATTAGTGATGAGTCAGTGAGTCAGTGAGTGAATGAGTGAGTGAGTGAGGGCTTTGCCTTTTATTAGTATAGATGCATATACTGTCATTAGGTTACTTCTCTGTGCCACGGTAAACAAGAAAAAAGTCCAAGGGCAAAAGTAAAAAATGGCATTTTTTTATTATAAAATGTTGAATGATAAAAATTAGATAAACAGAACCAAACCCTAATTCCAATGTGGTTTCCTCTTTTAGAGTATGAACACTATCTGATTAACCTCCTGCAGTGCATCATTCCTATGCTACTTCTGCCCTTGTCAGCTATCTACCCTGTTACAAAACAAATACAAGCCTAAATGTTATGCATGATGTACTATATTTTAGATATTTTTGTAGGTTATTATATAAAAACATCATTCCATCCAACTCATCCCACCTGCATCAGACACAATAGTAACCAACCTGGCAGTGGCGTTAAACCACTTAAGGACACATTTGCACACATTCACATTTACTCAGAGAGCCACTTTAGAGCTGCTAGCGAACATATAAACTGTGCATTTTTGTAACCAGAGCACCCTGGGAAAGTCCACACAAAGACGGAAGAGAAAGAACATGTATGTCCCACACATGCAATACCTGTGTCAGGATTTAAACTCAGTAGTCTACAGATTTGAGTGCTAACTATAGTGCCAACATACTTTCCTGTTATTACATCTGCATGTCTAATATTTAATTTCACAAATAAGGATTAAAACTCTGGATGAGGTATTCCACAAATTATCTGCAACATTTACAGTCATTTCTACCAGGCAGACTTGGCCTATCACATAACACCTTCTATTTCAGTCAAGTTTTTTGTTTTTTAAACTGGCACATAAAATCATTACCGTTATCTAAACAGCAAGCTAAAGAAATGAATATCAGTACTTTTGTTATATGGCTTGCAATCCTAAAGTACACGTACTTCATTATTCATTTCTTTCACTGGCTAAGTATCATAATAATGCATATTCTGATCAATAGGGGTTTCAGTTGTGTTCAAAATGTAACAAGCTTCAACTTGGATGTCTTTCTTGGAGCAGGCCCAAGAACCAAAAGAAAATTAATATATTGAAAAAAGCTCAGGTAATCCCAAGCAGAAAATGAAAAGAAAAAATCAAACATTCATTTCATTTATTACTTAAGCCATTTTTGAAATGTATTTTGACTATTTGGTTCAAACAGAAATGCTTTCTTCTGGGTTTTCACTATTGCCAATAAAACTCAAAAGAAGAGTCAGCAACGGCCTCAGGAAAACAAGAATAAAATCAGTTTGTGCAGTTCGTAACAATCACTTACCAGCTACTTGTTGATGGCACGTCACTACTTAAAAAGAAGACATCTGAAGCAATGAGAAGCCACAGTAGACAAACCACCCTGAGGTGTCAAGACACTTTCCTGCCTATTGTAGCAATAAGTACTCTGCCCCAATCTTTTGTAGCCATCACCTTGGTCAGTTCCCAAAAGAAAGTTTGAGCAGGCGGAGGAACAGCTGACTGTACTTGTGGCTAGTGAAGCGAAATTACTTTTCTGTGACCCTAAAGAGCCATATCCAATACAGCACACAGTTATAATAAAACGTATTTAGTCCTTTGGATGTTTCCACATTTTATTGTTATACAATATTTAATCACAGCAGATTTGCACTTTTTTCACACTGATCAACAAGAAAGATTCTTCTATGTCAAAGTAAACCCAGATCTCTGCAAATTGTTCTAAATTAATTGCAAATACAAAAAAAACAAAACAACTGAACACGTAAATACTAACCTCCTTTAATATGACACATCTGAATCATCAAATATATAGCCAAATGGTTTTAGAAATCACAAAATTAGTTAAATAGAGATAACCTGTCTGAAGTGAAGGGTTTTCAAATGATTGTAGTATAAGTCATATCCTAATCTACACAATGAAGACAAAAGAAAAATCCAAACAACTCCATGAAAAGGTGATTAAGAAACGTCAGGGGATGGAGAAAAAATATCCATGTCACTGAATATCTATTGTGGGCACTGTTAAATAAATCATTATAAAAAGGAAATTGTACGGCACATAAGGCTGCAACTAATGATTATTTTGGTAGTTGACTAATCATTCAATTTATTTTTCGATTAGTGATGATTATTTCATCCCTGACTTTATTGATGCCTGCGACCTGTGGTTGCACATCCTGTTCTGGGCTCCAGTGCATGTCTTACCTCATCTGCTCATGTCTGTCAACCTATGAAAGTCATCCTGATGTCTCTGCATTAACACGATTAAAATTAATAATAATCAAATTAAAATAACCAGTGAAACATATTATGAATTTGAAAATAATCAGATGTTTTTACATTAGTGTGACCGTCACAATAAAAAAGAAATACATTAAACAATACAAACTAAAGTGCACATAGTCTTTAAACAAAAAAAGTGCATTTAACTTAACCAAAAAATACATTGTTAAAAGTGAAATGTTTTTCATGTTTTACTATTAAATGACAAAATGTAGACATAAACTATATAATGTGTAAAGCCTGAAGTGCAAAGATCAAATAAACACTTTCACAAAAGGTTCAAGGACGATAAAATAGCTTCCGTGGTGCAGCGGTAGGAATTGCTGACTTATAATCAAGAGTCCCCGATTCGATCCTGACTGCCTTGTATTTTTACCGTTTTGAGTAGTGAGTGGCTCTTATTGTTAATATTATACAACAAACACATACATTTGATTTGCATCTGTAACAGCCATTGTAAATGTATAGTACTTGTAAAAGTTAATGTTTTTTTCTCACTTTTATTCTCTCTGTCACAATCATGATACATACTACCGCCCCCCCAGGGATCTGACGCTGTTACTTTTTATCTGAAACTGGGAATAACTGTAGATGTGAGTGGTGTTTTGAGACAATCGAACTGGAAATTCTCTAATCTGGATGAATAAAAGCTGATACACAAACACTGACAAATCTGCCTTATTCGTATCTCATTGTCACGATTTTTTTTTATTCAATTTTATTGAGTGTTCCTACTTACGCTGAATTAGTATACGCCTTATGGCCTGTGATGTCAAAGCCGCAATGACAAAAAAACAGAGGCATAGGTATAAATGATATTTGGAATTATTCATTTAATGACCGGGGTGGCACGGTGGCGCAGTGGGTAGCGCTGCGTCGCAGTTAGGAGACCTGGGTTCACTTCCTGAGTCCTCCCTGGGTGGAGTTTGCATGTTCTCCCCTTGTCTGCGTGGGTTTCCTCCAGGTGCTCCGGTTTCCTCCCACAGTCCAAAGACATGCAGGTAAGGTGGATTGGAGATCCTAAATTGTCCCTAGTGTGTGCTTTATGTGTGGGTGTGTGCCTTGTGGTGGGCTGGCGCCTTGCCCGGGGTGTTTCCTGCCTTGTGCCCTGTGTTGGCTAGGACTGGCTCCAGCAGAACCCTGTGACCCTGTAGTTAGGATTTAGTGGGTTGGATGGATGGATGGATTTAATGACCTTATAGTACATTTCGGAAAACACTGGTACGGATGCAACATTATTCATATTCATTCGCGTATCACGAAAAAAAGAAAGAGAAAAATATATGTGACATTTTGAAGAAATCATTGTATGACCTGAACAGTACCAATCAGAAAACATTATCGCACTAATGCAATATTATTTGAAAATGAACAGATGGGGTGTAAATTTGTTACTTGTAAAAGTTAGCTTTTTTCTGTTATTTTCTCAGTCTCGTTCAAGCTCTCCCTCCCCTCCTGATCTGACCCTAACTAACTAACTAACAGCACCAGCATAAATTCTCAAGAGACGGTGGCATCACATCTCCAGGATGCTTTCGTTTCAGATGCTCCTGCATTGCGAAGGTGCTGCCGTGAAAAGAAAGCTCCACTTTACATAATCTGCATTCAACTTTTTTTTCTTTTACGGTGAAGTGTTCCCACACTTTAGAAAGTTTCTGTTTCAATATTTTTCCATCTCCTTCCCCCTACTCGCCATTTCAACCATGTTTATTTTCCTCTACATTCTTCTTCTCCTAAGATGTTCTTCTTCGTTGGTAGAACTGTATGCAGTCTTGACAAACAATAACAAATAATACTGCCCCCAGACGTTCATGTAGTGCATTGCAGTTACAAAAAACAATGTGGTTCTTTGTGACTGGAGCCTCTATTTAGAGGTTCTGTTTATGACGTGTCAACAATAAAAAATCCGCATCAACGATTTTTTTGTAGTCAATGTCATCGATTACATCAACTAATCGTTACAGCCCTAAAGGCACAGCTGTCAATCTGCCTAAAGCAGGCCGCCCACAAAAACTGAGCGATCATACAAGAAAAAAACTAGAAACTGAGGCCTCCATGAAACCTATTGATAACTCTAAAGAATTTACAGGCAGCAGTGTATGGGATTGGGGTTACTGTGCATACAACAACTGTTGACCATGTGGTTCACCAGTCACAGCTTTATCGGAGAGTGGAAAAGAGAAAACCACTGTTAAAAAAAATTAACATGACATCTCAGTAGAAGGCACATGGGAGTTAGTAGTCAGATACAAGAAGATTCTATTGTCTGATAATACCAAAATTGAGCTTTTTAGCCATCAGACTAAATGCCATATTTTTTGTAATGGTAGGGGATAAAATGAGTGCATCTAAATTCAGGGAAATATTAGAGGAAATGAACGTTCTTGAGGCTGATCCTCCAATTAGCTGTGAACTACCCAATCTCACTGAGATTGCACAGGTGGTGAACCAGCTAAGGGTAGGGAAGGCTGCAGGTGATCTGTTGTATTCAGTGTGAACTTCCCCAGGCTGATGGTAAGGCTGTCTTCCTGGCATTGCAAGCAATCTTTCCTTCTATTTGGGAGACAGGCATCATCCCAGCTGATTGGAAAATGGGACTTGTCATTCTTTTCTGGAAAGGGAAAGGTGATTGCTTAGATTGCAGCAACTACAGGGGGATAACATTACTGTTAGTACAGGGTATGGTCCTTGCTAGGATCATCCTCAGTAGGATCCATGATCACTTGCTCACCTACCAGCAACCGCAGCAGTCTGATTTTACGCCTAAGAAGTCTACCATTGACTGCATCCTGGCATTGAGTTTTTTTGCAGCCTTTGTCGAGTTTCGTAAGGTGTTCAACTCAGTTGATCAAGCTGCCCCGTGGGACATCCTGAGACTTCACAGGATCCCCCCAAAGTTGCTGGATATCATGGCTGGCCTGTACACTGGTACTGTGAGTGCTGTGTAGAGTGGAGGCAGAACCTCTGCATTTTTCCCAGTTGATTCTGGGGATCATCAGGGGTGTGTTCTTGCTCCTACTCTGGTCAAGGCTTGTATGGATTGGGTGTTGGGCAGGGTCGTGGGGTCCAGCAGCTGTGGGGCATCAGCCGGCGAAGAAAAATTCACAGATCTTGACTTTGTCGACAATGCTTCATCTTCACGGAGTTAATGGAGGCTCTGATCGGGCTCTTGAGAAACTGAGCAAGGAGCCTAAGTGTGTGGGTTTGCGAGTATCCTGGATAAAAACCAAGACCCAGGCATATAATGACCACTTGGGCACAGCCATCAGCAGTGTGTCCGTCTGAGGAGGGAATATTGACCTCGTCGAGAGGATTACTTCCCACGGCAGTGACATTCATGTCTCTGGTGGCTCTTCTTATGAAGTCAGTAAATGGACTGGGAGTGCATGGGGGTGTAGCAAGAAAGTTACTTTTGTCAAATGTAATTTGTGAAGTTTATTTCACAAAGTAATGCAATTCAACTGAGAGGCAGAGAGAGACTGCCAGCGAGATTGACAAATGACAGTTGCGAGTCAGGATAGGGAGAAAACATGTTACAAGCAGGTTAAGTGTCTGCTTGACCTATATAGTTAAAAAACCCAGAGTCGGTGAAGGTTCTTCTGGTAGTCTCTCATATTTGACATGACATGTAATTATGCGAGTGTTTATAATGACGAGGATCTAAAGCGACGTCAGAAGTGTCTCACTATGCCACCAACATTCCTTGCTGCTGGATGGGTCATCTGTGGGCATTCTTCTACTTGGCTGTGATGTCCATTTGCTTCTCTCCACCCTGAATATGTATGTATACAGGATTATGCATTATATTCTGGGAATGAATGTTATCTTTTAAAGCAAGTTAAATACATATATCGCTTTTTGTACCATATTTCTCTCTTCAACCAGGAGTACAAAAGGGATGGTATTGGTTCTAGTACATTCTGCATCAAGAAACATATCCCAAGGGAAAAAGAGCGACCTCTGCTGGATACAGGGGGTCATGAGGTTGCCGGAAAGAGGTGTGTTGCAATCTCTGCAAAAGGACGAAGGTCCAAGTTTTTAGAGTCCTGGTGCTCCGTGTTTGATATAACGTTTCAAGACACGGATGCTATCCAGTGACCTGAGATGAAGACTACACTTTCTCGGTACTGTGTCTCTTTGGAACGACCGGTTGCTCATGGAGTCCCAAATGAGGCACATTACCGGCATTGTGAGAAAGCATCACTTACAGCACTACGGTCATGTGGTGGGATTCCCCGAGGGTGACCTGGCTTGCAGGATTGTCATTGCTGAGGACCCAAGCGGTTGGACCATGGCCAAGGGGACATGAACGTAACAAATAGCTGCGGCAGATGGTTATTTGCAGAGGGTGGGACTGGGCCGCATGTCTGCCTTGGAGGTTGCCTCCTGGGATCCCAAGGTGTTTCATCATGTGGTGGGTGCGGCAGCATGCTGTACCAGTGCATGGTCCCCAACCTGACCTGACCTGGTACAGAATGAGCTTAAAATTAAAATATTGATTAAGTATTTATATTTTTGATTTCTTGTTACTAAAATATTAAAAAATGAAAGCACGTGTCCTATACACAAGAATTGATTCAGCCAAATAATGGTAACAAATTAATAATTATTAAATTGGTGTACCAGATTCGAAAATGGATGAATGAGTAATAGTTGAAGTAACAGCAACACTTGATGACAAAAGACATAAATATTGCATTTTAAGTATGCCAAAACACTTACATTTCATTATATTTAAAATGAAATATATTATCTTAGAATGTAATAAAATACTTTACCTTGCCATTCCCAAGCTAGAAAAGCCAGCAGGTACAAGCAGTATATCAATTCTTCTAAATGGATGAACCCCCAAGACATTGTGTGCAGCTTTAAGACATTTTGGAAGCAAAGGAAGTAAAACCTCTTGAACTTTTTCTTGAAGAGATACTGGAGCAAACACTCGGTATGGAATTACAGCCTTTAAATGTGCAGCAGATTCCTGAAATGGGCAGGGGTAATCCAGGTGGCCACATTTCACTGGACAGGAGCTATGATTTTTGAAAAAATACACATCTGGATATTAAATAATTTAATAAAGCGCATCATTTAACTTTACTTCTAAAACATTATATATCAAACCTGTGAGTCTGTGTTGCAGCAGTTTCTGTAGAATCATTTGTGTCACAAATTAAGGTATGTTTCAGATTAACTTCTATCCAGTGTCCAACTGCTATGGTAAAAGTTGATGCTGGCATTGGCATCGTAACATAGTAAAACCAATTTGACAGACCTGGGTGAGAGAAATTGAAGTTTATTAGCCTTATACAGAGCAACTTTCATACTCATACATAAACCTGCAGGGCAAGAGGAATTTGTATATGAGTTTGTAATGAAAATGAAACAATTTGTTTTCACTCTTATGACATGAATATACAATTGTTTACCGAAAACAGAAGAGATACATATAAACAGGAAAATATTGTATATTTTTACAGATTTGATACAAGACAGATTTTCAGCATTCACAGTATATTGAAAGACACATATTTTCTTGATATATTTCAACCAATATTTAAAAAGCAACAGATCTGTGTAAAGAAAAAAGTAAGTTCTAACTAATTTGAAGTGTATTAGCATCTTGAAATACCAATTAAAATACTTTTGGGAGATTGCAATACTATTTATCAATTAAAGAATCAATGAGTTCTCAAAGGTTCTGACAAAAAGTCAGATGCCTGTTAACACTAGAATTACCAGAGCCTACGAGAAAACTCGTAAATCTGGCCCACATTAAATCCGTTTGCACCTCTCCATCAGCATCTTTTGTCCTGTAAATGTGCCGATTAAGACAAGCAGCAAGCAGCCTGCAATTCCATCCCCCACCATCGCAGAACGTTCACTAAGTTCTCCCAGCTCGTGCCTTGTTTGATTACCTGGGAGTGAACTGCTGGAGTTTTAGAGTGAAAATAATAGATCGTTATTTGGAACACATGCATTTCATGTGTGTTCCGTTTCTACAGTAATCTGTGTAAACACATTGTTAAAACAGAAACTTTTTCATATTTTAGTAAATGTTACAAAATATAGGCATAAACTATAGAATGTGTGAAGTCCAAAGATCAAATAAACACTTTCACAAAAGGTTCAAGGACTATACAACAGCATCCTTGGCATAGCGGTAAGATTTACTGACTTGTAATCAAGAGGCCACCGGTTCAATCCCAACTGCCTCCTATATTTGCCATTTTCAGTAGTGAGCTCCTCTTATTGTTAATATTATATACTGTAGAACACACATACATTTGATTTGCATCTGTAATAGACCGTACACATTTATAGTACTGTACTTGTTAAGGTTACCTTTTTTTTCACTTTTATTCTCTCACTCACGATCACAATACATACTACCGCCCTAGGGATCTGACGCTGTTAGTTTTTATTTGAAACTGGGAATAACTGTAGATGTGAGTAGTGTTTTGAGGCAATAGAACTGGACATTCTCTGATCTTGGGGGGATAAAAGCTGACACACAAATGCTGCTGAATCTGCCTTCTTTGTATCTCACCGTCACTTTATTTTTTTTTATTCAGTTTTATTGAGTGTTCCTGCTCACGCAGAATTAGTATGCACCTTATGGTGTAGGATGTCAAAAAAAAACAAAACAAAAAAAACACAGCTGTAGGTATATATGATATTTTGAAGAAATAATTTTATGACCTGAATAGTACCAATCAGAAAACATCATTGCACTAATGCAATATTATTTGAAAATGAACAGCGTCAGATCGTGTGTGAATTTACGCTGGTGCTGTTACTTAGAGTCAGCTCAGGAGAGGCAGATTAGGGCTTTCTCGCCCCCTTGTACCCTCAGACACCAGGTAAAAGTTCAATAATAATATTTATTATAATAGTAAAGTGCACAAAGCACGCTCCTCTCCACAATTCTCTAATAATTAAATAAACAATAACCAATAACAATCCTCCAAACTCCCAGACGCTTAGCCACCCTGCCTCCCAACTCAGCTCGTCCGTCTGGGGTTTCCCAGAGTCCTTTATAGTCTTTGACCTGGAAGTGTTTGTCCCTCAGTCCATGTGACTTTCTATCACTTCCAGGTCAGGTAAAAACTCCTTTTCTTCATCCCAGAATCACGTCATTTCTTTTGTCCATGTTAGTGGGACGTACTTCCGGGGTGTAGGGAAAATAGTCCCTGGGCCTCCCTGCAGCGACTCCTGGTGGCCCCCACGGTATCCAGCAGAGTTGTGCATTAAAAGACCACTGTCCATAATTCCCTGCTGACATTCGGGACACCTACGCTGCAAGGAGGGCTCCATCTGGCGGCCTGGGGGTATTGGCCGGCCATATCTTACAACTACTAAAAGGCAAAGCCCTCACTGACTGAATAGCTCACTGACTCATCACTAATTCTCCAACTTCCCGTGTAGGTAGAAGACTGAAAAGTTGGCAGGCTCATTCCTTACAGCTTACTTACAAAAATTAAGCAGGTTTCATTTCGAAATTCTACACATAACGGTCATAACTGAATCCTACTTACATACATATATACGGCCATAGCCTGCAGCTCGTCACCGTGTGAGGCGGAGATGCGTCCCCCATCACCACGCCTCCCACATAGTTGGCTGCCTGCCTATATTGCGTCCCCTATACCCATGCATCCCACGTAATTGAGTGCCTGCCCATAAACGGCTGTCCGTCAGCAGCAATCCAATAGACACGCTGCTGCTACGAGGCGTTTGTCATGCCTAAGACGAATACGATATTGGCGAGATACAAGTTTAGTGAGAAGATGCAAGGTATAAACGAGACTTTTGATCACTTTGAAATGGAGTTAAAATTGATGGTGAAGAACTGTGCTTATGCAAATGAAGATGAAATGGTCGGGAATAGAATAGTGTTTGGCACAAACTCAGCAAAAGTGCGAGAGAAACTTTTATGTGCTGGGTCTGAGCTAACATTAAATAAAGCCGTGGACATCACAAGATCGCACAAGATAGTACAAGATAGTACAAGCAGAGCTGAGAACCTTCGATGCATGTACTCCGAGCGGCTCACGTAAACTGACTGTGAACGCAGTACGCAGACAAAAAGCAAGAGCTCCAAAGACAGCTGAACAAAAAACGCATTACACAATTGAGAAGGCAGCAAAAGAATATGAAGCATATGACGCATACAAGCATATTCATAAGTGCAGCTACTGCGGAAACAAAGCACACGGTGGAAAAAGTCAATGTCCAGCTAAAGGAAGACAGTGTAAAAAATGTGGTAAATTGATCCACTGCGCTAAAGTTTGCAGGACTGGGAAAGTAAACACGTGCATGCAGTGTGTGATGTCTTAGATAAAGAGGAAGACGAGCTGTTTATTGATGCAGTAAGAAAGGAACAACCGTCTGAATCTGAACAAGCCTTTGTAGACATATCAATAGGAAAGCAAGGTGTAAAGCTTAAGTTCATAGACATGCTGCCGCTGGCGTTTGTCATGCCTAAGACGAATATGATATTCATGAGATACAAGTTCAATGAGAAGACGCAGGGTATAAACAAGACTTTTGATAACTTTGTAACGGAGTTAAAATTGCTGGTGAAGGACTGTTCTTATGCAAACGAAGATGAGATGGTCAGGGATGGAATAGTGTTTGGCACAAACTCTGCAAAAGTGCGAGAGAAACTTTTAAGTGCCGGGTCTGAGCAAGCCTTTGTAGACATATCAATAGGAAAGCAAGGTGTAAAGCTTAAGTTTAAATTAAGTTCATAGACATGCTGCCGCTAAATATTCACAGGCAAATCCACAACTTAATACCGGGAATGCCTGTTAAACATTTTAGATTCACGAGTACTGATTTGGGTATTGAACACTTTGATAAATGAAACCTGTTATCTTTACAACGGTTGACAAACACGGAATGTAACTTGAACACAACACGTCCTCCAAATACGAACCTGATTGAAAGAAACAATGATAATCAAATCCTTGATGACAGCAACACTAATAACAGTCACAAAACAATTACATTGACAATCATGTTATGTTATTTTTAAAATGTTTCCTTTTCTTTTTCATAACTTCTTTAACACACTACTTCTCCACTGCGAAGCGCGGGTATTTTGCTAGTTGAGAGAATAAAACTGAAAAAAGGTAACTTTTACGATCTATTATTTCCACTCTAAAACTCCAGCAGTTCACACCCAGATAATCAAACAAGGCACGAGCTGAGAGAACTTAGTGAACGTTCTGCGACGGTGGGGGATGGAATAGCAGGCTGCTTGCTGCTTGTCTTAATCGGCACATTTACAGGACAAAAGACGCTGACGGAGAGGTGCGAATGGATTTAAGGTGGGCCGGATTTACGAGTTTTCTCGTAGGCTCTGGTAATTCTAGTGTTAACAGTAGTGCTGATAAGCAGACATATAAAATTGATAATCCCATGGTAAGTACTATGCAGTTAGGGGTGAATTTAATTACTTTGATTTTCAGCTGACATTTTCAAATAAGAAAAATTTAAAATGTTTCTTGTATCACTCAAATGATTATATAATAATAATAATAAACTTTTTTAAAAAAGAAGTTTTTAGTTAATAGCATAAGTGACTGACTAAATGTGACTATACAATAGGTATATTTTTTCTAAGCAGTTAAATGCTGTAATTGTTTGTACTATACTGAATTTATATAGTGGTATTTTACTTAATGCTTTATCTTTTGGTAAAATTTACTTATCACAGTTCCATAGTACACTAGCTCTTTCCAGCTAACAAATATTACAAAATTAATGCACTTCATCCATCGGTATCATGAACAATGGAATACTGGAATTCTTTATTGGCAGGGCATGATTCTGTTAACAGAAAATGTATTAGCAAAGATATTTAATTTTTACTTGCCTATTCCTTTGTCACAAAGATTCCCTAAAGTTTATTTTATCTGGATTCTACGTGAACTAGAATTTTGGGTTTGCTTTCCTTTACTGCTAGCAGCACTTTGTTAACAGATTCATACAGTATATTGTAATTTATTTATGATCCATTATCACTGCATAGTGTTTTTGTTTTCCACATGCTTTGTGTTTAATTGCATGCAGTTTTATTTTCTATTTAACTATTCTATATTTCAAATGGGTACATAAAATATCTCTGTGAAGAATCTTAACAGTTTCATCAATAATTACATCCTTTGCTAAGCACCTACTTGTGCATGTTTGGCATTAAAGTTGTTGTCTAAACTGAATTTACTTTTAAAATTCTGCCATGTTTTTATTCTTATGTCATCTTTAAATGTTAACTCTTACAGTAGAGAAAGGACAATGAGATTTGACGGGCTGCAAAAATTGTGAAAAATACCATAATCTGTCCATTATATAAGAAATTGTACACTACTTCAAACAGCGTACTTTTGTTAAATACTAATCAGTGTTATTAACCTTTTCCTATGGGCAGCACAAAAGCCACAGAGGAGTGTGTAGCAGTGGGGCTGTGAATGCTCCTGAGGTCAGACACTATCCATCCATCCATTATCCAACCCGCTATATCCTAACTACAGGGTCACGGGGGTCTGTCAGAGCCAATCCCAGCCAACGCAGGGCACAAGGCAGGAAACAAAAACTGGGCAGGGCGCCAGCCCACCACAGGGTCAGAAACTAGTCATTAGTTAATAGTTAGTTAGAATCAGTGCACGGACTGTGTGATGCAGCCACATTATGAGGAGAATTGAACCAACTGAGCGCACTCTCCTCTCCAGCTTATCTGCATTTCCCATTTTCTTCCTCTTCTCACACTGGATTCTTTACTCCCAACGAACCCTACTACCGCTGGGATATAGGTACTGGATTTATCAGGACAAGTTTCATAAACAAACTACATAGATTAGAGTTTATTTTGTCATTCCCTTCCAAAACAAACAAAGACATCCATTAATTTAGTGAGCCTACTTTATTCAAGTTCAGGCTTGCTGTGAGCACAGCATATCCAATCTGAGCCCATATTGGACAAGATGTCACTCTATCAGAGGATATATTCATGCAATCATTAGGCTACATTAGATTCAAACAAGAGTCATTGTGTTATTTTAAATGTTATGCAAAGGCCCTGAAATCCCTACACAGAAAGCAATGATGATGAAAGGTAAACATCAGTTGAATCATATATTAAGCATAATTGTCTCTCTGTAACTCATGAGCAGATCAGGGTGACCTGGGTCCTTGGCTTATGCAAGAAAAA
Source organism: Polypterus senegalus (assembly GCF_016835505.1). NCBI lineage: Eukaryota > Metazoa > Chordata > Cladistia > Polypteriformes > Polypteridae > Polypterus > Polypterus senegalus. The sequence goes on along the minus strand of NC_053160.1, from coordinate 69,823,329 downwards.
AGTAATGCTCGCATTTTACTGTTTCAGTGGTACTGCACACACTGTTACTCGGACATAAACTGACACTTCTTCGATCTAATGTATGAGTGCCTCCTTACTTAAATATCTGAAGAAGTCCCCCCTCCCCCCGACTCGTTTTAATTTTAAAAATGATGTTCCTATTACGTAAATATATGCATGTTAATCCTGGGGGCTTGTGGGGGTCTTAATCTGGTCTTCCTGTAACTCATTTCCCAAATACACAGATAATACAGAAGGAGTTAATATATGTCATTCATTAAGTACACAATTGTTCCTAATAAACAAATTAACCCAACACTCACCAAAATTTATAAAATAATCTAGTCAGAGGCTGGACAATATTCATAAAAAATGTCTCAATGCAGTCTAAACTTCACAGTACACCATAAAGTCTATATAATACATATTGTGAAAGATCTCATACCAGATCTGGAGGACACTCACAAAGACATCTCCTCTGCATTAAAAGAAACTGGCAGCATCTTTCAATACACACTTTCTGAACCAGGAACCAAAAGATTTCTTGATTATTTCTATATTATTTCATATCTTTTTACTGAAGATTAATGGTTAAATGTACGTTGATCCTTATTTTTATATTTATTACATTGCATAATTTAAATATTGCCATGATTACCATGCATTACTTTTTAGATTAAGTGAATTAATCAAAGAGAGAACGTTCTGATTTATCCCGACCAAAAGAATTTTTTTATTGTAAAACTAGCCTAAATTGAATGTCCATCAGTAGTGTAGGAAAAGGGAAGCCACAGAAAGCAGGCTGTTTCACTAAGAAGGCCCTACTATATAAATTAAGACACCAATGATCTTTATGTGCTTTACATATAAAATAACTGAATATACTAAAAGTTGCGTTGTGATTTCATTTAGACATTTCTGCTCTGTGCCCACAGCCATGAGTATCACCCGTTTACCGGCACATCTAGTAGATTGTACCTGAGGAAACACTAGTGCATGTGGGAATATAATTACAGGTTATCAGTGCAGAAATGTATATTTGTTACGTTGCAAAAAGGAAAAAACTTGTCAGAGCACATGTAAAATATACAATAAATAAATTCATTCATTCATACATTATATATATATATATATATATATATATATATATATATATATATATATATATATATATATATATAGCTCAAAAAAAATTAAAGTAACACTTGTTAATCAGAGTATAGTATCAAGTCAATGAAACTTCTGGCATATTGATCTGGTCAGTTAAGTAGCAGAAGGGGTTGTTAATCAGTTTCAGATGCTTTGGTGTTAAAAAAAATTAACAACAGGTGCACTAGAGGGGCAATAATGAGATGACCCTCAAAACAGTAATGGTGGACAAAACAGGTGGAGGCCACTGACATTTTTCCCTCTTTATCTTTTCTGGCTGTTTTTTCACTCGTTTTGCATTTGGCTATGGTCAGTGTCGCTACTGGTAGCATGAGGCGATACCTGGACCCCACAGAGGTTGCACAGGTAGTCCAGCTTCTTCAGGATGGCACATCAATACATGCCTTTGCCAGAAGGGTTGCTGTGTCTTCCAGCACAGTCTCAAGAGCATGCAGTAGATTCCAGGAGACAGGCAGTTTACTCTAGGAGAGCAGGGCAGGGCCACAGAAGGTCCTTAACTCATCAGCAGGACCAGAATCTGCTCCTTTGGGCAAGGAGGAACAGGATGAGCACTGCCAGAGCCCTACAAAATGACCTCCAGCAGGGCACTGCTGTGAATGTTTCTGATGAAACAATCAGAAACAGATTTCAAGAGGGTGGCCTGAGAGCCTGACGTGCTCTACTGGGCCCTGTGTTCACTGCCCGGCACTGTGGAGCTCGATTGGCATTTGCCATAGAATACCAGAATTGGCAGGTCCACCACTGGCACCCTGTGCTTTTCACAGATGAGAGCAGGTTCACCCTGAGCACATACGACAGACGTGAAAGGGTCTGGAGAAGCAGTGGAGCACATTATGCTGCCTGCAACATCGTTCAGCATGACCGGTTTGGTGGTGGGTCAGTGATGGTCTGTGGAGGCATGGAGGGACGCACAGACCTCTACAGGCTAGACAACGGCACCATGACTGCCATTAGGTATCAGGATGAAATCCTTGGACCCATTGTCAGACCCTATGCTGAAGCAGTGGGTGCCAAGTTTATCCTCAACAATGCCCAGCCTCATGTGGTGAGAGTATGCAGGCAGTTCCTGGAGGATGAAGGAATTGATACCATTGACTGGCCCCCACGCTCGGCTGACCTAAATCCAAAAGAACACCTCTGGGACATTATATTTCGGTTTACCTGATGCTGCCAGGTTGCACCTCCCCTTTCTGAAGGGGAAAAGGGAGACAAGCGAAGCACAGCTCTCCCTACAAAAAGGTAAGGAGGTCTGGGAAACGACTGATCGGTCCGTCGATAAATTCAGACAGACGGATCGCAGTCAGCCAAAAGTGGCACCGCGGACCTCCAAAAAGAACTCTAAATCCCGGGCTCCCTTGCGGGACCTGTCTGAGCACGTGCCAGGAGCGGGTGTGCTTATTGGCTCCCAGCCGGAGCGTAAAGCTAATGATGGCTCGAGCATGCCTCCAGTTGAATTAAGTAACTTTTTGATCGTGCACGAGCTGGAGAAGTTGCTTCAGCCCGTGCACAGTTTTTTACAGGTGGTGCAAACAATCCAGACGATCGTTGCAGACTTGAGAAGAGCGGCTGAAAAGCCTATGAACAGATTAAATGAGTACCTGCGGCAATTGTCTCGGGAGCCTCCTGTCTGAATTGATTTGGCGGTACAGGTAGGTAAAGCCGGTACCATATATAATGAAATAGGGACGCAGAGTGACACGGGCCCGTGTTTAATCCATAGCGGGTGCCAAGTGGATGCGTGCCCTACAAGAGAAGCCGAAACGTTTACAGAGCGGCCGGGGGAAGGGCCGATCGAGCCGGAGCAGCTGGATGGTGCTGTCTCTCGGAGCGATTCGATCCTAAAGACCCTGACCCGTGTTATTAATAAATCCAAAGGGGTACAGACAGGGAAGGGGCTTTCTTTTTCTCATAGAGAGACCCAGACTGTCGACAAACCCCAGAGTAAGCAGGAGATCCCAAAAATAAAATGGGGGTCTCCTAACAAGAAGGAGAGGGGCGTAAATAGCACAAAGGCAGCGGAGGAACCCTCCTCAGCGAGAAAAGGGACAGAGACAGAGTTCCCCGAGTGTTTCCAAAGTCGCAGAGGGAAAATTCCGGGATGACAAAGGCGGTGTTACGGATGCCGACGGCTGGGCCATATTTGGTACAACTGTCCCTGGAGGACAGGGGATAAAGTGGATTATCGTTCTGAAATTCCCCCAGGTTCTCCAGGGACCACTTCGGAAGGCACAACCAAGGTCCGCCCAGAAGTCCTACCTGGAGGAAGACATCCTTCGCGGGGCTGGCCACTTCGAACCAGGGTTCTTTGCTTGGGAGTACTGTGATGTATGGCCAGCTGTTCATCCCGGCCAATACCCCCACGCCGCCAGATGGAGCCCTCCCTGCAGTATGGAGGTGCCCCGAAGACCAGCAGGGCATTATGGACATTGGAGGCTTTATTCACAGCCCTGTTGGATACCATGGGGGCCGCCAGGAGTCGCTGCAGGGAGGCCCAGAGACTATTTGTTGTACACCCAGAAAGTACGTCATAGTCACATGGACAAAGGGAACGATGTGCTTTCCGGGTGAAGAAAAAATGATTTTTTATCTGACCCGGAAGTGTTCCAGGTCACATGGACAGAGGGTGAAATGCTTCCGGGTTGAGCAGTATAAAGGACTGTGGGAAATCACAGAAGGAAGAGCTGAGTTGGGAGGCAGGGTGGCTAAGCGTCTGGGAGTTTGGAGGATTGAATTATTGTATTGTTTATTGAGTATTGTGGAGAGGAGCGTGCTTTGTGCACATTATTATTATAATAAATAATAATTGGACTTTTTATCTGGTGTCTGACGAGTGGTCTGAGGGTATAAGAAAACCCTAAACTGTCACAATAGTTAAATGTAGTCATCATTGCATATTTTTTTCTTTACCATAGAAATTTAAAGACTAAATTCCACTTCCATTCCTAACAAAGATATTTCTGGCGACTAAATAGAACCTACTTATATCCAAATTCGAGCTATTGAGCCGTCGCCTGCCTGTCTGAATAAGTCACCCTCGCTTCGCTCTTACTTTTTTACTGTTCATTTAATCATGGCTAGTGGTGGAAAAATTATAAAATGGAAGGAGGATTACACTGAATATGGCTTTACCTAAACAATTATTGATGGCGAATAAATTATCGATTATTCATAAAGCTTCAATTGGTGATCTGTTTTTCTGTGTTAACCTCATATTTTTTCATACTTCTTCTCAAACCAAGGGGGTGCGAGGTTAAAATGAATCGGGAAGCGCTGATCAATGTAATCGGTGTACCATGAAATCATGCATTGACAGAAGTTCCCCTTTGCTTGTATTGCAAAGGGTGATTAAATGCTTGATTTTTTAATGTGTTATGGAGCACATACATCAAAGCTTCTCAGCTCTGTTGGTGCTAAGAAAAGGAAACATTTTAAAAATAACGTAACACGATTGTCAATGTAACCTTTTGTAAGTAGTGCCTGGAGGATTCAGTGTGGAGAAACTGTAGAGACAGCGTGTGTATTAACTTGTGGATTTTTCTGTGAGTATTTGGTGGCAGAGTCACAAAGTCGCTTCCGTAACACTGCGTGCGGTAGCTGCGGAGCTCAGCTCAGAGCGAAATGAGGTGAATGGGAGGGGAGATGATGACGTGACTCCCCACCGCCTTAACTGTCAATCCCCCACAAACACAGTCTCTCGGAATTTGCATAAGCACAGCCCTTTACCTGCAATTTTAACTTAGTTACAAAGTGATCAAAACTCTCGTTTATATCCTACGTCCTCTCATTAAACTTGTATCCCGCATTACCCATGGGTATGACAAACGCCAGCGGCAGCCTGTCTATGAACTTAATTTAAACTTTAGGTTTACACCTTGCTTTGTTTCCGAAGTAGCAGCACTCATGAATATGGTATTATAATGTCACTCGCTCACTTCTTATTGTTTCGCTGCCTTCTCAATTATATAATGAATGTTTTCTTCAGTGCTTTTGGAGGTCTTCCTGGTTTTCTACGCACTGCGTTGACAGTCAGTTCACGTGATTATGTGGGAGGCGTGATGATGTCACACAAAACTCCGCCCCCCACGGCTTTCGAGCTCAACTCCATTACAGTAAATGGAGAAAAATACCTTCCAGTTATGACCATTACGCGTAGACTTTCGAAATGAAACCTGCCCAACTTTTGTAAGGAAGCTGTAAGGAATAAGCCTGCCAAATTTCAGCCTTCTACCTACACGGGAACTTGGAGAATTAGTGATGAGTGAGTGAGTCAGTCAGTGAGTCAGTCAGTGAGTCAGTCAGTCAGTCAGTCAGTGAGGGCTTTGCCTTTTATTAGTATAGATACTATCAGTGCATGCTCGTCAACTTTATTTTTCAGGTAACACCAAAGCTGAATATCAAGTGTACAGTATATGTTTTTCAGTGACAACCTGTATTTAATTTCACATGATCTCAATGCAGGTTGCTATGAATAAATTTCACACTTAATCCAGTTCAAGGTTGTAGGGGATCAAAGCCTATACTGTCAGCAGAGTGTGCAAGGCAAGATCCAGCCTTGAATGGAGTGCTACTCCATTACAGGGACTATTATTTATTAGTTGAAAAATCGCATTGTTTTCTGTCCGATCAGGACGGTCCGGGTTAGCTCTAAGGTCCATGGCAGATTGAACCCGGAACTGTCAATAACACATCCAAGTATAAGCCAGGTAAATGATGACACACACAGTCAACAAGAGCTGGTGTAAAGTGCTTCAAGTGGGTATATTAAAAAAAGTGTTAAAAAGATGTGCTGGCACAATTCTTTAAAAATAAATAATCCATAAAATAAAGATGAACATGGAGGTTAAAAGTCGAAATAAATAACAAATATGTCCATAACAACTTGGTTACGTTTCAGGCAGTCCTTCTTAATATCATGAACCCCAGTGCACCATTTAGATTTTTCAGGCCTTTTTAATTTCAAGTTGTTTAAAATTTACAATTGTTCAAAAGTTTATTGGTCACTTAAAGTTCAGCTATTGTCAGGCTAAAGCAAAAGTATGTGTATATTTTATTTGTGAAATTTAAGACTAATAAAATAAACTTGCAAGGCATAATGACAATGTTATTGTAAGTCATTCATCCTAGCATTGTTTTTAAACAAATACCTCATATTCCATAAATAGAAAAAGCTGTAATTCCTACAGAAACAAGACCAATTTTACTGAAGCATTTTTGAAAATGATTATACTCACAATGGCTTCAGGCTTACACTTTTATTAGTTGCTTTAATTATGAGGACGAAGACACAGTAAGGACAAGAGACGCAGACAATGATACACTGTTTAGGACAGCGTAGGGCTCCCTGATGGAGTGAACACTGTATGACCCCATAATTACTTCGGAAGCTTCAGAGGTAGGCGCTGCAACAATGTGTTGAGACAGAACAAATGTTAGAGATGCCTCTGTGCAAAGCTTGGCAGCGTGTTCTTTTCTGTTTTATATGGCTCTTTGCTTTGCACTGCAGTTAAATGGTATCTTGAAGGCTGGCTTACCCTTTAGGTCAGAGCAGGTGCTCAGGATGGTTGGGACACCTGGGGCTGGTAGAAGAATGTGTCACACACGTACGCATGGGAGGCAGCTAAAGGGCTTGAGTAAGGGCAATTCCGAATCAGACTGGGATGTGGCAGAGAGCACAGACTCTTTTTTTTCCCTTTCCTGCAGACCATTCACAGATTTCACCTGGCCCTCTTGATGTCACTCCTGGGTCCGAGCTTATGGAAAAAGATCTTGCCGGCTCCGGCCCCTGTGATGTCACATCCGGGTTCGAGCCGATGGTTGAAGACTCTTATGAGCCCAACCCCTTTGATCTCACTTCCTGTCTTCCCCTTTAAAAGTATCCACCTTTTCCCTATTCCTCGGTTCTGTTTTGGACTCGGTTTTGTGCACATCAGTGCTGTATACAATTTTGCGACTTTGCACCCAGGATACCAGATATACAGGTGGTTTCCCCAAATCTTTCTATGACTCTGAGTTGAATTTGTGACAAATGGTAGGAGAAAGACTTAAGGAATTCCAAGCACTATTCCTGATTCTAAAAGCTATTCCTGGGTTATCCCTGGACGTGTTTCATGGCTAGTGTTTTAAAGCCCATTCCAGTTAAAAGCTCAATTAACTTTGAGTCAAGAGGTTTGTGGCTGACAGGAGCTTTACTAATAGTAGAGGAAGAGGCTATAGGGAAACATATAAAAGGAGGGTGAAAGCACAAGGAGACCTGAGAATGATAGACGAAAAGATGAGCCACTTTACTCTGTAGGTCTGGCTTTAAACCTGTACAGGAAGGCCAGACCTGTACAGACCCTTTCTGCTGTATTTTGAACTTTGAGTTGCCAATATACTGTATTTTTGTATAGTAAACCCTTTTCTTTGTACCTATTTTTGCTTCATTGCCATTTTTTTATTCATGGACATCTCTGGTGAACCCTTTAGTGATCAGATCATAGTCAAATGCCAATCAATCATTTTCCTTTTAAATATTTCTTAGCATTTGTAATCTGTGTTTTCTGTACAACAATGGCATTGCTACATCCCTACCAACAGTTTCCATGCCAATATTGCAAGATGTTGGAGGGTTTTACATGTTCAGGTTATAGAAAAACTGTTTTCATCAGGAGTATCAAACCAGAATTGACTACAAAAATGCTTTACTGTCAGGCTTTTGTAGTCTTTTAATTTTGTGCAATTTATTAAATGTGTGGCTGCATAAATTATAATTAGAAACAGGATGTGTGATCATAATATAAGATCAACATAATACACTATTTCTAGAAATGCTGGTGAGACTGTTTATACTATGACAAACAATGTAGCTGGCTATTTGTTTGCGTTTCGATTTTCCTTTTCTCATGAGTGTACTATGAAGCCATTTATGCCACCTTTATCAAGTTATTCATATTAACTTTGGAAGTACAAATGAATGGACATGTCCTCACCATTTTCTCTGTGCCCCCACAAATGTTAAATGCTCAATTAAAAAAAAAATGAAGTTATGAATTTTAATATATTCTTGTTTATCATGGTGCCAGACAGTCGTGTGATACTGTGTATTATTTGGACATACTAGTAGGAACTTCACTACTGCATACATGTGAAAATATTATGACTACAGTGATCCATCGCTATATCGCGCTTCGCGGCTTCACTCCGTCGCGGATTTTAAATGTAAGCATATCTAAATACTGTATATATCACAGATTTTTCGCTGGTTCGCGGATTTCTGCGAACAATGGGTCTTTTAATTTATGGTACATGCTTCCTCTGTTTGTTTGCCCAGTTGATTTCATACAAGGGACGCTATTGGCAGATGGCTGAGAAGCTACCCAATCAGAGCACGTATTACGTATTAAATAAAACTCCTCAATGATATACGATATGCTTCCCACGCGGTGCTTCGCACACTTTAAAGCTCTAACAGCCCGTATTGATTTTTGATTGATTGTTTGCTTTTCTCTGTCTCTCTCACTCTCTCTGACATTGTCTGCTCCTGACGGAGGGGGTGTGAGCAGAGGGGCTGTTTGCTTAGAAGATACGGACGAGCCTGTAAAAAATGCTGAAAGACTACCTTCACATTGATCCCTTCATTGTGGCCGCTTTATCGCGGGTGCTTTCGTATACTTAAAAGCCCAACAGACTTAATGATTTTTGATTGTTTACTTTTCTCTCTCTCTCTCTGACATTCTCTGCTCCTGACAGCACTCCTTTGAAGAGGAAGATATGTTTGCATTCTTTTAATTGTGAGAAAGAACTGTCATCTCTGTCTTGACATGGAGCACAGTTTAAACTTTTGACTAAAGAGTGTTATTTCATGTATAAAGAGCTCTAATAATGTTAAAAAACGTATTTAGAAGGTCATAAACAGGTTTTCTATGCTCTAGCTGCGAAAATATTAGATTTACAAATAAAGAATACTACTTTGTGGAAATTCATTTATCTGTCCAGAGCGGATTAACCGAGATAAACGAGGGTTTACTGTATAACTGTGCGGAGAATATTTATAAACAGTGTGGGAGAGTTTCTAAGGGCTTAAAATATATAAAAATAACCATACAAATGTATGGTTTCTACTTCGAGGATTTTCACCTATCGCGGGGGGTTCTGGAACGCAACCCCCAATCGAGGAGGGATTACTGTACTATTACTGCCACACTGCTAGAAACAACGCCAAACCTTCTTTTTTTCCATTTAAATCACTGAAATGTGTCTGCAACAATCTACATTGCAGAATACCCACGGAAGGGCATTTTTTTCTTTTTTGGTTGCTAGCTGTCCTCAACATACTATATTAATGCTTTCTGAATTATCTTATATATAAATGTCTATGCGTGGAGGTGTGTGTCTGTAAGTAAGAAGCAGAGTCGGGATAAGGGCTCCACCTCTGAAGAAAGAGTCACTCGCTTAGTTGCTAATACAGAAGTGAGGAGAACACATCGGCAAAACGGTCTCCCTTTTACTTATCCTCCCACCACTAATACACAAGCTAGGCAAGCACGTCGGCAAAACTAAACCTCCGAAGAAAGACAACGTCGCTTAGCTGCTAATGCACAAGTTATTCGAGTACATCGGCAAAACGAAACCTCCTAGGAGAGAGATGCCCAGAGTAGTTCCTTTCCATTACCTGACATCTGTTTCTAGGATCCTGGCACATGCTTACAGTGCTAGTTTATTAATAAAAAGGTGCTTCAGGAATCTAATTAAAAAATAGAGTGTACCAATGCATGTGTACTTTTTCAATAGATACTGCACAATGTTAATAATAATAATTTTTATGTGTATAGCAACCTTCTCAAACTCACAAATGCTTTACAAAATAATAAATAAGTAATAAAACAGAACAAAGAGGTAGAAAATAAAATAGTCAAATTTAACAAGCGTTAAAAATTTAAGGCTGAAGAAAAATCTTTTTTAAATGGGAAAGTCTACAAATAGAGGCCAGATGCAGGAAGGTCTTAACACTGAATGGTCTCCATGCACATCGAAGGATCCCCTCACAGGCTTGACTAAGGTATGTAATAGCTTGCAGGGATGAGAGGGGGTGCTGTCGCTAACATAGTCTTCTCCTTTGTTCCCTGCAGCACAGAGAAACCAGCCAGTGAGAACACTTAGCCCCGCACCATCCTGTTCCCCAGCTAAAAGAAACTCGGTTACCCAGAAGGAGACTTCTTTTTGGCAAGAGAGACCCACCGGATAGAGCTCCCGAGCAAACAGACCCGAAACCTGCATCTATACCCAAACCTGTTTGTTTATTTGAAAGACCAAGGCTAGATGCCTAAACACCAAGAGGCATTTATTTTTGGTTGAACGTTTCTGCTAATATAAACAAGACAACATGGTTGGTACCCCAACTTTTATTTTTGAGACCTGTCATTCCTGCACCCGGTCACAGACCATTAGGAGCCCAGTACTAGAAGACTTAAAGGAACGTTGAGGATTAAAATGATGGAATAGCTGAACAAGACATGATGGTGCTAGATCAAGTAAAGCCTTAAGTAAGTACTTGATGTGGGAGGAAACAGGCAGACAGTGCAGATGCTAAAGAACAGCAGGGATAGGTTGTGTATACTTGGTGTATGTAAGAACTCTAGCACCTGGGTTATGGTCATATTGCAACCTACTGAGTGTTTTAGCAGGAAGGCCAGCAAAAAGGGAGTTTCAATAGTTGAGATGAGTCTTCACTTCGATTATTAATGGGCAAAAACAAGCAATACTGCAAAACTGATAATAAGTTCTTTTGGTAAGTGAGTTAAAAAGAAGTTCAAAGGTACATGATGAGTCAAAGAGGACACATAAATTGTGCAGAACTTGTGAAGGTTGAACCAGCACACCATCAATGTTAATGTTGTGGTCTGTAATCTTACAGACAATTTAATTTGGAGCAAGCAAAAACACTACAGGTTTACTAGCATCTAACCAATTCTTTAAATCAGAAATACATTTAAAAAAACATTAGGGTGGCAGATTAGACGTAGACCTGGTATTAAGATATATATATATATATATATACTAATAAAAGGCAAAGCCCTCACTCACTCACTCACTCATCACTAATTCTCCAACTTCCCGTGTAGGTAGAAGGCTGAAATTTGGCAGACTTATTCCTTACAGCTTACTTACAAAAATTGGGCAGGTTTCATTTCGAAATTCTACGCGTAAGGGTCATAACTGGAACCTATTTTCTACATATAATGTAATGGAGTTGATTTGGAGATGGCCGTGGGGGGGCGGTGTTTCATGTGACATCATCACGCCTCCTACGTAAGTACGTAGAGAACAAGGAAGAACTCCAAACAGCGATGAGCACAAAACGCCATTTCACAATTGAGAAGGCAGAAAAACATTATGAAGCAAATGATGCATACAAGCATATTCATAAGTACAGCTACTGCGGAAACAAAGCACGGCGTGAACCGTAAGTTTATATTAAATTAATTTCATAGACAGGCTGCCACTAGCGTTTGTAATTTAGTGCCTGCCCATATAAGGCCGTCCATCAGCGGCAATCCAATACAAACACTGCCGGTAAATATTCACGTGTGAAGGACTGTGCTTATGCAGAGGAAGATGAGATGGTCAGGGTGGTGTTTGGCACAAACTCATTGAAACTGCGAGAGAAACTTTTAAGTGCGGGTCTTAGCTGACATTACGAGATGGCACCAGTACAGCTGGGAACCTTCGATGCAAGAACACCAAGCGGCTCACGTGAACTGGCGCAGTGCACAGACAAAAGCAACAGTTCCAAAGAGTGCTGAACAAAAACCGAATTACACAATTGAGAAGGCAGCAAAAAAATATGAAGCGTCTGATACATAGAATCATATTCATAAGTGCAGCTACTGCGGAAACAAAGCACACGGTGGAAAAAGTGAATGTCCGCTAAAGGAAGACAGTGTAAAAAAACCCGTGCATGCAGTTTGTCACATCTCAGATAAAGAGGAAGGCGAGCTGTTTATTGATGCAGTAAGAAACTAATCGATGAATGAAACCTCTTATCTTTACAGCGATTGACAAACACGGAATGTAACTTGAACACAACACATCGTACAAATACGACCTGATTGAAACAAATAATGATAATCAAATCCTTGATGACAGCAACATTCAATAACACTCACAAAACAATTACTGTATATTGACAATCATGTTACGTTATTTTTAAAATGTTCCCTTTTCTTTTTCATAACTTCTACTTCTCCACTGCGATACGCGGGTATATATATAAATGTATATATATACCCCGATCTACAGTACATACTCTCGCATAGACAAGCCACATGCTGTGGTGCAATTGTAGAGTCTTAAGCCTCTAATGCCACATTCAGGTTCGATTCGAGAGGGATGCACTGAGTATGTACGCGCTACCGATTCATTTTACCTTCGCATCTCCTTGGTTTGGGGCGTATGAAAAAATATTAGGTTAAGCAGAATCATGTTACGTTATTTTTAAAATGTTTCCCTTTATTAGCACAAGCACAGCTGAGAAGCTTGATGCATGTACTCCATAAGCGTTAAAAATAACGCATTTAATCACACTTTCAATTCCAAGCAAGCGGGAACTTTTGTCAATGCATGATTTCCTGGTACATCCATTACACTGATGCACACATCACAGCTACAAAAATGTTAGAGTCGGAATAAAGCGCGTTCCTACGACTGATCATTTCGACTTCCCGCGAAGCCTTGATAAAAGCATGGTTTTGTGCACACTGAAAAGCAAGCAAAATTAGATGCATTACAGAAAGCGGACTTTGTGGCTCTTACTGGGGATCATTGGACTTCCGTGACCGTTAGTAATTCTAATTACATCTAATTACAAAATGTTCAATGATCACACTGTTTTAGCCTAATGTACAAAATAATTTTGGCTAATGTTACTCAGAGTTTAAAGATTAAGTTGGTCAAATTACCTTTTATGTTTCTGACTTATTTTTTTTAAGAAGAAAAACTGCACTTTATGTTGAAATTTTGGTTATTATTATTTAAAGACAATACTATTCTGAAAATGTACTTAAAGTACTTAAACTACCACTTTATTTTTAAGTCTGCCCAATTTTAACCAGGGATGATATTTTTGTTTCTGTTTTGAATTCAAATGCAGTTTAAAGGCTTTTTTTTTTCAGAAATTAAAACAGCTTCAGTTTACAATATTCATGTCCATGTCTATTATTTGATTCTGTAAGCCCACTAAAACACTTTTAAATTAAAAAAAAACATTTGCGATTTGGGGCAAATTCGTGTCGATTACATACGATTAATCAAGATTAATTCTTACACAGCCTCTAATTAATTGGATTAATTTTTTAATCGAGTCCCACCTAATATATATATATGTGGATATATATATGTAGATTTGTATATATAAATGTGTATATACAGTATATATGTAGATATGTATATATACAGTATGTATATGTATGTGTCTGTGTGTATATATGTATGTATGTATGTGTGTATATATATATATGTATATATGTATATATATATATATATATATATATATATATATATATATATATGCCAGCAACACTCATGACAATGACAAAACAATTACATTGTCAATCATGTTACGTTATTATTAAAATGTTTCCTTTTCTTTTTACTTCTCGCTGCCAATGCAGGTATTTTTATATATATATATATATATATATATATATATATATATATATATATATATATATACAGATAAAGATATACAGATAAATATAAATAGATAGATATGACAACAACACTCAATATCAATGACAAAACAATTACATTAACAATCATCTTACGTTATTTTTAAAATGTTTGCTTTTCTTTTTCATTGCTTCTTTAACACACTACTTCTCCACTGCGAAGCGCGGGTATTTTGCTAGTATATAATAAAAAAAACCTTGGGTCAAGATCTGATTTTCCAGGAGACACTTTAACGTCCCACACGACAAGAAGGACAGCTGCTTTTACGGGCCTTTAAATGTTCAAAGAGCTGTGCGACATGCAGATCACGCAGCACGGCACAAGCAGCAGCATGCATTCAGCCCCCCTCTTCACAACATGAGAAGCAGAGACAAGAAGTGGCTGGCAAGTAGCGTGCCATCTAGGACGGGATAAAAGGGGCCACCTCACTCCAATCAGGGAGCCCGAGTTGGGTGGAAGAAGGATGGAGCTTGCAAGACAGGAGTGGAGGTGGCCAGAAGGAACCAAGGACTGGACATTGTAAATAATAATTTGTAAAAAGTTATTTAATAAACGTGTGTTTTGTGGACACTGCGTTGTCGTGTCTGTCTGTGGCTGGGCTAACCTTTTACAATATATACTGTATATATATAGATTCCTGAGGTATACCTTGGATAGTAGAGGAAGAAGAAGGTTTACAGTATATTTACCATATTTTACTTTAATAATTTTTACTTTTAATATTGCAACATGAGTCTCAAAAGGTCACTTTTTGATAAACATTTGGAATTTTTCCCTGAAATCTTGGGAGTAGTGAATAAAGTGTGGGGTGAAAGATTCTATCAGGCTATCAAGGACATAGAAAGACAGTACCAGGAAGGTTGGGATGTCAGTATGATGGTGGCCTACAACTGGACGGTTCATAGGGACGCACTAGAAAAAGTGTACACGAGGGGTCACTGTCAAAGTTTTAGATAAAAAAAGAAGTGACAAAAACTAGGTAAGTTATATGCTGTTCAGTAAGTAAGTACTGTGGTTCTATTTACACATATGTATAAAAGTACTAGGTTGATGAAATATTTTGATGTTAAATTGATTTAATACACTTTTGTATGTATGAAAAAAAATTGCATAATTTGTTACATTTTAATTAAATTACTTTTCAATTTTGTACTTAAATGTGATGTGAATATTTTATTGTTGTCTTCATGAAAACAAATAAAAATAACTATTCACAATTATTAGTTTCATTTTGCAGACTTGTATCATGCATCATACATACATGGGTTATGCCTGCTATTCACGTGGTACAGTTGGTATCTATATGCTTACACAAAGGTCCCAAAATGTATCTCTTCCAAGGCTTTTGCACAAATAGTTGGAAACATCCATTCAATGAATGGCTGGAATTATAAAAAATACATAAAGAAACAAGGAACAACATGAACCCTTACATTCATGATTACTTAGAAACAGAACTGACACAAAAATGGAATACAATATGGACAATCTTATTATAAAAGAACATACCTTGTGGGGTATCAATAGGTACCGCAGTATTTTCCCCACTGAGTAATACTACACATTCTGATGGTGCCTGAACAGTAGCCTGCCAAGTTGACATGGCAACAGGGGGTTCCTGACAAGGAAAAAGTGCTCGGTTGTTAATTGGTGATCCAGCAGTGTAGACACATTGTCTAAAAAATAAATAAAAAGAACATAAAAGGGGTCAAAATTACAATAATAAACAAAAAAGAATATATAAAGAAAACAAAAATAATCATTAATTTAAAAAAATTTAGTAAATAATGAAATAATATTCACTTCTCTATAATGCAAAACACTAAATGATCTGGACACACAAAGTCTGCAAATAATATGTATATACTTTCGGAATCACATTTATATGTGTATTATACCTTAAACAGAAACTACATATCTCATCCAATGTGCTACATAAAGCTTGTTTTGATTTCACATTTTAATGGCAAGTCTTTACAATCAAATTCACATATAAGATCTCAGGTCAAGAAAATTGGAAATGATTATTTGGACATAATTCTTTAAAGAAAAACAAATACAATGGTAAAAAGTATAAATAACGGACCAGGTGTTCTTGCCTTGATGGTCTTAATGCATTAGAAAAGATTTTTTGTTCATTTTTATGTGCAACAAATTACAACGATATCTCATATAGACAGAAAGGTAAACAATATTAATTGAATAGAAGTAATAGTCATAAACTATTATAAAATATTAGTCATAAACCCCAGCAGGCATACAATAATACGTGGATATGCACATGCTGTAATTCAAGAGACTTAAGGCTCGGGAGAAAAAAAGAAATGCTTCCAAGTCTAGACATGCAGGCTTTTATCAATCAATCAGTCAAAGTAAGAAAAAAGAAATCAAACAGACAAGAAATGACCTCATCCCAAAGAAAAACAAGGGGCTCAAATGCACAGACGAATTAACACATTAGTTCCATTACCAAGCCACTCCAATAATAAAAAAAGTCACCATCCTGTTTTTATGTTCCTGGTGAGGTGACACATCTGTGCCTAAATCAGAAGCATTTCCACTTGCAGAGATGCTAACTCAATACAAGACTCCAATTGAACTATACATTCTTTACCATTTATTGATAACATAATTAAAGTCTTTAACATAAAATACATACCCTAAATTTAATTAAGCAGGTCACATAGCATATAAAAAAATGCAGATAGAGAAAGAAGGTTAATGCTGTACACATACTACCAAGAAAACAGAAGTAAAACTAAGCCCTGCTGACCCACTGGTGCTCATCTTCTGTCTAACGGTATGGTAGTCTGTAAGTAGATTTGCTTTACCTATCAATACTGTCTGAGGGTGATGAGGTTAGTATGTGACAGCTTATTTAATAAAGCAAAAGGTTCTTAAACCAGCTGTGAAGAATAGTCAGTCTAAATGTAGCGCACACAGCTGCTTTACATTCCTGTTTGCAGCTCATATTAAATGTTCAATTTTATAAAGGTTAAAAGAAATATTATGACAGGACCACCAAAAATAATATACATACAGTATCCTCGCTACAGTTATCACTTAAGTTTACAAATACCTCTTTTCTTCTTGTGCACTTGCCAAACCAGAAAGACCTAAACATTCTTCTTCTTTTAAAGTATGTTGTACTACTCCTTAGTGATCTTTACCCAATCAACTCCAGTTAAAATTATAATGAGTGAATGAATTAAATAAAAAGGGCAATATGATATGATAATATGACCCTGTTTTAGCTTGATTCTTGGCAAATGAACATTGTCTATTATACAGAGGAGATGGATGCACAGACAGTAAAATTGCTGTGAAAAGCTGCCATCTTCACTTTGTGCTTTGTGGTAATACACGCAAGAAACTGTCTATGGCATGCAATTAATAAAAAGACATCTGCTCTTTCATTGATGGATTTTCATACTACAAACTATAAACGTGCTATAAAAAGCACCTACACTTTCTTATTTTGAGGTAATACATACAAAAAGTTACCACAAAAAGGTCCTGCTTGACATCCTGCACTGGTGGAATGACAAAAAAGACTTGCTGTATCTCTGCCAAGGCTGAATAATACTCTTTCAGCAGAAATACAACATAGTGTAAAAATTCTTCTTATGAGATGTGATGGGGAAGAGGACATGGATTCCAGTTGGAGAACAACCCCTTTGTTAAGATTTATGCATTTACATTCCACGTAGTTAGACATCAAATGGATTTAAATTATGAACTTCAACTTGTGGGATAACACTGCTCAGACCTCCTAGCCAGGGTACTGAGAAAATTAAGGTTGCATAATGAAGATTCCATTCTTGCTGTGGAACAGTGGAACAAAATCTTTGTCACTACACAGATATTTAAATATATTGTACAAGAATATTGTTCCAAGGCCCACTTACTTGCACGGTCACCCACAATTAACCAGTTTGGAATTTCCAATTTAACTAACATGCACTGCTTTGGAAATGTGGGAACATGGGAAGAATGTACAAAGTACATACAGACAAACCCAGGCATGGGATTTGAACCCAGAATGCTGGATCCATGAAACCTTGTTTCAGTTTAATGCTTTGTAATTCAATAGTCTTTCCTAGAAACCATGTCATATATTCAAATATCCTGACAGATAAAACTGTTCAGAAATTGCTAAGAGGCTTATCCCCCTCTGTTTCATGTTATCAGTTTGGACCTTGAATCAGAAAGCACTTGCTAACCCAGCTGAGCTAAAGGGAATTCTAGTCAGCTGAGCATGTGGGCACCTGAGTTCTAAACTTCAACAGTGTGAGTGTCATATTGTATAGTAGCCTCTCTTTCTCTCTTTTCAGCCTCTCTGCCCCTCTCTACACACATATTTTACTTTTTAAAATTTTAGATCAAGCATTACTTTTATGTACTCTATATTGTAATTGATAACAGTGCATACCTGACAACTCAGACAGGACGAACCTGACATTTATATTATCTCAGTAAGTTGTGGCAAGTTGCAACACACGTCTGCAACCACCAGTCAAGTAATGTGACACCCTCAGCAACTCAGCCATAATAGTTTGTGACTCACCAAAAAAAAATTAAATAGTCGTAGGGTTAGGCACAGTGTCTGTGAGAATTGACAACCAATGAGCTGTAAGCAGGAACTGCAATGCATACAATACATATGCAAGAAAAGAAGAAAAACAGTTGTTTGAAACTATGCAAACAGAAGAAAAGCTCGCCCATCCAATATTTTGGGTTCATATTACCTAGACAGTACAGCAAAAGAAAAAAGACAGGCCCAGACTGATACTCAACTCACCAGACTTAGAAAACATTTATACAGTCATTACTGCTGTCAGACAGACTGATAATTGTGAGGGAGTTGTGGGATCCATCATCTCCTGCAACTCCTTGTGTAATCCGACATCCTTAACGGGACAACATCCAAAAACTAAAGTGTGTAAATTTGATCTCTTCTCCTATTTAAATACATTTCTGCACTATGCCTCTGCCCTAACCTTTAAACATCCAGAAAGCAAAGGTTTCCTTCTTAATCAACAACAATGGAAAATAACTGCCATATAACTGATTTATTTTTTGTTATTTTAAAATGTTTAAAAATCATACTTTTAAAGGCTTTTATTAAAACGAGTGTTGCAATTTTTGGCTGCCTCCACCAACACAAAGTTTTACACATAACCTTCTACCTGATAGGAGCATATGCTGCTGCCTGCATTATTACTGACTGAGGTGCTGGCACATTTTGCCTAAAAAAATAAAGTTTAGATTTAAAATAAGGATTCAGATTCATACAGCAAAAGGGCACAAAATCACTCTTTTGAATTATTTTAGCTCTGCATCTCATTCCTGAATGAGCCATCAATGAAGGAATTTTGGGTTTCTATCCTGAAATAGCAAAGTTATGCCTAATGATGTCAGTTATTTGTAAAATTCTGTAATTCATATTGTTTGCCTGAACTGAGATTTTCTATAGAGTGCAGCAAATGATGGGCAGTTGGCATCTGTTAATAAAAAAAACTTCTAACACATTAATTAGCTTCTACTAGTATTAAAATGATAGATAGATAGATAGATAGATAGATAGATAGATAGATAGATAGATAGATAGATAGATAGATAGATAGATAGATAGATAGATAGATAGATAGATAGATAGATAGATAGATAGATAGGCAATGAAGATACTTGAGTGCAGTTTGGTGAATTGCACCTTGATCTGGAGTGTAATTTTTTTTTTTAGCATTTTATTGAATTTATTAAAAGCAAGTAACAATCTATACAAGCAAGTCAACAGCAGACTTCTTAAATTAAAGTTTTAACTTTGTTCAAATGAACCAGGATGAACTTAATTTTCAGGACTTGAACTACCAGGGGCAATTAACATTGCAAGCATCCTTTCTTGTACTTTCTCTTATATTGCACCATCTTATGTTTATAACTTTAATGCATCTTCTTCAGTTGGTTTATAATTTAATGGCAGAAGGAATAGAACATAACTATGAATACCACTGGATTATAAACTGTAGAGAACAGAAAACAGTGCTCATGCCACAGGACTAGAAGTTGTTATCATTAGTTTATGGCTTGGGAAAGAAAAGCAGTATGAGGTGCATTAAAAGATCAAAGACTTTGAGCAAAGTCATTCATTATAAGGACAGCCATGCAATAAAATGTGTGTAATGTCACATGTCGTGTAGCCGTATGTGTATTTTAACATAAATATGCTTCATCCAAGGGACCAGGGAAAGAGACAAAAGCGGAATGTGATAAGAAGGAACATCAGAGGTCGAGACACAAGACCACATGATCTGGACATCAGAGAACATAACCTATTCATAACACTGAATACTAAATCAAAAAGTAATCCAGG
Organism: Polypterus senegalus; assembly: GCF_016835505.1. Classification (NCBI taxonomy): domain Eukaryota; kingdom Metazoa; phylum Chordata; class Cladistia; order Polypteriformes; family Polypteridae; genus Polypterus; species Polypterus senegalus. Next base: position 69,803,081 of record NC_053160.1, on the reverse strand, counting down.
ACAACATCCACACTTAACACTACTAATTTTTCCATAAGCTTTTCTAAGACTACATACATTCAGACTTTGCTATTTTATTTTCTATTATATCTTCCTTTATTTAGTATTTCTTATACCTTAATACCACAATGCTTTTACAATTCTATACTTTGTCCGTATATCTTGAGTACTTGAAGTAAATATTAGGGCACCTGGTGTGGAACGATTGCTGCTTTCTTGCCCACAGAGCTGTCAAGTCTGAGATGTCACATCTAAATATGAACATGAGAAGTTAAGACACTGTTTGGTTGGTAAGTGGCATATAACCATAAAAGTGTTGAGTCTTCATGCATCATGAGGACACCCGTGTCTTTACTAGTGCTGGTAATAGCGAGTCCCTATTTAGAGTACTAACAGTAACAGACATTTGGCATTACTCATATATGTACTTATGTGAAGGGGGTCCTATGTGGAATATTGTGGGGCGACTGATAACTGGACATCACTCGAGTCATTGTCTGGCTAGGATCTCTATATGTGTGTGTGTTTTGTGTGTATGTATGTTAAAGTGTGGGAGTAGACCAACCTAGTAAACGGACTTGGTAAGTCTCCCTCTATGTATGATAATACAAACTACACTTTCATGTAAGAACATGATTTTTATTCTTGCAATACATAATAACTTAGGCAAATACTTGGTAAGAAATTTCACTACTTGAAAATAATAAGACATCAAGTACTGTGGTAGACAGTCAGACTTTGGGGACCTTGAAAAGTGGACTTGATGTTATTTATGAGAAATTAAGTTAACATGACTGATGAACATGTTGGGCTGAATGGCTTGTTCCCATGATCTAATGTTGCTGCATGGCACTTCAAAAAAAAACGGTGCATGATTACTGAAAAGTTTGGACTTTAGACTAAACCTGAGAAAATTTTAAGAGCATAATCTCACCAGTTTTAAAATTGGTCTTGCCTTTCCAGGGTAAAAATCACTGCTTTAAACTGACTATCCAACAGATGACTCCAGTCATGAAAAACAACAATCTGGATAGTGGTAAGGCAATTTGGTTTATTTACTGCATTTTATGTGATATATTAAAACCTTATAGATATATATCACGGCCATTTACAGCTTTTAACTGGAATAAAAGGTTCCAATGTATGTTCTTATTAACCCAACCCTCAGTAGTTCTGAAATCTATACAAAACAGAATATTAGACAGAACAAATATTTACCTATGAATATATTACTTGAAATACTAAAACTAAGTAATATGAAAGCCAAAATAAATGCCCCTTGTTACATATTCAATACACACTCTTTGTTTTGTTTAAACAGGTTCACAGAGATGCTTGAAGCATCTGTAACGCAGACAGGACCCATTAGGATGGCCTCTGTTAACACTTTGTGATTACTGACACAAGGCAGGACTTTATTACAATAATTGCTGATGACATCTTGGACTCTGTTCAATGAGCTGCTTCAACCTTGTGGCAGTCCACAATTATTAATTATCCAAAGATGCACTTATCTGCGTCATTACCAAATCATTTGTTACAGCAGAGTGCTCACACAATGACCCACCTGCCGCTTTGATCCCGAGTCCACCTGACTGAACCACCACTGGGTTTGGTCTCATACCAGATTCTCAGTATGTGTGGGAAATCTCTGGCTGTCTTTATCCCTGGTTTTCTGATTTGCAGACTCCAAGAATCTGTTTCAAAGCGAAGCTCCCCACAGCCAAGCGCTCGGCTGCACTCCAAGTACATTTCATGCTGCTCTTGCCAAAGACTTGCAGGTAATGACACAAGTTCATCAATAGCATGAATCTTCTCCTTTTTCATTGGTTGCTGAGTAACAGCATCTTGTCCACTGATCCTGCTAACTAGTTTTTTAATGTGTGGCTCTATACAATTAGAAACTTCTTCAACCTTTACGACTAAAAGATCACAACAGTCCAGCACCAGCACAAAATCTTCACTCCCACAATCCTCAGTGTCTCTGCAGCCTTCTTTTGAAATCCCAGAAGTCAGCATTATGTTGCCATGCCTACAGTTTTTGTGAGAGTTATCTTTTCTGTTACTTCCCCAGCCACTAACATCATTAGCGTCAAACAGAGTTGAATGAGTACTTGCACTTGTCACCGGAAAATCTGTCAAGTAGGGTGTCTCCTGCTTGCACAACTTGCAGCTTTCAGGACAGTCCTGTTCTCTTGCAGGTTTGCATATTGTATCGGCTTCTTTTCCAGTCTCAAAGAAAAGGACAATATTTCCAGAGATGACTCTTTTTTTGAAATTCACAGCTAAGTCCAGCACGTAATGTCTGACCAGCATGTCACTAGTGTTAGCTCTGAGAGGGAGGTCATGTTTATTGGGGTCGAGGTTTATTTCCATGTCAGATTTCTCTGTAAAAACTTCATAGATCGACGTATTTGTGCAGGCCTCTGAAAAAGACAATGCTGGCAGTTAATAGACTAAAAGAGAAATAATACATTCTGAGAAGACTCACAGTTCTTTACAACATTATTTAACTAGTAATGTATTTAATTATAAAGTGCCCAACACTACAGGGATATTGTGAAACTGACTTAGATTTAGCAAGTTAGGGAATGATGGATATGGTAAGTTTAATGAGACCGTAGTATTCGCAAGCAACTTTTCGGAGATGCCTACAGAAAATTAACCCATTTACAAATTGCCTTTGTGAGAAGTGTGCTTCTGTTATCCTTGGTGACATTTACTCTTTCAGCTGGAAAAAAAATCCAACATACATCAAACCTTTCTTTGCCATCAATAACTTTCCAATTGAATTTTTATTACTTGCCCTACCATATTAAAATATGTTCTTACAAATTACAAATATTCTGTACGCTCGGCTGTCGCTATAGTCACCTATACATCTCGAGCATTACTAACACATTCTGTTCTGGGTTAAGTGGACTTCCAATACTTGAAGCAATTCAGTTTTCAAAAATACATTTAATAATTCCTCCATCGATAATTCCTCCAACCGCTTATGTCATTTCACACTCAATGAAAATCAGAGCCATTCAAGACAGCATTTGCCACAAAACAGGAACCAGACTGGATGAGATGCCACTACACCCACACTCACCTGCAGCAATTTACAGTCTCCAGTCAACTTCACCTGTTCATCTCTGGGATATGAGAGGAAAATGGAGTACCCGAGCAACAACTCGGTGGACATGAAGAGAACATTTAAATTCCACATAGTGAGTGACTATGATTTGAACCAAAAGTTGTGGAGCTCTGAGACTGCAATGGTCAACATGATGCACCTTGCAGACTTTGACTGCATTAATGAAGACATTGTGGGAAGTAGCGAGGCTAACGACTGCACATTTTTATCAACTTTTAAAACTATAGTAGATGAACAATTATTTTCACTGAAACTGGCAGAGAAGCCATCATTAGTTAACAGCACTTTTAGGCGGGTTAAACAAGGCAGTGATTCTGTCAAATGGCCTTTTGACGCAGAATAAAATGACTTGCACTCAAATGTAGCTGTCACCAGAGCCTCGAGCAATATGTGCTGCAGATATCCCAAGATTTCATGTTTTTATTTTTGGACTTATATATATGGATATATAACTTGCCTGGAGTATCAACAAAGAAGCAGATATTGGTGGAAAAGTGTATGTGAATAAACAGCAAATAGCCAAATAAGAACAAATTGTTTTTAGAGCCTTCATCTTCTAAACACAAGTTTTTTTTATTATCAGTACAGAAGGGGATTCCAAGGAGCAGCCCAGGAGTTGCTGTGGACCACTACCTTGTCCAGATGACAAGATCCTGCCTGGGAGTTGGTCTGGACCATTGCCCAGATGGGACAGCAAGGAATGGTCCAGGGCTTGTAGGAGGCCATGCCCTGAACAGATTGTTGAAGGCTGCTAGAAGACATCACAAAGCCAAGGGTTAGTCTTTCAAGCTTTTTGGAACCAGTAGAAAGCTGCAGCTATACTCTGACCAAAGTTGTGGGCATCTTTAACAGGTTTTCAGCAACACATTGGTATTTCTGTGCTGGACAGCCCACGTTCCAAAAGACATCTACTCTTCTCTTTAAACGGACCTCCAACCCCTCAGCTGGGTGAGGGTCGGGAAAAAACAGCAGACCAGGACTCACTTGGCAAGTAAGTGTAAAGAGTGGCTAAGGTCTGAGTGGGGCAAGAAGTTAGGTACTGCATGTATAGGTGGGGCCAAGAGGACAACAGTCTTCCTGAATTTTGGTTGCATATTACTCTATAGCCCTTCTGTTATATTCTCCCTGGAACCCTCAACCCATATTTTCATTAAACCTCAGCACACCTAGGCATCATTTTGGGTGGGGAGATGCTCATAAACATCCAATGAATTTCACAAAATCAACAGAAAATGGATGCTGGATATGTTGGGGAGTAGCAATCCTGACAATAACAGTATAAAAAAAACTTTCAAAGTAAAGACTCAGTTAAGTTGTCATTATTAATACAGCAGCAAAAGCACTTAAAGTGTCCCTGAGGGCATACACAAAATTAACAAAGTGCGCACAGAGAGCTCTTCTACAATTAAATCTATCAGGATGTCATTTCAGAACCATCTATCAAAACCCCACACAGGACAAGAGTGATGTGTGACTTAAAATTTAAATGATCCCTTCACTTTATAATGTGCACAAAAATGACAGTCCTGGATAGAATGAGGCAGACTTTAGCTAACAATTCAGAAGCACCCCTGTTTGACATTTGAGTGCCCAGTGCTGCCGGGACAGGACACAGCACATCATGATCCTGAATGATGTTTGAGGTCACGTCGGTATAAAACTGAACCAGGAAAGTTACAAAGTTTATTACACATGTAGCAACATAAATAATTTAAACAGTATATTTTATTAATTAGAATACTAAAACTTACAGCACAAAATAAAGTAAACCCCTGCACATTTGCTCCTCAGCTGCAGCAGATCTCCACAACCTCAAGCGCCAAGAGCAGCAGTGAAAGCACTTTTTCATTCCCACCAATACTTGTGGTTAATGGGAATGTTAGCCTGTAAGAAAGCTTACCTTTGTGCTCCTCTTTCATGCTGTCTCAGGAATTACTAAAACTTCAGAGCTGAGTATTCCAACATTTACAAGGAACTGTAGCAACTTATGCACGAGGTGTACTGCTCCATTTTTCAAAAGTTGCTTGTGTATGGGGCGGCACGGTGGCGCAGTGGTAGCGCTGCTGCCTCACAGTTAGGAGACCCGGGTTCGCTTCCCAGGTCCTCCCTGCGTGGAGTTTGCATATTCTCCCCGTGTCTGCGTGGGTTTCCTCTGGGCGCTCCGGTTTCCTCCCACAGTCCAAAGACATGCAGGTTAGGTGGATTGGCGATTCTAAATTGGCCCTAGTGTGTGCTTGGTGTGTTTGTGTGTGTCCTGCAGTGGGTTGGCACCCTGCTCAGGATTGGATTCCTGCCTTGTGCCCTGTGTTGGCTGGGATTGGCTCCAGCAGACCCCCGTGACCCTGTGTTCGGATTCAGCGGGTTGGAAAATGGATGGATGCTTGTGTATGTTACAATAAACCTACAAGTCAATCAAATTCAATGATGCAATTTTTACATACCCAAGAGTGTCATCTTTCAAATAAATCCTAAGTTTCCATGTTGTTTGTTGTCTTCCATTAGTAAAATATGTGATTTGCTCACGTATACGTCAAGGTAAGCTGCGCATCACAGGAGTGTGAGCCTGATTTATCAAGCACAAGGCTTCTGTGAGAGTGCATGGGGATTGTTTGGTTAACGCACAATAAAACCTGAAGTCTGTACTAGGGAAATGTCTTCTTCTAAAAACAAGAAAACATGCAGTTTAGGAAGTCATAGAAAAGTTACAGAATGCTAGTGATATTGAATATGAAGACCCTGAGGCAGAGTTTTGACCCTGAAGGACTCAATGCTATGTTTTAGATGTTATGTTTGATTTGATGTGTTGTGGCGTACAGTTTAACAGTTCAGATGTCATGAGCTCAATTACCATATGTGGATGCTGTCTGCCGCATGTTCTCCCTGTGTTAGTTTTCTAAGTAATGTTCTTCAATGGAATATATTTGAATTGTGCAATGCCATGCCATGCCATGCTGCTGCTCGCAGTTCCACGTTGGGAACCTCCACATTCTGCTTGAATGTCACTGAATCACACTGAACGATCTTTCATGGGGGACCAATGTATGGTCACTGAATCTCGCAGCGGCACATCATGCCACACTGCTGCTTGCAGTTTTACGTGGGAAATGTCCCTTATCCTTTGCCCTCATTTGATTGAATGACACTGTTCAACTGCTCTGTTTTGAGTGTGCCAGTGCTGTTCAGGTTGACTGGACATTCTGGACCCTGTGGGAATGGTTTTGATGTATACATGTGCCATGTCTAGGGCTGTTTCCTGCCTTGTGCTCAGGGATGTCAGGAAGGGCCTTGTCTCCAGCACAGAAAAAGCAGGCATGAAAATGTACGTAACTGTATGTAAGTTTATTCCAGATGTGAAATGCAAGAAAAAAGAGACAATAAAAATAAATGAAAACACACTGAACCTTTGAGGCACAACTGTAACAGAACACAGGAGAAGATACTGTATGTCACTTGCAGCACAGAAACCCCAGTCTAGTGTATAAAATGTAATGTTTCACTGTGTCTAGTGGTAAATAGAAATTGTTTCAAGGACTGGTATGAAAAATAACTTTGAAAGTAAAAGTTTGGATGAGTATATAATTATATGCACACACTGTGGTTAGAAGTTGTTTACTTGATATTGTGACAGATACTCAGGGCCATTACCCGGCTGGGACGGGATGGATTGAAGGACTGGGGGAGAGAGCATCAATAAAGCATTACCTTCCCCAAGATGCTAGAGGGCAGCCCCCCTGGGTGGATGTGGCACCACGGATTCCCGCAGGGCACGCTGGAAGTAGGAGTTTGATTCTGCCCTGTTGGGTTCCGTGTGGGCCACTAGGTGGTGCTGCAGAGACTGACCCAGGAGTGATTCCAGACCTTGCTGACAAGCCACCTGGAGCACTCCCAGGTACAGCATAAAAGGAGCTGACTGCCTTCATTCAGAGCCAGAGTCAGGAGGAAGAGGACGAAGCTTACCAGGAAGAGGAAGAGAAGAAGGAAGAAGAAGAAGAGACAGACGAAGTGCTGCATTGTATACCGTGCTTGGTGCTGTACTGTGCTGAAGTGGTGGGAAACAAGGAAAAAACTTTTCCCACTCTTAATAAACATGTACTGTGCCTGGAATTAGTGTCTCTGCCTGTCTGTTTCGGGTTGGGACGGCTGGAGTGCCCTATGGTGGTCACAATATATAGAGTGTGGGCTGTATAAATATATATATATATTTTTAAATAATAATAATATAACTGCAATGGTAATCGATATTTTTAGAGATCATTTTGGGTGCAAGAGACTAAATGTTTCCAAAATGGAACACCTTCTCCCCAACAGTAGAACTTTGCAATGCTATGGGCTATGACATCTAAACTTGGCACAGTGATAGCTGATGGAATGAGGCACAAAAGAAAACTGATACCAGACTAACTTAACCTGCAGCACTTTGGTGTGAGGGAGGAAATTCAGAGAGTCCACAGCAAAATCTACGCAGACACTGGTGGAATATGCAAACTCCACATGTACAACTATCACGTGTGGGATTTTGAACCCCGGATGCCGGATCCACTGAACCACCAAAATGAACCAAACGGGTTTTAATAATCTTGAAATGGATATTTATTACAAGGAATGTCTGAAAATCAGAACATCAATAACTCATCTTTATATATAATACGCTACTGTGGCCGTTTGTTTGTCCAGGATTTTAAATCACCTGTAACTTGCAAACCGTTTGAACTACTGACCTGAAATTTGGTACACGTATACTACGTGATGTCTACTATCTGCTTTCGGGGTGATGACTGACCTCCAAGATTATTCCTCTTTATATTTTTATTTTATTTTATTGTAGAATCAACTCTCGGCAGTGGCCAGCAGGGCAGCAGTGCGGCCATGCGTACGGGCGCTGTTCTCATCCCTACCACCTTCGCCATCACTCCTTCTACCTCTTCATATCTTAAATTATTCTTGAGGCAGATTGTAGACTTAAGTGCCAGCTTAAGTGAAAAATTAAAGAAAACGTACTGTAATTGCACACAAACCCTGACTTAATCAGTTTTAATGCGAAAAGATGCCGATGAAAGAAGAGAGGCAGCAGACCGCTAGGGTGGAGAAAAGAAGAGCTGCTCAGGAAGCAGCGAGCACATCAACCTCTGAGCAAACGAATGCTAAACAGAGACAGAGGAAGAGGATGAAAACTAGGAATGCTCAAGTCAAGTGTATTCACTACACGTTATCACACAGTGCACTGTTACTGCTCCAACACATTTCTAAACTTTGAACTTTGTGTTAGAATTTACTAAATAAATATTAATACATGTATTGAAATAGTTAAAGGAACAAAAAAATTCTTTATGTAGTTGGTATGCAATAAAGTATTTCAGATCGGATCAGATCAAAGATTTAATGGCAATGGTGTTAAGGTTCACAGAGCCACCTCTACTTATTATTTCTGCCAGCTTTACCTGTCAATACAAAGTGTCGCTAAAAGCAATGCCAAAGTACAGGCAGTCCACGCCATACCATACAGACAAAAGAAGTTGTTATCACAAGCAAGCCTTAAACACAACATTCAATATTACAACAGTTGCCTCCTCCAGACTACTCTCAAACCGAGTTCATTGACAAACACATAAGGTTCAATGAGCCTGAGCTGCCATCTGCTCACCATAAAAATCCATTCAACATTAATTTACAACAATAACATCAATCCCTTTAAACCATACTCCTCTCATTCCTGTGACTACAATCTTTTTTGTAAATAAAGCTCTGGTATAACTGTTTCTCATAAATAATTTCATTAGATCAAAATTTAGACATATTGTCTACTTCTAGCTCCTTCTTAAAAAGTATGTCTGTGGAGTTCCCTGTGAGGGCATGTCCCCAATGTGGCCAGGACAGAGAGATGGATGGGTCCTGAAACACTCAAATTGACATATGGAGTATAGAAGCAGGGATTAAAACAATCTGAGCCTGAAAAGGGTAAACTATGGTAGGCGAAGATTAGCTCCTGTGTACTAAACTACGTGAACTGTAAGTTTCAACATTATGTGGTCTGTAGTACATGTTTCTGGTCCAAGTCAAAATGGATGTTTAAAGTTACAAACTCAAGTGGTCTGCTAACATTACAATCACAAAGTGAACTTATTGTAATATCACAAAGTGTTGATGTGTGAAATAGAATACACTATGGAAAACTCTGACTTTGAAGAGCTCCATGGTTTAATTCCAGCCATTTTCTTAATACTTAACCAATCTCTACTGTTAACTGGACATACTTTGTCTTAATTTTTATTGATCTGTTCTGTATGATTTAGAACCTTAAATTGTAAACTCAGGGGTCTCAGAATCTCGTCCTGGAGAGCCACCATTTTTAGTACAATCAATTTCTTCATTAGAACCCATTTTTTGAGGTTAATGGAACTCATTATTTGATTTAGTAGCTTGTTGATGCTCACATTCTTCCAAAGCAAACATTTTTAAAACTGTTCAATTGTGTTTCTGCATTAAGGGCCAGTTGAGCACACCCCTACTAAATGTTGAACGAAATATGCAATCACCACCCATTAATAATTTAACTTCTTATTAAACTGTTTATAACTGTCAGCTTTAGATAAATGTAACTGTAGTTGTCCGCAGGTGGAAATTTGGCTTTTTACAGAGGTTATTTAAATAAATACATACACACACACACATATATATATATACATACATATACAGTAATCCCTCCTCGATCGCGGGGGTTGCGTTCCAGAACCCCCCGCGATAGGTGAAAATCCGTGAAGTAGAAACCATATGTTTGTATGGTTATTTTTATATATTTTAAGCCCTTATAAACTCTCTCACACTGTTAACATTATTAGAGCCCTCTAGACATGAAATAACACCCTTTAGTCAAAAGTTTAAACTGTGCTCCATGACAAGACAGAGATGGCAGTTCTTTCTCACAATTAAAAGAATGCAAACATATCTTCTCTTCAAAGGAGCGCCGTCATAAAGGAGCGCGTCAGGAGCAGAGAATGTCAGAGAGAGAGAGCGAGCGTGACAGAAAAGCAAACAATTTAAAAAATCAATACGTGCTGTTGGGCTTTTAAGTATGCGCACCACGATAAAGCAGCCACAACAGAAGGGAGCAATGTGAAGGTAGTCTTTCAGCATTTTTAGAGTAGCATCTGTATCCTCTAGGCAAACAGCCCCTCTGCTCACACCCCCTCCGTCAGGCAGAGAGAGTGAGAGAGACAGAGAAAAACAAACAATCAAGCACCGCACAGGAAGCACATCGCATATTATTGAGGAGTTTTATTTAATACGTAATACATGCTCTGATTGGGTAGCTTCTCAGCCATCCGCCAATAGCGTCCCTTGTATGAAATCAACTGGGCAAACAAACTGAGGAAGCGTGTAGCATAAATTAAAAGACCCATTGTCCAGAAATCATGAACCAGCGAAAAATCCGTGATATATATTTAGATATGTTTACATTTAAAATCCGCGATAGAGTGAAGCCACGAAAGTCGAAGCGCGATATAGCAAGGGATCACTGTATATATATATATATATATATATATATATATATATATATATATGTCACGCACGCGCGAGTAGGAGACCGCGGACGGATTTTAACACACCTGGGAACACATTTGCCGGCAGGGAATGGCAGGGTACTAACTTTCTCCCTCTGCTTCCTCATAGGAAAAAGGACGCTCCGCCACCATAAGCCGGGTTTTGACCGCAGTACGGTACTTCCGCCCTTCCTCCACCATCTTGTCCTGACGTCATCAATCCCATCCTCCCTCACAGTCCTTCCTAGCATTCCTCCACTTCCGGCTCCTCCCTAATAAAATGGCCGCCGACGCCATGATAAGGCGTCACGTTTATGAACTGTTTTGTTTATAATTTTGACCAGTTTTTTCGTTGTGGATTGGCTACAATATACGGGGCTGGCAAACCCCAAACCTTTATGCTGTCTACTCTTAAGTCTTTTACACTGGCGTAGTTGGCAGGATAGAAGATCCCTGAAAATGACTGAGGGACAGGATCTAAATACGGTGCTGCAGGGGATGAATGCCCAACTCCAAGCTCTGCAGCAAGCGCAAGCCACAACCACCCAGGAGTTGGAGGCTACGAAGGCCAGGCTGGCAGAAGCACGTAGAGCAAGACCAGACCCGCCCAAACCGACGCCTCCGCCTTTGGTGCCGATGACCGACGCAGATGACGTTGAATCCTATTTGGCCATTTTTGAACGGACGGCCACCCGGAACGAGTGGCAGCGGTCCGAGTGGGCGTCCATTTTGGTGCCTTACTTGAAGGGACCCGCGCAGCGGGCCTATTATGACCTTCCCGAGGAGGAGGCCGCGAACTACGACCTCCTCAAACCGGAGATCTTGGCCCGCTACGGCATCACGCCGGTTCAGCAGGCGGCAGAGTGGCGGAACTGGCAATCTGATCCAGAAAAGACTGCCCGTGCCCAGGCCTTCGAGTTCTGGGGCAAGATGGGGCGCTGGCTACGGCCAGAGGGACCCCAGGCCCGGAAAGTGGTAGAGCAGGTGGCCTGTGAGCATTTGTTTGCCACTCACAAATTTGTAATATTCAATCACTTTCCTTAATAAATAAATGACCAAGTATAATATTTTGTCTTAACTTGTTTCTCTTTATCTACTTTTAGGACTTGAGTGAAAATCTGATGATGTTTTAGGTCATATTTATGCAGAAATACAGAAAATTCTAAAGGGTTCACAAACTTTCAAGCACAACTGTAAATACACAGAAACACATACACACACTGTGGTTTGAACACACACCAGAATGACTAAAAAGGAAATAGATTCAAAAGAAACAAACTTCCAATATGGCAGTTACAGTCACAGTAATGCATCATGTAGGTGTATTGCTGCTGGTATAAAAGTAGCCCCCACGACGTTTCTTGCTGAATAATTTGTTGGCTGAATGTCAGAGAGAGGATGTGAAGCATTGCTCATAATGGCACTCAGTTCTGTTTAATTTTCTCCTTAGCCACAACCTCCAGGGGGTCCAATGTGCATCCAATAACTGAGCCTGCCCTTTTAATTAGCTTGTTGATTCAGTGGTCCGCTCTCGAAGTCATGTTACTAGCCCAGAACATGGCTTTATCTGAGGCATTTTTTTTTTCCAATTTTCCATTAGATGCTCAGATTGTTATATAGGAAAATATTGCTTTTTGTAGAAGTGCTGCTGGGTGCTACAAGCCCATTTCCAGCTGAGGGAGTGCAGTGTTCTCCTTACTCTTACAGTAGGTAGGTGTGTGCACTTTCCAGATCAGTGATGGGGCTTGAAGGCTAAAGCCTCACACTAAAATGTGGACCACATTTATTTTATTTTTTTTACTAAGCATTTGCCCTTGTGGTTCAAGCTTTTCTCAGTCATGGCCATGCAGCAATAAGAAAAGTCCAGTACCAATTGCTCCTTTTAAGGTAATCATAGTAATTTGAAGACAAAAAGCAGAATGCACCAGAATGTACCAAGCATAGGATATTATGCTGGAGGGGCTGAGTGGTACCCTGATCACCCAGGACTGAGGGGGACCACCTGAGGTGCTAAATTTGAAAAAGCCACCTAGGAAGTCTTTCAGGTGTTCCAGGAACCTAATGGAAGTGTGGTTCATCTGTTTCAAAAAAGCACAAATCACTGCTGTAGTATGAACAGGTTACGTACGTAGAAAATCACTTTTTTAAATGTCTGTTGGCCTCATGTTGTCCACCAACTGCTGGCTAATGGTGGCTCTCACTACTACAGAGTTGAGTGCTCAAGTTATGCAATGTGCGTAGTCTGCATGTTCTATCCATGTTATTGTGGCTTGTCCAATTCGAAATCTGAGGTGTAGATTTTTGAATGTAGGCATTTAATAACGAATGGATTATAGTGAGTAGTAGGGGATTGCAAGGCTCTCAGTTTACTTAACTTTTTAATTTACATGGTTGTATTTTGTCGGATGATAAGGACGATGATGTCAGAAGGATGTCACAATGACCAGGCCCAAGCATCCCATTACCTCTGTGAGATGGACGGCTGGGTTCCATGCCCGGCCGGGAAGCCCCTGCTATGCATGTTCCACGGGGGCAACTTCGGACAGGCTCAATACCTCCCCCGGGACACTTGGTGGCAGCCTCCCGTGTGGCTCCATGGGGCATGGAGTCCTCCACAGCCTAGTTGGGAGCTGGGGTGGCCGCTAGGGAGTGCTGCCGAGACTCAAGAACCCGGCTGGACGAGTCATCAGCCCCACCCGGAGGTGCAATTGGGACCAGGTGGTCAAGCACCTGGAACACTTCCGGGTGAGCTATAAAACAGGCCAGCCTCCACCACTAAAAAGCCGGAATCGAGAGGAAGAGGACGAGGTTGCCCGGGAGGAGTGGTGGTGCCAGAGGAAGGGTGGTTTGTGCTCTGTTTAAAGTGCTTTGGGACTGTGTTGGGCCTGTGGGACACGGGGAAGACGTGCCCCACGGCTGAAGAAAAAATAAAAGCCTGTGTGATTTTACACATGCCTCTGCGTAATCTGTGCCGGGTCGGGCGCTATATAGTGCCTTTATCACACCTGATATGATACTTTGTGAAGCAAATGGTACATGAATGTTCATATTTTATTAGTTATTAACACAAGAGGAAAACACATTATTTATTAGCTAGTTGGGTTAATGTGAATATTAGAGAAGCCTACATATGCAGGACAATTCTGTTCTGTATATATAAAGGACAATTCTGGTATGGCCCACCACAATTTTCATGCCAAAAACACAACTGAAACAGATGATTTTCTTTATTCTGAGAACACTGTCCAAATGCTTTGAAGACCACAGCCGATCAATATTTTTCAGTGTTCTCTTTTTTCTTTTTAAATATTTTACAGAAGAAGGGTGAAATGACACCTTTTATTGGCTAACTAAATAGATTACAAATGCAAGCTTTCGAGGCAACTAAGGCCCCTTCATCATCTTGCCTGATGTATCTTGCATCTTGCATTTGTAATCTATTTAGTTAGCCAATAAAAGGTGTCATTTCACCCTGTTTTCTCCTGTATCAATCTACAGTATGGCTAACACGGTACAACACTCTACAGACATTGTACAATGGACACAGAGGGGCAAATGGAATTGCGTTACCTGGTCACAACATGACTTGCTTTGCATTTCATTGTTTGGCAGTTGGTTAGGAAAAAAAGAAGCAGGGGTTTATAATCTTAAAACACAACCCAATCCCGTTACTGTCAGAAGGGATCCTACTCCGTTGAGTAGGGCCCTTGAGGAATGCCCTTGACCTGAAAAACACTCCGGGGCGCTGTACAATAGTGCTTAGACCCCCAAAGGACATGCGAAAAGACAATATCATCTCAGGGATTAACAAAGTATATCAAAAATATTACAATTAAGGCAAAAGAAGCCTGTTCAGTTCACAGCAGTAAAAAATGGCGGGTCTGAAAACCTGCAGCTGTTGCAGCCCATCAGGATCAGAGTTTAAAGGAATACCCCACCCAAAAACGATATTACTTACCTTGTGTATTTTGTAGTGGTAACCAACAAAACAATTTTATCTCATGTCTTTATAAAAAAAATGGAGAGGAAAAATGTGTATGACATAACAGAAGCCAAAAGTGACCAACACTGTACAACAGCAAATAATTTGAAAAATGTCCATGAAATAAAGAAAAAAAAATCTCACGTTACTCATGTTGTATAATTCGCAAATTAGTTATCCAGTCATATGCTCATTTTTACTAAGATTGTTAAATATTTACTCACTACACATCATAAACATGAAACTAAAGCTCGTGGGTTTGACTTTCTGAACCGAATACAGGATTCTTGACCAATGAATGAGGGGGAGAAGTGTGTCATTAATTCAAAAATAAGCCTCCTATGATGCTTTAGTTTCCTGTTTATGATGTGCACTGAGTATTTCTGAAGTACCTATTTTTGTTCTGTGCATACGACTAGATAACTAACATGTGACACAAGTAAAGAGATTGTTTTTCCATGGATGTTTTTAACATCATCTGCTGTTGTACAAAACTGGTCACTATTGATCTCTATTACTTCATAAGCTGTTTTCTTTCCATTCTGCATGAAAACATTAGATTACAAATTTTCTTGCCCACCACAGCAAAGTACATGGGATTAGTAACATAAAAAAAATAAATAGATAATTTTGGATGCAGTACTCCATTAACACCCCATATATAAAAATATATTGTGCTAATAACGTGTCAACTGAAGCCATTCTACTTTGTTCTTTCACTTGAATCTATTCATCATGAACAAAGCCAATACGATTCCTGCATGGGTACCTGCCACTGTCTAAGGTGGGGACAACTACTAAATGTCAGGAAGAAACATGGGCTATTGTGGTGCTCTGTACAAATGGAGAATGTGTGTAAAAGTTGGCAGATTGGCTCACTGGGGTGGACTTGCCTACCAAACAAACACACACACACATTCAGCTTTATATGTTACACTAGTTATGCTACCCTCCATCTAAGATGGGTTTAAATCTAAGTAATAAACATAGACCTCGGGGTTAATGTTTGAGTACACCATGCAATGCATGTGTCTCTCTCATATGCCATTTGGTAAAGCATTTGGTATGGGATTCATAAATCAAAGTTAATGTTTCTGATGTACCATCTGTTGGAATGACAAATGGAATGCATTTTATTACTAAAAATGTTTGTGATGCACCATCTGTTACTTATCCTTTTATTAAGGAGGATGGCACAGTTGCCTCTGACACCAGCTACAGAGGTTCACAGCCTAGTTATGAACAATGCATCTTTATTACAGTATGTAATACAAAGTAGCAAGGCGTGTGTTAGACAATAAAGAGCTTAGCGACTATTGCTTCTCAAATACTACACAAATGTGTGAGTCACTGCTTAGCCCCAGATTGCTTACATATTTAATTGCTTTGCTCAAAATGCCAAAACTGTTATGCATATTAGCTAATTTTTGCTTACTTTTACTATGTAGGCATAGCATTAAGTGCTGCTACCTGTGGGACCCTATCTTTGGAAGCCCTGTCTTGCAACTAACACTGCCAGGACAGGCTCTGTATCAGATTACGAGAACAAATGGCTGTACACACACTTTTGTCAACGTTCAGAATTTTCTGCAGTGGCCAGTTGCATAAAATATATATATATATATATAGATAAAGACAGACAGATATATATATATATAATGCTAAGGTCAGTCTGTCTGTCACACAATTGCTTACAAAAAAATGAGATTACATAGGACCGTGATCTTTGTCTAAATTGAATGTTTATGACCTGATCCGATACAGAAATACAAAAAAATGTGACCTGTGGTCACGTGTTTCCAGCAAAGCGGTTGAAAAACAAACTGATAACCACCATTATGGCAGACAGAAAAATAAGAGTGGCAACATCTGCTGAACACCAAGCAAATTGCAGAAAGCGATCCAATTACAAAGAGCAAGAAAGAATAAGAAGACAAGATGTTGCAATTGAGCAGCAGACAAACATGATGGCTCACAGGCACTCAAGACAGTCTGTAATACAGACTGGAAAAGTGAGAAAGTGACAGAAATGTATGGCAACAATCATCAGTCAAAACATCTGAGTATATAAAAGCATTCCTTTCACATCATTACATCAATGTTTCCTTAAAGTCCACTACTTGGCAAATCAAGCTGAGGCAAAAACTCGGGCATGGGAGGTGTGAAGCGGCTGGGATGAGAATCAGCACCTCCAAATCCGAGAGCATGGTCCTCAGCCGGAAAAGGGTGGAGTGCCCTCTCAGGGTTGGGGGAGAGATCCTGCCCCAACTGGAGGAGTTTAAGAATCTCGGGGTCTTGTTCACGAGTGAGGGAAGAATGGATCATGAGATCGACAGGCGGATCAGTGCGGCATCCGCAGTGATGCAGGCTCTGCATCGGTCTGTCGTGGTGAAAAAAGAGCTGAGCCGTAAGGCAAAGCTCTCAATTTACCAGTCGATCTACGCTCCTACCCTCACCTATGGTCATGAGCTATGGGTAGTGACCGAAAGAACGAGATTGTGAATACAAGCGGCTGAAATGAGTTTCCTCCGCAGGGTGTCTGGGCTTTCCCTTAAAGATAGGGTGAGAAGCTCAGTCATCCGGGAGGGGCTCAGAGTAGAGCCGCTGCTCCTCCGCATCGAGAGGAGTCAGATGAGGTGGCTCGGGCATCTGATCAGGATGCCTCCTGGACGCCTCCCTGGTGAGGTGTTCCGGGCACGTCCAACCGGGAGGAGGCCCCGGGGAAG
Source organism: Polypterus senegalus (assembly GCF_016835505.1). NCBI lineage: Eukaryota > Metazoa > Chordata > Cladistia > Polypteriformes > Polypteridae > Polypterus > Polypterus senegalus. Next base: position 69,785,693 of record NC_053160.1, on the reverse strand, counting down.
AGCCAGGACACGCTGGAGGGACTATGTCTCCCGGCTGGCCTGGGAACGCCTTGGGATTCTCCTGGAAGAGCTGGAAGAAGTGGCCGGGGAGAGGGAAGTCTGGGCCTCTCTGCTTAAGCTGCTACCCCCGCAACCCGACCTCAGATAAGCGGAAGAGGATGGATGGATGGAATGTCAAGCTGTATTTTGTAAGGGTAAAAACCAAAGGATGTGTGGCCAAAATAGAAAAGATTCACCTCTCTCTAGAATATGAACCAACAGACATAATTCAATGTAACTTCTACAGGAACTGACAGGAGTGGCTATTTAGAAAACAAAAGTATTAACAGCTCCTAATCTTTAAATTGTTTGGGATTTGCATTTTATTTTAGGCCTTAGGTCTGTGTGTTTCACTAGTAATGTAAAAAAATTAAAAAGTGAAAATATGGTCAACTCTTGATAATACAGCTCTGCTAAAGGTAACTGCAATCAGTATGAAGGGGGAAACATTCACGATTACTGACTTGTTGATTCGCCTACTAATCTGTAAAATTCGACACAAAACCAAACACGTTTGATGGAGGCATAATTTTACTGCAAGCATCTAGTGATTAAGTCTTGTCTTTTCCTGAAAAAGGCCCACAGTTTAAGGATGTACTCTTTGAAAACATTACCTTGTGCTGAATTTACATATTAAATTCCATTTTAGCCTCTTTACAACTGTACAAGCTGCGCACGAAATTAAATGATCTTCCACATATTTTTGTATCCAATACACACATCTATATATTTTAAGCAAATGATTTGAACACCGATCGTCGGAAAATGACCCTGCTAGCAGAATAACTCGCCCTGGTTATTGGAATGCAATTTCCAAGAGTGTCACGAATTACCAACGCAAATCAGAAATCAGAAATGAATAAAATTCGACAAGGACCTTATGAACTCGTATGACATACCAAATGTAAGGATGCAGATCACGGGTGTGAAACAAAAAGTAAGTTTAAATAACTGTTATAGTTTCGACTAATACTATACTAAAGGGTTTGAATGTTGCACTTAATCGTTGTATAACTACATCAGCATGTCACCCACGGAGATATCACAGTTATTTATTTCTAGAGTCGGTTAAAAATAAAACTGATGGAATTTAGCATACTGGACATACTGTTGTTATTATTTACAATACATTAAAAAAACGGAACTCAACAGCTTATGCTGTAACAGCACCCACCAGCTCTACCTTTCCGAGTGACCGCCTCACACGCTCTCCGTTCCGGCTGTTCGGCGACTTGTAGTTTATAGAGGGCGTCGGCGCATGAAGGTGACGTCACTGTTAGTGCGCCCTTCGGTTGCAGCCTAACCGACTCCTTTCTCTCATGTTGTGGCGTGGTGTCAGCTTCTAAGTGAGCTGAAAAAATGTGAATTTGCATATAGACTATACAAAAACGTTAACGCCACTTTGATTTGGTGGTTTCGTTTCCTTTCCGGGAATTTTTGGTCTTTACAGCTCAGTTTGTTTGAGGATTGTTTAAAATAAACATTAGCACAATCGAGGGATCGCAGGCAGATGGCTCCAGCTGTAGACCTCCACGATTCAGTAGCTCTGCTGGACGGGCAGTTGGATTGCAGATTTTTGTCACTTGGTTTACTTGACTTGAGTCAGGTAACCCTCATCTTAACCATAATGTAACCAGGCGTTATCACTGGCTTGTAATATAAAGCGACAACCTCTTCGATGGAGTGGAGCTCTGGAGGTCCGTAGCACGTCTGTTGGATGCCTTGATTGGAAGGCAAATACCGGCCGCGAACAAGGTCCCCGTCCGTCGCATGTCACACTGATTTAGACTTGTAGGTCAACACAGCATGGATTCCAGGAAACTCTTACCTCAGAGTAGAGTTATACTGAGTATACTTTATACATAAAATATATGTTGTCGTACCTTGTATAACTGAATAACATTTATGGAACAATAACAATTCAATACATTTATGGTCACTACAGTATTTGGATTTAATAATCGTCATGTGGGAAAAGGCTCACGCGCATGCATAAGTACAGCCGAATAATGCAGTCAAGGAGCTTTTGAATTCAGCCGAGTGAAAAATGACGGCTGTCCGATTAACTGCGATTTTAGTTCCATCTCTTTTCTCTTTGTCAGATTGCTTTTTGGAATGACGTCAGTTTAGTAGTTTTGACAGCTCAGACAAATGCACTTCGATTGTGAAATTTTGAGAAAAAAATCCTCTTCCAATTCCACATCCAGCCCATACCCTCTCCAAACAATTTTTTTAAAAAAATCCCTTCTTTAGTCGATATAAATTGGAAGGTTAACTAGATCGCAGCCGGAGTTTTGCAGTAGCTCGTGCGTGCGGGATGACCAGTGTGTGAGAAGAAGAGAGATCTCAGACTGGCCTGTATGTCAATCAAGTGGCAAATGCCATAGGGAGGATATATGATAGACGAACGTTTAAAAAATTTTATTTAATGCAACGCGAACTACCTTTGCGATCTAACGGTCGATCGCGATCGACGCATTGGACACCCCTGATCTACCTAGACACAGAGGGAAAATGGAAACTCCACCGCGACAGACTGACAGGACGCTAACGTCCAGTCGGTGGTTAAGTGGAAACATTGACTTCTATCACGTATTCTTTTCGTGCTGTTGCAATATTTTTGCAGGGTTAGCCATCGGTTTTCTGGATATGCCATTTCCATAGTGGTTGTAAACTTCAGTCATGGGAATCCCCAGTGGCTCTAGAGTTTTGTTCCAACCAGTATGTCAAACAGTCAGTCATTGTCACATTAAACTTATCTCATTATTTAACTGAGCGTTTTTTTTTTTTCATTTTATTTTGCATTTAGAAAAGTGCAGTAGTGTGGCACTTATTGGAAATTAAGAAATATTTGAACATTTTTTGTACCTTTAAATGCTTACTTTATTTTATAATTAACCTTTTCTGTGGAGCTTGCTTTCATGATTGTATCTGAATGCAGACAATTACTGATGAGTGCAGCAGACACCAGGGCAAATGCCCTGAAAGGAACTACAGTGGTGCTTGAAAGTTTGTGAACCCTTCAGAATTTTCAGTATTTCTGCACAAATATGACCTAAAACATCATCAGATTTTCACTCAAGTCCTAAAAGTAGATAAAGAGAAACCAGTTAAACAAATGAGACAAAAATATTATACTTGGTCATTTATTTATTGAGGAAAATGATTGAATATTACATATTTGTGAGGGCAAAAGTATGTGAACCTCTAGGACTAGCAGTTAGTTTGAAGGTGAAATTCGAGTCAGGTGTTTTCAATCAATGGGATGACAATCAGGTGTGAGTGGGCACCCTGTGTTATTTAAAGAACAAGGATCTATCAAAGTCTGCTCTTCACAACACATGTTTATTGAAGTGTATCATGGCACGAACAAAGGAGATTTCTGAGGACCTCAGAAAAAGAGTTGTTGATGCTCATCAGGCTGGAAAAGGTTACAAAACCATCTCTAAAGAGTTTGGACTCCACCAATCCACAGTCAGACAGATTGTGTACAAATGGAGGAAATTCAAGACCATTGTTACCCTCCCCAGGAGTGGTCGACCAACAAAGATCACTCCAAGAGCAAGGCGTGTAATAGTCAGCGAGGTCACAAAGGACCCCAGGGTAACTTCTAAGCAGCTGAAGGCCTCTCTCACATTGGCTAATGTTCATGTTCATGAGACCACCATCAGGAGAACACTGAACAACAATGATGTGCATGGCAGGGTTGCAAGGAGAAAGCCACTGCTCTCCAAAAAAAAATGCTGCTCGTCTGCAATCACGTGGACAAACCAGAAGGCTATTGGAAGAATGTTTTGTGGATGGATGAGACCAAAATAGAACTTTTTGGTTTAAATGAAAAGCGTTATGTTTGCAGAAAGGAAAACGCTGCACTCTAGCATAAGAATCTTATCCCATCTGTGAAACATGGTGGTGGTAGTATCATGGTTTGGGCCTGTTTTGCTGCATCTGGGCCAGGATGGCTTGACTCCATTGATGGAACAATGAATTCTGAATTATATCAGAGAATTCTAAAGGAAAATGTCAGGACATCTGTCTATGAAGTGAATCTCAAGAGAAGGTGGGTCATGCAGCAAGACAACGACCCTAAGCACACAAGTCGTTCTACCAAAGAATGGTTAAAGAAGAATAAAATTAATGTTTTAGAATGGCCAAGTCAAAGTCCTGACCTTAATCCAATCGAAATGTTGTGGAAGGACCTGAAGTGAGCAGTTAATGTGAGGAAACCCACCAACATCTCACAGCTGAATCTGTTCTGTACGGAGGAATGGGCTACAATTCCTTCAAGTCGGTGTGCAGGAATGATCAAAAGTTACCGGAAACGTTTAGTTGCAGTTATTGCTGCAAAGGGGGGTCACACCAGATACTGAAAGCAAAGGTTCACATACTTTTGCCACTCACAAATATGTAATATTTAATAATTTTCCATAATAAATAAATGACCAAGTATAATGTTTTTGTCTCATTTGTATAACTGGTTTCTCTTTACCTACTTTTAGGACTTGAGTGAAAATTTGATGATGTTTTAGGTCATATTTATGCAGAAATATAGAAAATTCTAAAAGGTTCACAAACTTTCAAGAACCACTGTACCTCAGTGTTACCCACTTATTACTAAATATTTGTGTAAATAACCAGATCATTAAAATGAAAAAATCTATTCTTCCCACATCTAAAACATATTCCTTTTGCTTCATTCTGTACAAATATAGCATAATCAGTTTTTAAATTTCTGTATGGATGCAAAGAACATAGAAACTGAGAAGTGAAAGCTTTCTTAATTAAGGTAGGAGTCAAATGAAGAGAAGTGAGTTAGGACAAAAACTTGAGGCCACAGGGGGCCCCCAGGACTGGTCCTGACAACCACTGCTCAAAGTCAAGAAGTGTGGTGTCTGTACCAGTAGAATTGGGACACAAAATGCAAGTTTGCCTTTGACTGTATACCAGTCCATCTTAAGGCAAATGGGCTCATACACAAGATCAAGTAGCAGGAGCAAACACCACGCATACTGTGACTAGCCTGGAGCTAAAACTAAATCCCCAGGACCTGACAGCACAGCTAATTATACTGTCCTATTAGAGTGCCTGAATGTAGTTAACTGGATGCAGCAGACCTCTACCTTTAGTGTAAATGTAATGGAGCCCAGCATCACTGAGGGATTTGTATCATTGTGTCTGTATAATCTAACTGAGGCTTGTGGGGAGCGGCAGACTCTCCAAGCAGCACTGGACACTACAGCAACAATTTATTTCTTGTAAAGTATAGCCCAAAATCAAAAGAAAATCAGAAATTCCCCAGTAGGTTTTAAGAGGCCCTGTTTTTTTCACAGCCTCACAACCCTGACTTGTAGAAAAAACCTTATACAGTGGAACTTCGGGTCATGACCGTAATTTGTTCCAAAACTCTGGTTGCAACCCTATTTGGTCGTGACCCGAAGTAATTTCCCCCATAGGATTGTATGTAAATACAATTAATCCGTTCCGGACTGTATGAGCTGTATGTAAATATATATTTTTTTAAAAGATTTTTAAGCACAAAAATAGTTAATTATACAATAGAATGCACAGTGTAATAGTAAACTAAATGTAAAAACATTGAATAACACTAAAAAAACCTCGAACAGAGAAAACCAACCTTGCAGTCTCTTTATAAAAAAGCTGGTGCATTCTTTAACTTTCTTCTCGTTCGCTCTCTCTGGCTCGCTGCACAGGGAGAGACTGAACACGTGCGGAAATCATCGACGCGCACAAACCGAAAGGGAAACTGGCTTGTTCGTCACCCGAGTGTGTGGTCATGAACAGATGCAGAAGTTTGGCAAACGTTTTGGTCGTAACCCGATTTGTATGTGTTCAGACATTCATGACCCGAGGTTCCACTGAGAGGAAAAAAGAATGGACACAATGCCAGTCTTACAATGCACAGATAACAGAGCCAATTAACAAAACTGGAGAAATGATAAGGCTGCAATATGAACCTAAGTCCTCAGGGGTTGTGTGTCAACAGACCACCTTAACTGTAATGTTGTTTGATATTATAAATATATAAATATATATATATATATATATATACACTGCTCACAAAAATTAAAGGAACACTTTTTATTGGGCCTGGCATGAAATCAATTAAACCTGTCTGATAATTTTCTGGTTGGTTAAGCAGCTGAGGTCATTGTTAATCACTTTCAGCTGTATTGGTGTTCATGGACTTAACAACAGGTGCACTAAAGTGGCAACAATTAGAAAACCCTCAAAACAGGACTGGTTTTACATGTGGAGGTCATTTCAAGTTTCTCCCTCTTGATCTTTTTTGGCTGGTTTTCCACTCGTGCTAGTTTTGGCTTGAGTAATCATCTCTACTGGTAGTATGAGGCGATTCCTTAACCCTACAGAAGTTGCACAGGTTGTCCAACTTCTCCAGGATGGCACATCCACACGTGCTGCAGCAAGAAGGTTTAATGTGTCTCCCAGCACAATCTCCAGAACATGGAGGAGATTTCAGGAGACTGGCTGTTATTCTCGGAGAGCTGGACAGGGCCGTAGAAGGTCCTCAACCCATCAGCAGGACCGATACCTGCTCCTTTGTGCAAGGCGGAACAGGCTGAGCACTGCTCGTGCCCTACAGAATGACCTCCAGAGGGCCACTGGTGTGAATGTCTCTACCCAAACAATCAGGAACAGACTTCATGAAGATGGCCTGGAGGGCCCGGCGTCCTGTAGTGGGCCCTGTGCTCACTGCCCAGCACCGTGGAGCTCAACTGGCATTTGCTCAAGAACACCAGAATTGGCAAGTCCGCCACTGGCCCTGTACTTTTACAGACGAGAGCAGGTTCACCCTGAGCAGCTGGGATAGGCGTGAAAGAGTCTGGAGAAGACAAGGAGAACGATATGCTGCCTGCAACGTCGTTCAACATGACAGGTTTGGTGGTGGGTCAGTGATGGTCTGGGGAGGCATATCCATGGAGGGACGCACAGACATCTACTGCGTAGGAAATGGTGCTCTGACTGCCATAAGGTATCGAGATGAAATCCTTGAACCCATTGTCAGACCCTACGCTGGTGCAGTAGGTCCTGGTTTCCTCCTAATGCATGACAATGCCCGGCCTCATGTGGCAAGAGTATGCAGGCAGTACCTGGAGGATGAAGGAATTGAAACAATTGAATGGCCTTCACAATCCCCTGACTTAAACCCAATAGAACATCTGTGGGACATTATGTTTCGGTCCATTAGGCGCCACCAGGTTGCTCCTCAGACTGTACAACAGCTCAGGGATGCCCTCATACAGATCTGGGAGGAAATGCCACAAGACACCATCCGTCGTCTCATTAGGAGCATGCCCCGACGTTGTCAAGCATGCATACAAGCTCGTGGGGGCCACACAAGATACTGAAAAGCATTTTGAGTAGCAGAAATTAAGTTTTTGAAAAAATGGACTAGCCTGCCACATCTTCATTTCACTCTGATTTTAGGGTGTCTACACAATTGAGCCCTCTGTAGGCACAAAACTTTTATTTCCATTAAAAGACTTGGCATCCTTTTGTTCCTAAGACATTGCCCTGTCGTTATTTGTATAGATATCCAACTTCATATTGAGATCTGATGTATCTAATGTGTTTCTTTAAAGTGTTCCTTTAATTTTTGTGAGCAGTATATATACACACTGTATATATATGTACACTGTATTGTTTTCTTGCAATGTGCATTCTGGGGACTCCACTACCATTTATTTCTGACCTTATAAAAGCCTCTGATAACTCAAGACAACATTTTAAGTATCCCGTTTAAGAAAATAAACTTTTGAGTACCTGCTCCATTAGATTTAGGTAAACCAATGTCAAATTCCTGCAAGAAAAAAGTTAGGGGCATAATCACCTTAGACATTTCTCACTTGCTTCTATATTTAAGAACTATACTTCTAATTAAATATGTCTTATGTAAGTGTGCATTTTTGTTGTATATTATTCTTTATTATTCTTATCTCAACTTTCTTTGCTTGTAACTATTTCTTTGACATCTTGTAAAGCACTTTGAGGTACATTCTTTGTATTAAAATGTGCTATAGAAATTAATGTTCTTGCTGCTTTGGTTATCCATCTCTAATAATCATTCAGTTTTGAAACTCAAGTACAGGGTTGTTGGGTCGCTGGTGTCTCAACTCCTGGGCCCAGGATAAATGTTGCCATCCACTCTCTCTCAATCAGTGGCCCTGTCTCTGGTCTCTTACCAATTATTAATGAAGGGACATGAAGCTCTGATATTCTTCATTGTTGAGAGGTCTACAAGGGTCAGATTAAAAAACAGCCCCTGATTGCACCCCGTCAAGGACCAATGTCTCTACAGGGCTATCTCAGCGTAATAGGCTCAGCCAAGTATTCGCAGTATACTAGTCTGGTGTGTGTGTACACTTTCTAGGAGCTTATGATCTTGTTTGACCTTTTACACACCCAGCTCCCATTCAGACGGACGCAACACAGAGCAGTGAAGGGAACAGAAGACAGATGTGAACAGGATTTATAAAAGCCACAACAAGACATACTGTACCAAACCCCACTCAGTGTTAGCAGTTGAAATGCACAAGTGCCCAGTGGTTCATTTCTACTACAAGGTACATATTTTTAAAGAATTTAAATTACCCATTCTTACTGAATTCAGGAGCCTATCCCAGCAGCTCTGCCAGCATGATTGGAGCCAGCCAGTAATGGATTGACGATTCATACTGGTCGTACTAACGCTGACTCATATGAGACCAACTTAGTGTCAACAGATTCATTTAGCACTTGTTTTAGCATGTGGGAGTAAAACTGGGTGGCACAGGGAAAAGCTCACCCAGACACAGGGAGAACATGCACTGCTTGCTGAGATGAGGCAATGCTAGCCACTCTGACACCAAGCAGGTTTGGTGACATGGCTGTGTGTGTGGGATGGAAGTTTGGAGCTCAGCACCAATAACCTAATCTCAAACAGCAGACTTTAGAAGGAAACAGCATGGCATTTGTGTACAATATTTTAATAAAACTATGACTTTGCCAATATGAACAAAAATAATCCAACATTTATACATATATTTTCTTAACAACGTTCATTGTGTAGGCAACTTCTTTTTTCTTTTTAGTAACATTTTGAAATGAAATGTACAGTCTGAAGTTATATTTAAGCAGCACTTACTGTTGTAACAGACTATAGAAATGTATTTAAAGATCAGTTTTGTTAAAATAAAAATGAGTTGTACATTTAAGGCACACCTAAGAATTCACTTAAAAAAAAGTCCTGAATTACAGTTGGGCTAATCTTGGTTTAGTTAAGAAGAAAATGCACAGCATTGTCTGTTTTGCAGTGAAACTAGGGTGGGTCATTGGAAGTTATTGATATTTACTTGTAATAATTACATTTCAAAATATTCCATAAAGGATTCAAACATTAAAAAAAATATAATTAATGTAATACTTAAATAATTCATGTACTATAAAATCAAATTATATTAGGGATATATCTGAGAATGTGTGTTCATGTAAACTCTAAAGTGCTGTACCTCTGATAACTGAAGGCAGATTGCTGCATGAGTTCAAATTATTCAATATTTCAGTCATTACATTATCATACTTTACAACAAAACTAATTACAAGCACATCTCTGACACTGACTTGAGATGTAGTTGGCTCAAATACAGCAAGAAAACTAACATTAGGTATCAAACAACAATCTTCAGTTGACTGAAATGTGAAAGCAAGTATTGGTACATTTCTATGATCACAATGCCACTATCACACGTTTCATTTACGAAGAGCTCAAATGTCTCTCATAGGCTTCTATGCATTTACACATTTATGGAAGAAGACCCTTAATCAATTTAACTTTCAGTAGAATTGCCTCTGGTGTCAAGGGTGCCATCTTCAGCAGGTAACGAACAGATCACAGGCCTCCAACGATGCTGTTTCAAACAACTCCCCCGTTCCAGTAAACCCTTGGGGTCCATTTGGGGGTTTCATGAATTTTCATCTGCAGGTCTTCTGAAGCTTTGCCTTTTAAAGGATTCCCTAGACAATGATGAGAAAAAAAAGAAAAAAGGCTTTACAAGTAATGTTTTTAAGTGATATAACATTGTAGTCAAAGCACATTAATCCCATGAATAACACAATGCACAAAATTCAAAATACACTGAACTACGTTTCAACTGTTAAAAGATATGCCTGTGGTTATAAAATTTTTTGTGAATAACAGACATCAAGTGAAATTTAGCCATATCATTCTTAAAATAATGAAGGAAATCCTGAAGGCCGGGTTCTTTTTCCAGCGTTGCACATTTTGTGTACAAGTGCAGTACTTCTCCTCTGACTCACACATTCTTTAAATATGCTGATACTACATTATTGGGGATGTTAAAAATTGTTACTTCATTTCAGAAATTTTTAACAGTAAGATGTAAAGTTTAATTAAATGTTGAAATTTAGTGAAACAAAGGCAAAGACACAGTCACAGAGTTTAGAAAGAAAAATGCATTAGTCCCATGTTTATTCTTACAGTATGTAAAAGACATACATGCATTTTACAAATGTTCTGTATACAGTATGTGTTTTGCAGTGCTCTGCCTTTTAGTTTGAACTGCGTTTTTAGGAACAAATGAGCTCAAGCATTAAACTGCATGGCACAGTTTAAGTGGCAAGTGGAGTCTCTGGAGTTGATTGTATGTTTTTAGAACAGCTAGCAGGAGATTCTGTCTTTAAAAGCTTGATCAGTGTTTTTAATGGTCTTGCTTATTGACTCTGGTGTAAAATTCTGTTTCAGCAGTTTTGATCAGTAATAAATTCCTGCAATGTAGAATAAAAACAATTCAATATAAAAGATCAAAATATTTAGGGTACCTAATGCTATAGAGCAGCTCAAGCAGAAATAAAATTGTCATTCATGTTGTATATTATGACCAATTCAATCCTTCCACAGAAAAAGAGAATGAAAAAGATTGATATTTGTTTTATGAGTTAGACAAAAATAGTAGTCAGGACTATTTAGGTTTTGTTAACCAAACATTGAGATCACAAGACAACACCTAAAAAACCTTCAAAGTAAAATAGCCGAGAAGCTGTTTTGCTAATGCTAGGAAGCAAAGTGCAGACAATCATTGAGCGTGTGGCTTACTCTTTTGTAAACAAGATAGTTATGCTTCCCGAGTTTTATTTCAAAACATCACCTTTCAGTTTTACTTTAAACTCATCTGAATAACCTATATACAGTTACCTGTGACAGAAGCAGAGTTGTCCGGCTACAACACTTAAGACTCAGCAGGGAAGCTCAGTCATTTGAAATGGAATCAGTAACATGAGGAGATGAGAGGAATCCACAGTATATACATGAATTTTCCTTTATCTCTTTTACTAAGTATGGGAAAGGCACTTCATAAGAAATGTATTTATTATTATTATTATTATTATTATTATTATTGTGACTTGCAATGAACTGCTCCAGTTGGACTATCATTCTCCTCCAACCGTTCAGCTTCCAGGATGGCCTGTGACATCATAAAGGATGGTCTTAATAGAAACAGGATGGTGACAGATTCACCAAGCACTCTCTGCTACTTCAACTGAGACACCATATAGATCACATTCTAATTAACTGATGCACGTACAAACATACAAGTACATTAACATACAAACAAATGCCAAGTAAGCTGCATGTATGTAGATGGCCACCATAACCTTTTAACCACACTTCCATGTTATCACACATACATGAAAATAGCGATGCTTCATGATTCCACCAACATACAACTAAATAAGCAACCTTAAAAAAAACAAAGCAGATTGTTAAGGTAAGTGAGGAGTTTCTCTGTAGTTTGCTATATGATTTTCTCATTGTCTTGTATTTTTTATTTATTATAATACTCATTAAAAAATGGATTTCTCATTGTGTCGTTATGAAGCTTACACTGACAATAGATAAAAACATTTTTGCTCATTTACACCATTTTTATACTTCTGCAAAGTTTACCTTGTTTCAAGACGAGGTTTCACTATAGGTTTGTATAGATCAGGAATCTTTCTCTCAATCATTGGCCTCAGATTCTCTTTCAATTTTCCATAATTTTTCTTCAGCTCTTGTTGATATTCTTTCTGATCAGCCGTGATCAAGTGCTTATTCTTCTCTACAGCTTCTCCACATCTGAAGGAAATGAGGAAACAAAATTTTAATCTCCCAATTATGCATGAGTTAAAAGCCAAACAGAGAGGGCACTGACAAAAATGTTTTATTTCTGGTACAAGTATTCATGATATGGAAATGCAACTATTGGCCAAATGATACATTTGCATGTGTATTTGTAATGCTACGTTCACATTACAAGCCTCATTGCTCAATTCTGATTTGTTGCTCAGATTGGAGTTGCCTGATGTCTTGATGGTTCACATTCATGAGTACAAATGACCTGTAACTAACTGTAGAGTGAACGGATGTGTCTTCTGAAATGGCATGCATTCGCATATTGATATGTTTGTGCACAAGTTATCTGTATCACCAACAACAAAAAAAGTCATATTTGTGATACTTCTCTTGGTATTAAAACCAAAAAAATGGATGAGCTAGAAGATAGTGCATGCATCACATTTTGCTCTGGAGGATGACAAAGAGTTCATCAGTTGCACATGATTAGAATGAGAAGGTGAATAAAAGCCAGACAGTAGTCTATTTTGTCCTCATATCTAGACCTCTAACCTGCTTCGACGGCTGGGTGCAGCTCCTTCCCTTTGGCACAGCTCAACAGCAAAATATTCTGAAAACTCCAGGCAATGTTCATATATTCTTTGTAATATGCTGTTCTCCAAACAAGCTACTATGAGTCAATATATATATATATGGGTTACTATCTTCCCAGTTACCAAATGTTATAAAACAAAAAAGGTGTTTTGCTAGTTTCCTATTACTGCAGTTACTGCTCTAGAAGATTCTTAATAAATGTTGACATCTCATTGCCTGTTCTCTTGCTAATAAAATACAGGGAAAGTCTGCATTATTAATAATGTTTTCCTCTAGTTTGCTTTTGTTATTCTGTTTTATTTAATGATTTAATTAAACAGTAAGCATTATGCTTGGTATATTTGTTTTATTTGTACAAATAAACTGGTTGAAATATCCTATCACACCACATCAGTTTTGGGAGCTTAGGTAAGATGTGGAGGATCTCGCTAAGCTTTTGTAAATTTAATTAATGGTGGAAAAGTACAGTCTTCTTGTTGGTCAACAGAAAACACCTAATTACATATTGGGTAGCAAAGAGAAAAGGACATCTGGATGGAAGTAAAAACAAAACAATATTTGTGAATCTGAGAAAATACAGTTTACAACATATTGTAAAAAGTTAGAAAAATTTTCTGTGTGTCCTAAGATATACTGCAGACCTGACAACGAGTGGTCCTATACTTGGTTTACTGTTTAAAGGATTGACTTTAGTTTTTTGTAATACTGTACTACATATATCAGGTTAAGAAAATAGATTTACCGAATCATGCATGTCTGTTAACAGAACAGTCAATCCTGTGCTACCCCTGTATATTTGCAGGTTTTCCTATCATATTGTTCTGAGACACTCTGATAATGAATGCCTTTTCAGTAAAGTGATGAACTATGTATGTGCATATCAAATGTTGCTGTCTCTCGTTGTGTACATGCTCTTTTAAACCTTTCTTTTCATCTGATGTAAATTAGTGATGAGCGATTTGTGATGAGTTTGATATTTCTGAATGACTCTTTTCTGGCAAATTATATTAATATTTGTAAACACAAACCAATCATTTCACTAGAGCTTAACAGGACTAGTGCTATAGCATATGCATGACCTGCTTGACGCCTTCGTCTTCTGTTTTGCTGCCACTGCCCCCTGGAGGATGTCTAAAGCACATGTGCAAGAACCACCTGACTCAATAGTCTCAACTCATCTGGTATGTGAACAAGTCACTACTCAAGAATCAGTCTAACAATTCTCATTCATCTGTTCCATGAACGAATCATACTGAGTTGCACAATTCTCATTCACTTTTGACTTTGTCAAATAACATCTTATTTTAATTATGCATCTTAAATGTGTAATCATGTTTTGTGTACGGAAACAGGGCAATGGCATTTAAATTATCATGTTACATATATAATGAGTTACATATGTATATACTGCATAATTAATCATATATTTATAGATAATGAATTAAGTATACAAGCGGCTGAAATGAGTTTCCTCCACAGAGTGTCTGGGCTTTCCCTTAAAGATAGGGTCAGAAGCTCAGTCATCCGGGAGGGGTCAGAGTAGAGCCACTGCTCCTCCGTATTGAGAGGAGTCAGATGAGGTGGCTTGAGCATATGATCAGGATGCATCCTGGACACTTCCCTGGTGAGGTGTTCCGGGCACGTCTAACCGGGAGGAGGCCCCAGGAAAGACCCAGGACACGCTGGAGGGACTATGTCTCTCGGCTGGCCTGTGAATGCCTCGGGATTTCCCCAGAAGAGTTAAAAGAAGTGGCCGGGGAAAGGGAAGTCTGGGCATCTCCGCTCAAGCTGCTGCCCCCTGCGACCCGATCTCGGATAAGTGGAAGAGGATGGATGGAATTAAGTATAAATTAATAAGGAATAATAATAATTATATATTTATATGCACAAATATATACATACATATATATAAAACTAGTGTATGAAATATTATATATTTGTGATGCAATCCCCAGTCCCAAGAGAACTACAGTACAGTAATCCCTCCTCAATCGCAGGGATTGCGTTCCAGAACCCACCGCGATAGATGAAAATCCGCGAAGTAGAAACCATGTTTGTATGGTTATTTTTATATATTTTAAGCCCTTATAAACTCTCCCACACTGTTAACATTATTAGAGCCCTCTAGACATGAAATAACACCCTTTAGTCAAAAGTTTAAACTGTGCTCCATGACAAGACAGAGATGACAGTTCTTTCTCACAATTAAAAGAATGCAAACATATCTTCTCTTCAAAGGAGCCGTCAGAGCAGAGAATGTCAGAGAGAGAGAGCGCGAGATAAAAGCAAACAATCAAAAAATCAATACGTGCTTTTAAGTATGCCAAAGCACCGGATAAAGCGGCATTTTGTAGAGGAGCGTCCGTATCTTCTAGGCAAACAGCCTCTGTGCAAACAGCCCCTCTGCTCACACCCCCCCTCCGTCAGGCGCAGAGAATGTCAGAGAGGGTGAGAGAGACATAGAAAAGCAAACAATCAAGCACCGTGTGGGAAGCATATCTTATATCATTGAGGAGTTTTAGTTAATATGTTAATACATGCTCTGAATAGGTAGCTTCTAAGCCATCCGCCAATAGCGTCCCTTGTATGAAATCAACTGGGCAAACAAACTGAGGAAGCATGTACCATAAATTAAAAGACCCATTGTCCGCAGAAATCCGCAAACCAGAGAAAAATCCGTGATATATATTTAGATATGCTTACATTTAAAATCCACAATAGAGTGAAGCCACAAAAGTCGAACCGCGATATAGCGAGGGTTTACTGTATAAATAATCCCTAAAAATGAATCAAAAGAACTGGATTTACTTAAAATGGGAAGTTTGAAAGAGTAAATTCAATAAATTAAATTGAAATGCACATTGCTAATTTGAATTAGATGAAGTGCTATTTGATATACTGATTTATAGTTTACTAATTGTATGTGCATTGGCTCTATTTGGGGTAGGTGGGATGAGATAGGATGAGATCGGAGTGGGTGATACCAAGAACTGTATGGGATATATTAGATTTTTTCCTTGTTTTAAACTGACTCTTTTATATGTTATTTAAATTTCTTGATTAAATAAAGATTGCTCACATAATATGGTATGTGTTTTAAAAATAAGCGAAATACGTTACCCCAGCTTGCATGTTCCAAAACATGACTTGTCAGGTCAATACACTAGCAGAAGGAAAACAAACAGCTTGATCAAAATTAGTCACTAGGACTTCTATTTGGAACCTTCACTTGTTTTGCTTTGTCTCCAAAGATCTGCTCTGTATAATACATGTTTAATACAAATCACACATAATTAGTTGTGAAGGATGTGATTTCAAAATAAAAACAATAATAATTCAAAATACAAAATTTAAACATCTAAAAAGTGTCATTTGAAAACACACTACATTTGCTAGCCTTTGCACCCATTTTCATTGTAAAAGGATGAATGGGGTTAAAAGCTGAACTGTCTGATCAAATCCCAGTTGCATGCTGTGTCTTTTAAAGCATTTTCTCTTCCCAGTCCCTGAATGCCATTTAACTGGTTTGAATGATGCTGATCTTGCTGGTCCAATTTCGGAAAGCATCCACAAATCCATTTTTAAAATCTAGTGCTGAACTCATAAGTAGTTGCTATCTTTGTGGTACAGAGGATGGAAAATCAACACCCTTTTTCACTTTTTTTCATGATGATCTATGGGTGACACCAATGTTTGGTTTCCCGCAATTCCCTAAAAACATCTTCCTCACCATGAAACAACTTGCCGAAGGAAGAGATAACCATAGTTGAAGGTGGAAGCACGTAGATGTGGAAATCCAATGGGTGTTGGTAATGAGATTTCCCAGAGAACTTCTTTAGTGGAAAATGCTACATGGTAAAAGATACCATGAAGGGGAAAGTACTGTATGTGTGAGCAGAAACAGAGCACTCACGCTTTGAGAAAAACAAAGTACTGCATTAAGAGAATTTTAAAATGTGCTGTCATCTTCTTATTTTAGTATTCTTTGAAAAGGGGGCTTACAGTACATGTTATGTCTGTGCACATGGTATTTCAGGAACAAAAGAGGGAATTTAATTATTAAAGTCCTGACATTTGTACATATAAAAATTAAAATATGCTTTATTACCAAAATCGCATGGATGTACAATAGCTCATTACTGGTCCCTAATACCAGGAAACCAACAATAGTTTAACAAAAACCTGGAATGTTACTATAACAATATTTACTTTAAGTAAGCATCTATATTGGATGCCATGTGTAAGTTTACTTTATAAACTGCTCTACTTTGTAAATGCTGTTTGACAGAACAAAGCACTTAAATGTTATATGTGATAGCATCTACCAATGTGTATTAAAGTGCTGAACAACACACTGTATACAGCGTTGTGTATTTAGTGAGTGTGTGCATAAATGAGTCCTGCAATGGACTGGTGTCCTCTCCAGGGCTGTTTCCTGCCTTGTGTCCAATACTCCACAACACCCTCAACCCCATCGTCCCCTGAATTTGATTAAGTAGGTTTGAAAAAGTTATGTTATTTATTATCACTTGATTAAAGTTTCAGTAAAATGTGAAAAAATAAAGGTATCCAACAACTATTCAATAAGACTGCCTGTGCTCATTCAAATGAAGTGGTTTAATTTTTTTTTATTTAATTTTTTGCCATGTAATTCTGCTTTGAAAATCACATTTTATTTCTGGCTAATGAGAATATGTGTCTGTGAATACTATTTAATTTAGAATGTCTTTAGATATGAACACTTTAATGTAAATTCAGTGTATTGTTTTCATGGCTAATCGTGTGTTATGTATCTTCCTTTTGTATCTTGCATATCATTTAATGCATTAAACTATTCTGTAATGTACTTGAAGCTGATCAGAGGAGAACAGCAAGGTACCTCCCAGGACTTAAGGACATGTTTTATTCTGAAGAACCTTCAGAATTAAACCACTTTACAATATCATTGAGAAGACTGTGTGAGGACCTACACTAGACCTTCAAAATTCTCAAAGGTATTGATAAAGCAGATAGAAACAAATTCTTTCAACTAAACAGCGAATCATGTACTTAAGGACACCAGGGGAAATTAAGGGGGAAGTGCATTTAGGACTGAAGTTTAGAAGCACTTCTTTACTCAAAGACTTTATGGTAGATTGTTCCAGATTCCAAGACATGCAGTTGATGTAGAAACCTTGACATCCTTTATGGAGAATCTGGATGAGATACTGGGACAGTTTAGCGATTAACTAAATCAACTGGCTTGATGGAGTGTCTTAGTTATCATTATATCAAATAAAAATAAGCTGTACAACAGAGAGAAAACAGTTTTGAAGTACATATAGAAAACAATATTTCCATCCTTCCAAGTTTGGGGAATATTAGGAATGAATTCTGTATTATAATGTACGGTATGTCTTAGTTATCATATCAAATAAAAATAAGCTTTTCATCTGTTGAGTACTCACTAAATCAATAATACTACATTATTTATAGGGTTCTAGATTATGTTGTTGAATGGGAATCATTCATTGTTCATATCGAAATGAATGCAGTGGAGTAAGAGCTGCAAAACAAATCTCGTGCAATAGGAAGAATTCAGCTGGATTTAATGGAAACTTCATTACATTAATTTCAGTGGAAGAGTCTTTTGTTACAAACTGCCTCTTAATTACATGCACATGTAGCATCATTTAGAACAGCACCCAGTTTCCAAAAGGATCATGTTAATGCGTTTAGATTTTACAGAGCTCAGTTCTAATCAAATAGTATTTTCCACCCATACAGAATCCATATTACCACATGGAAAATGTCATTCCTGTAGATTAACTAAATGTGGAATTATTCAACTTTAGTGTTTAATAGAAAACAAAACTTTGCTTTAAGCATCATATAAACATATGTCAGAAGGTTTTGTGCAATTCATCGTGGGAATGAAAGATCAAAATGAGCAATTATAGGCAACCTCATGTTAAGACAACAAATCACATGTATGAAATTTCTGACTGTCTTGCTGGTACATTATAACATTTTGAGAACAAAATCTAAAATTCTTGCATACAAATAATGTACTTTTTTTACCAATCAAAAATACCATATAACATACATCTTTCTTCAGAGAAAACATCTGCAAAATCTTCTAGTCAAAATATTGTCAGGCATATTCTACTGTAGTATCGATATAGAGGATCGCAGCATTTGTTTATTTTACAAAACCGCTTAGAAGAGTTGTTTGAAGCTAGAATCTGAAGCACTGGGATGTAAGACAAACAACCAGCTCTGGATATCCCAGGGCAGACTCACTCATACTGGGTCAAATTAAAGTAACCAGTTAACCGACAGTACACTCCTTTGGGATATGGGAGGAAATTGAGAAACTTGAGAAACCCCTGGACCTGGGTAAACATGGAAACTCTATACAGATAGTAGCTAGGTTAGGATTAGGACCCAAGATCTGTGAGGCAGTGCCATTATCCACTATGCCACAATGACATTGATGAAAAAAGAAAATTTATGTTATGTTGAAGTAGTATATAAAAAAGAAAGAAAAATGGCACTGGAGAAATGTGCTCTCTAAAATACTTCTGTTTACTTGGTACTAAAATATATTATAATCACTACTGCAAACACAGCTAATAAACAACTGAAATATGTAAGCTATTTATCCTTTTTTCTGACCCCCTGATTTCCACTGAAGGCTTCAGGACACTAAGCCTTATTCTACCAGGACTAAAAACAAGGGAAAAATCATCCAAAATGTACCAATTTGCTTGAATTAGTTTGGTAAATTGGTTTTAAAGGATGGCATGGCAGTGCAGCAGTTAGCATGGGTACCTCATGACTCTGTGATATAGCGGCTCCAAACAAATGGCCAGTTTTAATAAACTAATCCACTTGGCCGTGTCAATCTCCGTGGGCGGGCTCACGTAACCGTGGGGAGTTAATGAGGTAGATAGATAGATAGATAGATAGATAGATAGATAGATAGATAGATAGATAGATAGATAGATAGATAGATACTTTATTAATCCCAAGGGGAAATTCACAATTGGGGAGAGACGCACTGGCAATGAAGATGCGATCATTCTCAATAGCTTTGTTGGCTTCTTGCGATGCGTAATTGAGACGCTGTGTCCACGGAGCCATATAAGTATGGGCCGGCATGAGAAATAAAGAAAAGAGAAAAAGAAACGGACGGAGGTTATCAAGAGAGAAAAAGAGAGAGAGCGGAGGTTAGAGGAAGTAGGCAGAAGGTGCTGAGAGCCGGTGTGGGAGCTAGCAAGAGAGCAGGCTTACTGTAGAGAAGCAGGCAGCTACGAGTAGAGCCCCAGAAGGAGTGTGTGGCCGACACTCGAAAAGGCAGTTGAAAGTGGTCACTCTAGCTGAGCGATTTCAAGGAGCTTGAGTGACCAAGAAAGGTTGACAGCTCACTGCGGAAGGCAGTGGGAGTCAGGAAGGCTTAGTGCCACCATGAGTGCCTTGGTCACTGGGAGAAGCTGAGTTTCAGTCCGGAGGGATGAGCTGTATGTAGCCAGGGGATGAAAGGCTACCGGACCAGTTGAGAGTCAGCTGCAGCTGCAGACTAGGCGACTCCCTGTTGCAAGGCCCATATGGGAGAAGCAGGGGAGCTGACAGTTAAAAGGAGAAGCCAACAAGTTTTTATAAAGGAACTGCTTCCAGTCTGTTGATTCTAACCTCATTTTAAAGGCTTTGTTTTATTGGATTTTAACCTCCACTTTTATCACCTCATTTTTTATGATTTATTTATTTATTAACTTTCAGCACTGTGCTATTTATTTGGACACTTTAGTTTTTGTTTGTTTTAATAAAAGCACTTTACACCTTCCCCTTGGTCCATGTGTGATTTGTCCTCATCTGCCAACTCATTCAGTTACATTATCGAAGGTGGCAGATTCAAGAGGGTCCTAAAACTGGAAGAGGGAGCATGGAGCAGGACCCACACTATCACAGCCTCCAGAGGCCTGGATTAAAATTTGACCTGGTCACTGCTCATGAGAGATGTATACATTTTCTCTGTGTGAGCTTTCTCCTCATATCCCACTCTAGCTATGTATGAATGACTGTAAGCCTGGATGTGCATAAATGCACCCTGTTACAGCATTATGGAGAAACAATAAAGAAGGTAATGCGATATACTGTATATATATTACTATATGAACAGTAAAGAGGCACACCCTTCCAAAGAGTTGAAAATGATACAGTTTACCAAAATCAGCAAAATTAATAAAAAAGTAACATTATAAAGTCATAGATATTTGAAAGAGGGCCATTTAGTGTTATGACAAGTAAAACTACTCTCTAAAGATCTCACAAAGACTGACTGCCTGGAAAGCTTCTTTCGAGTTTCTTTCCCTTTGACCAATATGATTTTTGTTATAGTCTGAATGATCAGTACTACTGTATTTAAGCTTGTAAGTAGTTTGTAAAAAAACTGTGTGTTTGCCCATCTAAACAATCATTTCAATGCTGCCTTGAATATACATTTAGTTAATCATTGCTCAGATCTACAAGATTATTTCAGTGTTGACAGCTGGCCTAAACTACAAACGTAAGGGGAAATTGGAAATGAGAAGTACAAAAGGTAAACTTCAAAACTGAGTACTTAGAATTAATTAAATGTATATATAACTTTTCTAAGCTAGACCTTTACATAAGCAGTGGGGAACCATTTGAACCCTTACCAATGTTTAGCACCCACCTTCATGATGTGATGGAAGCCATTCTTGCACCAGTATGCACATCACATATTAGCCATTATTTGGTGAAAGGAGGAGAGAGACAGTTAGCCAGTAAGGGACAGGAGGTGATTAGGGGGGCAGAATAACCAGGCCATGGTGGGCAAAAAAAAAAAAAATCTGAAAATGTGTGTTATTTCACCATACTCAGGTTATTTTGTAAAACAGTGATTCCATGATCACAGATGTAAAGAGTTATAATTCTATCTGACTGCACTTATAAAAGAAATAACTCATACTGTCCAATGACTTTTACATATCTTTTGTTTTATGATGGCGAAAAAGTTAAGGAATAAAAATAGTGAGCCTTTCAAAGGAGTACTTCCTTGCACTTCTGGCTTTTTAAAAAAGAAATGGTATTTCAAACATTCAAGAAATGTTGCTGTTTAGGTGCTTTGAAATTCTGCCCTTTCTGAAGCTGGGTCTTATATTAGAGATACTGCTTCCAGAATAAGCCCCAATTCCCCATGATGATGATTTGAAAATTAATACATTTGTTATTTTTCACTAAAGACACTGCAAAAGGCAATTATAATATGAAAATCCTTTCCAGATTATTCTTTAATGTCATGGAATCTATTCAGAAATGTGTATTTAGGTACATTTGTGTACACCATTAAGTATGAAGCAATGCATTTTATGGCTATGGATAGTATTCACTAAGCTACTTACCTCATAATAAATTCTTTAAAGCACAGCCGGAGTTTGTTATGATGTCTAAAAAGTTTTGGATCTTCTGGAATTGCATTCAAAAACACCTGAGCTACCTCAAGAGGCCCCTGCAAAGTAAACAGGTATTTTATATCACATGAAATTCTTAAAGCAATTCTACTTTTAAACAGATTAAATGTTTATATCTGCATTCTCTTGTATAAATTTATACATCTGCTCTTCTTGATTAATTTACCATACTGCATTTTATACAAACATTTCAGTGGCATGAATGGCAAGGGGTGAACCAGCTGGCACAGAAAGTCAGTTTACTGCATGGCACATTTACACACACACACTGACACTGACAGTAGGCCAATTCAGAAATGTTTTATTATTTTAAAATCTTTAAAATGTGAGAAGAAACCAAAGAAGTCAGACAAAACGTGTTGATTCAGGGAGAGCTGGGAATCAGAGTCAGGCATCTAACCACTGAATACCACGTCACCCTGTTAAAGGTTTACTGCACATTATCTTAAAAAAAAAAAAAAAAAACAAGGAAAATACAAAGAAGACTAAAAACAGACTCATTACTCTTCTAAATTACTATTATACATAAACCCATATACAGTGTAATTTCCTTTCAGCAGCATGCCATGTGTAGCTGATTCACTCAAAAACTATATCCCTTATTGTAACATGGCATGTTATGAGAAACATTCATTTAAAAAAGCTTTCTACATACCCTGCAAATTCAGTGAAAAAGGCAAATACTGTCCAGGAGTCTCATTTGCAAAATATGAATAGAAGAGTACTTTAGGAAGAAAATCGCACATAATGCAAAAGAGTATGACAGTATCTAAAGATAATCAGGACTGACACTGAAAAAAAGGTAGAAAGTGTATTTTTGCACACATATATATATAAAATGGGGCTGTGCGATGTCTTAAAAGTTCACGTGCTCACATTGTCATTGCAAAACATCAACGATAATCGATTACCATTGCCTGGTGCACAGGTGTTTCACCTCAGGATGCAGTAGTTTTGTTGTCTCACAGATTCCTCCAATTTAGCACATGTACCGCATTTGGTAATGTTATTACAATGATTCAAAGGCGATTCTTTCCAATTTTGCTTAAAATTACTACAAATCACAATGCTGTATTGGCATAAAACTGTAAAACTACAGAAGATCTGCCTCATCATGAAATGGATTTGAATAAATGTCTAACAACAAGAAACTAGAAGCATTTTTTTTAAGGAAACTAGAAGTTACTAATTATTTTTATTCACTCAAACACTGCGTCCTTAGTTGTTTTCTTTCTACCATCTTCTTAACTAAAACAAAATGAGCTGGCATATGTTATACAAAAAGTCCTACTTAGTTTTTTTCTTTATGTCATGGCTTGGCCTTTTCTTATCATGTGTGAAAAGAACATGCTGCAAAAAGCGCACAACGCTCAGTGTTGATTAGTATTGCAAGCTTGTAATGTATGATGTGCATGAATAAGGACAATACCACTGTCTTTTAAAAAAGGCAAGGCACTGCTTTGATATATAGTGTAATCAGTTTATTTCTGATTTACAGTTAGGTCCATAAATATTTGGACAGAGACAACTTTTTTCTAACTTTGGTCCTGTACATTACCACAATGAATTTTAAATGAAACAACTCAGATGCAGTTGAAGTGCAGACTTTCAGCTTTAATTCAGTAGGTTGAACAAAAAGATTGCATAAAAACGTGAGGCAACTAAAGCATTTTTTAACACAATCCCTTCATTTCAGGGGCTCAAAAGTAATGGGACAAATTAAATAACTGGAAATAAAATGTTCATTTCTAATACTAAAACCCTTTGCTGGCAATGACAGCCTGAAGTCTTGAACTCATGGACATCACCAGTTGCTGGGTTTCCTCCTTTCTAATCCTCTGCCAGGCCTTTACTGCAGCGACTTTCAGTTGCTGTTTGTTTGTGGGCCTTTCTGTTCGAAGTTTAGTCTTCAACAAATGAAATGCATGCTCAATTGGGTTAAGATCAGGTGACTGACTAGTCCATTCAAGAATTTTCCACTTCTTTGCTTTAATAAACTCCTGGGTTGCTTTGGCTGTATGTTTTGGGTCATTGTCCATCTGTATCATTAAACGCCGCCCAATCAATTTGACTGCATTTAGCTGGATTTGAGCAGCAGTATGTCTCTGAACTCCTCAGAATTCATTCGGCTGCTTCTGTCCTGTGTCACATCATCAATACACACTAGTGTCCCAGTGCCACTGACAGTCATGTACGCCCAAGCCATCACACTGCCT
The DNA here is from genome assembly GCF_016835505.1 of Polypterus senegalus. NCBI lineage: Eukaryota > Metazoa > Chordata > Cladistia > Polypteriformes > Polypteridae > Polypterus > Polypterus senegalus. Next base: position 69,761,217 of record NC_053160.1, on the reverse strand, counting down.
CCACCGTGTTTTATAGATGATGTGGTATGCTTTGGATAATGAGCTGTTCCATGCCTTCTCCATACTTTTTTCTTGCCATCATTCTGGTAGAGGTTGATCTTGGTTCCATCTGTCCAAAGAATGTTTTTCCAGAACTGTGCTGGCTTTTTTAGGTGTTCTTTAGCAAAGTCCAATCTAGCTTTTCTATTCTTGAGGCTTATGAGTGGCTTGCACCTTGCAGTGCACCCTCTGTATTTACTTTCTTGCAGTCTTCTCTTTATGGTAGACTTGAATATCGATACGCCTACGCCCTGGAGAGTGTTGTTCACTTGGTTGGCTGTTGTGAAGGGGTTTCTCTTCACCATGGAGATGATTCTGCGATCATCCACCACTGTTGTCTTCTGTGGACGTCCAGGTCTTTTTGCGTTGCTGAGTTCACCAGTGCTTGCTTTCTTTCTCAGGATGTACCAAACTGTAGATTTTGCCACTCATAATATTGTAGCAATTTCTCGTATTTCTTGTATTTTGTGTACACAGTACAATTACATTCCTCTTTGCTCGCAATAAGTGCTTGAAGTGGAACCAAATTACTGGCGGTACTCTGATAAGTTAGTGTCTTCTTCCACCTTTCAATTTGTTATTACTTTTACAGGATGGAATGGAGGGATCATTTTATATTATGCAATTTTCCCTCCATTCTGCATTAAAACATGAGATTATTTTTTTTTTGTCGACAATTACTACAAACTACATGAAGTAAGTACCATACTATATTTGAAAAAATATAATTTTTAGGTCATCCTGAAACTTTATAATATTTGTCACTTTGTTACCAGCTTGATGCTGTATCTATAAAGACCAGGTTTCGCAGGCTATGAAATGGTCATCCCTTTACTCTAATTCGCTCAGTAACTTGACTAATACACAAAAGTTTAACTGAGTAACTTAGGGGAAGTATTTAGAAATACAAAATGGAAGTTTTTGCATTAGTGAAATATGCACAGTACCTGATTAACAGTTGCTCCTACAGATCCTTGCAGAACCATTTGCAGCATCTTAGCATCGATTGGGTCTTGATGTGTGGCCACTGCTAGTTCCAAAGTTTTCTTCTGCATGTCTTCAATAGCAACTTCAATTGGGGTAAGGTCAAACTGACAGGGAGAATATGAGAAGAATGAAATATTTGCGGTTTTATTATGTTAAATTCGTTCATCCTTTCTTCAAAAGAAAATAAACATTAATTCATTCAGCAATTATTGAAACCCTTGTTCTCCATTATATTACTGGGTTGTGACAAGGTAGGAACCAACTTTGGATGAACACAATTCCACTGCAAAGCAAAACTATACGGATACCACAACTCACTGTCACATAAGTGCCAATTAAAGTAAATGGGCATGTCTTCAGACTCTGTGAGGAAATTAAATGGCTCAAGAGGATGCACACTGGCTCAAGAAAAACAGAATCCACACAGACAGCAACTTGGCTGGTTGTTACATGCAAGATATCTTTGTTGAGACACTAAACACTGTGTTGCTCTACTTCGATAATGACATCCAATGTTTTCTAATTATTATAATCTTCAATAATGGTGAATAATTTAAAAAACACACAAAAGAAAAAAAAGTTTCCTTCCTAAATCAAATGAGGATTTTCATTTCATTTCATTTTCTGTATCTCACAAGCCCAAAATTTACTTCAGATTAAACCAAAATATTTTCCAATGATAATCTGTCATCATCCATTTGTAGTGTGCTAAAGTCAAATATTTATAGTCTATTACCTTTAAAGATTATTTCCCTTGTTTATGGTTACTTACCTCTTCCTTCTGAATCACATTAATTCTTGTCTTGATGTAGGGGAATGCATGCATGGTTGTTAGGATGGTCTTTCGCTTGTACTGTTCACTGAGTTCTCCTCGAGGACGGCCACTTTTTGTAAATGGAGTGGTGTACATAAACCTTCGCAAATTGAAGTTCTTCTCAAAATAAGTCAATCGATCTTTCATTTCATACTCATCAAAAAATGGCTCCACAAATGTGATCTGTATATATGCCTAAAAATGTAAGATTTTAAAATCAGAAAATGAATACCCTTTGTACCACTAGCTTCAATGTAAACATATGTCAAGGTAGTTTATGACTAATATCCAGAGGCCTCGTTTATAAAGCTTGTGTATGCCAAAAAGAGGCTTGAAATGTGTGCATGTAACTTTCCACCGAAACATAAGGATTTATAAAAGAAAAATTAATAGGGAAACATGTATATTTATGGAAACTCTGACAGCACACTTGATCAAGTAGGGAAATGATAAAACCAGCTAAATGACAACTCTCATGCATAATCATTATAATTGATAATTCACTTTATCTGCCATGTACAATTTAGGAATCTGTGATTTTTCACATACCCCACCTTAGTCTCCAGTGACTCACAGAGATAGGCAGAGAGAAGCCAGGGGTCTGAGTGCAGGATCAGTTATTTATACAGCGCCCCTGGAACAATTTCAGGTTAATGGCCTTGCTCAAGGAATCCATCAGAATAGCATTCCTCCTGGAATTGCCGGTATTCGAACCAGCAACCTTCCAAATACTGTCCATCTTGAGAGGCGCTGCTATTTCTCTAATATTATAAATAACAATGCTAGTAATCCCAGAGTCTTATTTTCTACAATTGATCGTCTGTTAAACCCAGGTAACTCAAAGGAATGCCCCCAGAATACTTCCAGTGAAACCTGTGAGAACATTGCTGTATTTTTCAATCAAAAAATTAATGATATTAGAGATAACATAGTATATCTCCCCAACACTGCAGAACCTCCAAAGCTCCATTATAAACAAAAATGCTTTTACCAGGATAGATTTACCTGAATTACATAGTATAATCTCTCAACTGAAACCCTCCACCTGCGTCCTTGACCCAATACCAACCAGGTTTTTCAAAGAAATATCAGACGTGCTAATTGACAATATTCTGGACATAGTTAATTCGTCATTAGATATGGGGGTCTTTCCAGACTGTCTTAAGACTGCTGTAGTTAAACCCCTGATCAAAATTTTAGACCCATCTCCAACCTGCCCTTCTTAAGTAAAATTCTAGAGAAGGCAGTCATTTTGCAATTAAATGACCACCTCAATAAACATGCTATTCTTGATAAATTTCAGTCAGGTTTCAGAACAAATCACAGCACAGAAACTGCACTCGTTAAAGTAGTAAATGACTTGCGGGTAAATGCAGACAGAGGCCATTTATCTGTTCTCATCCTCTTAGATCTGAGTTCTGCATTTGACACCATTGATCACAATATTCTTAGAAATCGCCTTAGTCAATGGTGGGCCTCTCTGGCAGTGTCTTAAATTGGTTTGAATCCTACCTGGCAGGCAGAAAATTCTTTGTGAGTTGTGGTAATCACATGATATCCAATATGGTGTTCCACAAGGCTCTATCCTGGGTGCGCTGCTCTTCTCAACCTACATGCTTCCGTTAAGTCAGATTATCTCAGGTTACAACGTGAGTTACCACAGCTATGCTGATGACACACAGCTGTACTTATCAATAGCACCTGATGACACCGACTCTCTCGATTCACTAACACAATGTCTTACTGGTATTTCTGAATGGATGAATAGTAATTTTCTCAAACTAAATAAAGAGAAAACTGAAATCTTAGTAATTGGCAATAATGGATTCAATGAGGTTATCAGAAATAAACTTGATGCACCTAAAGTTAAGACGGAAGTAAAAAACTTAGGGGTAACCGTTGACTGTAATCTGAATTTTAAATCGCATATTCATCAGACCACTAGGACAGCATTTTTTCACTTAAGAAACATAGCAAAAGTTAGACCTCTTATATCATTGAAAGATGCTGAGAAATTAATTCACGCTTTTGTTTTCAGTAGACTAGATTACTGTAACGCACTCCTCTCAGGACTACCCAAAAAAGACATAAATCACTTGCAACGAGTGCAGAATGCAGCTGCTAGAATCCTAACTGGGAAAAGAAAATCCGAACACATTTCTCCAGTTTTGATGTCACTACACTGGTTGCCTGTGTCATTCAGGATTGACTTTAAAATACTGCTTATGGTTTATAAAGCCTTAAATAATCGCGCTCCATCTTATATATCGGAATGCCTGACACATTATATTCCAAATCGTAACCTTAGATCCTCAAATGAGTGTCTCCTTATAATTCCAAAAGCTAAACTTAAAAGAAGTGGTGAGGCAGCCTTCTGCTGTTATGCACCTAAAATCTGGAATAGCCTGCCAATAGGAATTCGCCAGGCTAATACAGTAGAGCACTTTAAAACACTGCTGAAAACACATTACTTTAACATGGCCTTCTCATAACTTCACCTTAACTTAATACTGATACTCTGTATGTTTAATTCATCACAATAACTATTCATAGTGGCTCTAAAATCTATACTGACCCCAGCTCTCTCTTCTGTTTCTTTTTACGGTTTCTTTGTGGTGGCGGCCTGCGCCACCACCACCTACTCAAAGCATCATGATGCACCACATTGATGGACTGAAAGCCAGAAGTCTACGTGACCATCATCATCAGGTCCTTCCATGAAAACCCTAAATACAAAGAGGACTGTTTGACTTATGTTAGGTAGATTGCCCAGAGGGGACTGGACGGTCTCGTGGTCTGGAACCCCTACAGATTTTATTTTTTTTCACCAGCTTTTGGAGTTTTTTTTTTGTTTTTTCTGTCCACCCTGGCCATCGGACCTTACTTATTCTATGTTAATTAATGTTGACTTATGTTTATTTTTTATTGTGTCTTCTATTTTTCTATTCATTTTGTAAAGCACTTTGAGCTACATTTTTTTGTATGAATATGTGCTATATAAATAAATTTTGATTGATTGATTGATAGATAATACATATCACCAAAGCTTATGTTGACAGGACCAACATATTGAACCTTAAAAATGAAGATATGATATACATTCTCTATTTGAGTTCCCTTTAAAGAGGGCCAATGCTGTGTATTTGCACTTAAGACTTTCTTGATTTCTCGTTGGTTTATATCAGCTACCTGTTGGCAATTCTCTGGAAACTGGCTGACAGGCGCAATGGTACTGAATGTGGTGGCTGGCTTATTGGTAAGGTTAATTGGCTGTACCCTCAGTTTTCTTATGGCCAGTGCTATTCATTGTAACAGCAATCACGCCATGTCCCAGGTAATTGCACCCACCCTCTAAGACACTTGTGCCTGACCCCAAGAATACAGAGGTGTGGCACTATAATTCTTTGCATGATCCTGCTCTCTTAGTTACAGAGCACTTTCTGATACTCTTGAATGCAGGTGGAAGTGACTTGATGGATCAGGAGGGAGCTGCTCTACCAGTCAATGAAGTTCTGCAGTATTGTGACTGCATATGTATGAAGCTGATTAGCATTCTCCATACATGGATGTTTCAAAGCAGCTTTGATGATGTGTGAACATGCTCACTTTTATAAGGTGAAGTGTGTACATAAAGTTTTATAAATTTCATTTTTTTTCTGCCATTTTCCTGTGTTTTTGGCATGTGCTTATTTTCATACTGAACTCCACAAAAAGTTTTATAAGTGATGCCCCAAGACTCTCACCAAGTTTTATACATTTAATACTTCACTATGACTACAGAAGCACATTTACAAACGTCCCTGTGCCTTCAACTATGCATACCATGCCAACATCCTATTTTTAATATAACTAAATGTACTGTGGCAGTAGGGGGCGCTAGTGCTCCCTTGAACCCTCAGGTATAACTCCAGACACCGGGTAAAAATCCAAGACTCTTTATTTTCTTCTATCACAAATGTGCACCAAGCACCCTCCACACTACTCATACAATAAACTAACAATAATGAATACAATAACCTCTCCTCCTCGCCCAGACACTTTGCTCCTCCACCTCCCAGCACAGCTCAGTGTCTGGACTGAGGCACCGTCCTTTTATAGCCCCTGACCCGGAGGTATTCCTGTCCCGACAGTCCATAGTTCCTTACTCCTTCCGGGTCAGGGCAATCAGTCCTTTTCTTTAACCCGGGAGCACGTTGTTCGTTCCTGTCACGCGGATCATGACGCACTCTCGGTCATAGGGCATAAAAGAGCCCATAAGCCCCCCTACAGTGGCCCCCAAGGTATCCAGCAGGGTTGTGTAAAAATACTACAAGGTCCATTATGCCCTGTTGGACCTCGGGGCATGATCCTGCTGTCGGGAGAGCTCCTCCTGGCGGCCTGGGGGTGCGGACCGGCATGGAAAGCCGGCAATCATCCACAGTACATTTTTGAGGCATTTAGGTTTTCTTTGTATACTTTATTAATCAGAAAATTAAGTTGAATTGATTGCTCCATTTTTAAATACTTATTTCAGTTACTTATTTGAACTTTTAAAAACAGAAGATGTTGATAAAAATCAAATCATATGAATTTTAAGAGGTCAAATTTTATTTGCTTTGAATTTGTTTTTCAGCTTGCTATTATACTATACACACTAGATGGTAACACAAAACCATATGAAAAGGTGCTTTGGTGCATTTCCTTGAACATGTAACTCTAGTAATAATGGCAATTTAATTCTTGTACAAAATGTATAAAACTTTGTGCAGTTAGTTGCATAGCAGAGACAACACATCTAGTAGCTTTTCCAAAGGTAATCAGGGAAGCCACACTTTCCACTACTGAGTCATGGATTTTAAGAAATTAAATTTCTGAGACTCTACCACATCATCACCAAGATTCTGTATCCATCTAAACAAAAAGATAAATGTCTGTGCATCTGTTTGTGTATCTGGCTGGTTGCTATGTGTGTTTCATTCTAACTGATGGTGCATTACAAACATTACCACTGCCTTTATGAATCCCATACCAAATGAAATGCAACAGAGACATGCATCACATGGAGCAATGCAAATGTTAACACTGATGTTTACATTGATTAATTAGATTTCAACTCATCATAGACAGGTAGTAAAGCAGTCAGATTTTTTTATTATAACATAAAAATGTATTATTTAATCAGTTTAAAGTTCCCATTCGCTAAATTTGTGTTAGTGATTTGGCATAATCCGTGCTACATAAAGCAAGAGTTCCACTGAGGTTCCTTTAAATAAGACAGCATGTCATTAAATATACTCATTAAAAATAGTTGAATAGCTAATTGCTGATTACTGTAACTGGAGATGTCCAAAATACGGCATATTTGCCGTTTCTTACTTTACTATACATTGATGCCTGCAATATAATATCATACTGAATCTTTACCCCCCACTATCAGATATAGTTTTTATTATTCTATAATTAATTTCTCTTTAATTTCAATAATACTTCACAAATTTTAATTTAGAACATCTTAAGAGTTGATGAAGAATTTTACAGCACTGAGTGAGTGCATTCTGTAAAGGTAATACGATAAAACACAACACTCAGGTTTAGCTAAACCAGAAACACAAAACCTCTTTTGTGTTTTCCATTACCAAAACTATATAATATAATACAGAATGAAGGATATTAATTTTGGGAAGTTGTAATCAGGGATGATTAGAAATATTATTGATTTTACTTGTGCTTTGGTTTACATCTATCAATACCACAATCAGAAATATGAATTTGAATGTACAATGTACATACTTTTTATGTTTTAAAAATAAAAGCAAGTCTATATAAATAAATTACAAAAATATGTAAATTAAAATAAAATGAGTTAACTGTAATGTCTTAAAGCCAGCACAATACCTTATTAGGATCCAACTTGGACTTGTCAACAGGTGTAGAATCTTTTATCACCTCTACTGCCTCTTGCCCAAAACACTGGCCATAAAATCCCTATATAAGCAACAACAAATAAAAAAATTTCACAAACTTGAGCAATGAATTAAAGAGGTGCTCTCCCTGACTCATTAAATTAATATGTAAATAGTTACAAAGATGTATATTAAAACTACAGTTAATTTAGTTAATAAAGGGGAAAGAAAATACTCATCAAATAAAAAACGTGCCAGTAATGTTGAGCAAGGGCAGTGCAATTTAAAATCATTAATGTACAGTATGTTAATAAATGTAATATAAAACAAATAATACTTAACACAATTAAAACTATTTGAAAGTTGTTTATTCAAGAATATTTCTGAAGACTCTTGGTAGCAACATGATATTCCAATTAATTACTATTATTTGCAATACCAAAACAGCACTGTCACTTGTATTGTCACACAAGTAAAGCGTACAGGACCTGCCACACCACTTGAACACCATTTCACTGCTATTGCATTGAATAAACAGATCTGGATTAAAACATTTTTATAAAAGTACCTATTGAAAAACTGAGAAACATGAAATAAACATTTTGAGCACAAGAGTAATTTATAATAGTTTAATAAATATGTCTGAGTTTGAGTGTGTGGGCTATTGAGTTGTATTTGTAAGAAAGTCACCATGTCAAATCCATCGTGACTAATGTTGTTATAAAATAAGGTAAAGTACTCATTTTCAAAACATACACACTTGCCTGCAAGCACTGACCAAACAACTTCAGAGAAGATGCCCCCTGAACGTGACCTTCCATCAATAGCTTCAGCATACCCGTATAAGCAGAAACACAAAGAGATTACATGATATTCTACCAGGTATGAAAATAGTAGATACTGAAGTCAGAACAATGAACAGACAATGACACAAAAATCGGAAGTTTAAAAAAAAACCAGGTTCAAAAGGCAGAAAGTCAAAACGGCACCAATCAGCAAAACACAAAATTGAGTCCAAAAATATCTGCAGAAAAAATACCATGCAAAAGTTCTGACTTGTCAAAGAGTTTTGAAAGCCAACTACCAAAAGCATTTAATTTCTAGAATTCAAAAACATTGACTCATGAGATAGCATCATACCATTTTAAATAGCCTCAACATCTGATGTCAACTGATGCAACTTATGGCCGTCAGAAAGTGGCAACTGGAATCATTTCAAATGTAAACAAACCAACAAAATGGCAGTGCCCATATCTAAATAATGAATACAAAATGGTGTTGTGGAAATGTAAAAAAATCACTGTAAAATAAAAAGATTCAGACTAAAAATGAAAACATTCAAAAAACAAAAATTGTAAGTTATAAGTTGAGTAAAAAGCAATAATGTACCGTAATCAAAAACATAAGGCAACACAAAACATAACATAATACAAAAAAGAACAATGTGTCAAAAAAGTAAGAAAACAGATACAGTAGAATCTCAGTTTAGTTGTGAATCGAAGCAATTTCCCCCATAGGATTGTATGTAAATACAATTAATCCGTTCCAGACCATACAAACTGTATGTAAATATATATATTTTTTAAGTTTTTAAGCACAAATATAGTTAATTAAACCATAGAATACACAGCGTAATAGTAAACTAAATGTAAAAACATTGAATAACACTGAGAAAACCTTGAACAACAGAGGAAACTAACACTGCAATAGTTTGCGCTATAGCGCTACCAACTGCTGGCTAAAAGCACTTTTTTAATGTGTTTAAGCACAGGGAAATAAATGAACATTTGAAAAATTCCGTAATTTAATAAACCACCAAGAAAAATAACATTGCAACAATGCACGCTATGAACCGATCGCAGGACACAGAAGTGAAAACAAAATCAAGCCCAGTGCATTCTTTAACTGCCTTCCTACCTTAATGCGTCCAGCTCCCTCTCGCGCTGCCTCTGTGTGTGTGTGTCGCGCTCTCTCTGGTACTGCCTCTTTGTGTGTGTATATGTGTGTCACGCTCTCTCGCGCTGCCTGTGTGTCTGCATCTCACGTTGCCTCTGTGTGTGTGTGTCACGCTCTCTCGCGCTGCCTGTGTGTGTCCGCGCGCACTGCCTGTATGTGGCGCTCTCTCGTGCTGCCTGTGTGTGTGTGTGTGTGTGTTCACTGTGTGCGCGCGCGCTCTGCCTGTGCGTGTGCGTCTGTTTCTCTCTCGCTGCCTGTGTGTGTGTGTGTGTGTTGCTTGCTGCACAGGAAATGCACAGAGAGAGACTGAACATGTACAAATCGAAAGGGAAACTGGCTTGTTCATATACCAAGTGTGTGGTCGTAAACCGAGTTGTACGTGTACCGAGACGTTCGTGAACCGAGGTTCCACTGTAAATATAAAAAGCACAAAATAGTCGAATACATTATATTTAAAAACTCTTTATTACTGAAAACTACACATGCAGAAGGCCCAAGCACTACAGGATAGCCAAACTACTCTTTTTAATAACTTTCCTTTTCTGTTACATGGTTCTAGTATGATTTTTGTTTTTTTGCTTTTTGTTTTGGTATTTGGAACATTTATATACCCAACCAAAATATTTGGATGGAATGGGACAAGAATACCCATCTAATGAAATGAAGGGTTGATCTCAAGCTGTATTCTAACAAGACTATATCAACAAGCAGCAAATTATAACAATTTGTAAGGCCTGCCACTTACAGAATAACACGGCCAGAATATTAGTGTTTATCTATAACAGATGATATTCAATGCACCATATAAATATTACATAATAATTTAATAAAAATCTATTGGTATCAATTCCAAAATTAAGATTACTTACCACAATATAGACTGACATAATGAAAGCATTAAGTATTAGCAACAAAATGCAGACTACTCATTGAATACTGTGGAGTTTGTTGGATAAAATGCTGGCTGAGCAATTACTTTTTAGCGCAAATGCAGTGACAATGAAACAAGTATATGCAACACTTGCTCTATGTTGCTGAAGCAAGGAATTAAATTATAAAGCAAGTCGAATCTGTTATCTAAAAGGACATCATTTGGACAAATACACTGCCTGCCTCAAAGTTCAATGGTAAAAACTTACTCTGTCAGATGCTCTATTGTCAATTAAGCTGTTTTTGAGAAATCTTCAGTTAGAGAAACCTTCATTTAATACAGCCTGAATTTCATGTTTCAGCCAAGGTGTGTTCCCTGGCTTATGTTTATTTTCCTTTCTGCATCTTTTTTGTTTGTTTAAAAGTATTATTTTTCAGATATTTATTGCAATCATATAATTTTATTTATATTATGTTTATTTAGTATTTAGATCTATGTATTTTGCATTGTTCTCCTATGTTTCTTGTACTTTGTGGGCAGAACCCCAAGAGGCAGGACCACCCTGATGTCACCACTGAAGGACAGCCTATTTACAGTGCATCTGGAAAGTATTCACAGCGCATCACTTTTTCCACATTTTGTTATGTTGAAGCCTTATTCCAAAATGGATTAAATTCATTTTTTCCTCAGAATTCTACACACAACACCCCATAATGACAACGTGAAAAAAGTTTACTTGAGGTTTTTGCAAATTTATTATTAAAAATAAAATTTGCTCAATACTTTGTTGATGCACCTTTGGCAGCAATTACAGCCTCAAGTCTTTTTAAATATGATGCCACAAGCTTGGCACCCGTATCCTTGGCCAGTTTCGCCCATTCCTCTTTGCAGCACATCTCAAGCTCCATCAGGTTGGATGGGAAGCGTCGATGCACAGCCATTTTAAGATCTCTCAAGAGATGTTCAATCGGATTCAAGTCTGGGCTCTGGCTGGGCAACTCAAGGACATTCACAGAGTTGTCCTGAAGCCACTCCTTTGATATCTTGGCTGTGTGCTTAGGGTCATTGTCCTGTTGAAAGATGAACAGTTGCCCCAGTCTGAGGTCAAGGGCGCTCTGGAGCAGGTTTTCATCCAGGATATCTCTGTACATTGCTGCAGTCATCTTTCCCTTTATCCTGACTAGTGTCCCAGTTCCTGCCACTGAAAAACATCCTCACAGCATGATGCTGCCACCACCATGGTTCACTGTAGGGATAGTATTGGCCTGGTGATAAGCGGTGCCTGGTTTCCTCTAAATGTGACGCCTGGCATTCACACCAAAGAGTTCAATCTTTGTCTCATCAGACCAGAGAATTTTGTTTGTCATGGTCTGAGAGTCCTTCAGGTGCCTTTTGGCAAACTCCAGGTGGGCTGCCATGTGCCTTTTACTAAGGAGTGCCTTCTGTCTCGCTACTCTATCATACAGGCCTGATTGGTGGATTGCTGCAGAGATGGTTGTCCTTCTGGAAGGTTCTCCTCTCTCCACAGAGGACCTCTGGAGCTCTGACAGAGTGACCATCAAGTTCTTGGTCACCTCCCTGACTAAGGCCCTTCTCCCCCATCGCTCAGTTTAGATGGCCGGCCAGCTCTAGGAAGAGTCCTGGTGGTTTCAAACTTCTTCCACTTACGGATGATGGAGGCCACTGTGCTCATTGGGACCATCAAAGCAGCAGACATTTTTCTGTAACCTTCCCCAGATTTGTGCCTTGAGACAATCCTGTCTCAGAGATCTACAGACAATTCCTTTGACTTCATGCTTGGTTTTGTGCTCTGACATGAACTGTCAACTGTGGGACCTTATATAGACAGGTGTGTGCCGTTTCAAATCATGTCCAATCAACTGAATTTACCACAGGTGGACTCCAATTAAGCTGCAGAAACATCTCAAGGATGATCAGTGGAAACAGGATGCACCTGAGCGCAATTTTGAGCATCATGGCAAAGGCAGTGAATACTTATGTACATGTGCTTTCTCAATTTTTTCATTTTTAATAAATTTGCAAAAATCTCAAATAAACTTTTTTCACATTGTCATTATGGGGTGCTGTGTGTAGAATTCTGAGGAAAAAATGAATTTAATCCATTTTAGAATAAGGCTGTAACATAACAAAATGTGGAAAAAGTGATGCGCTGTGAATACTTTCCGGATGCACTGTATTTGAGGCTGCTGACCTAATAGCTAATGCTTTACTGATTTACTGATTAATGCTTGAAGAGTGCTATTCTTGTATTGAGTTTCTGACTTCTTGAAGTTTTAGTTCTGTTTTTAGATTTGGATTAATGAATTGTGGATTTGTATTTGCTGTAGTGGTTTTCCTTTGCATTTTTGCCTTGCTATTGTTTTTGTTCTTCCTTTGTTTATTTTAAATAAATGTCATTATTTGCAAAGATTTTGGATTAAATTTAGACTTAAACTAAGGGGGTTTCATGCTTCCTCTCCCTTGTGTATCATTTATGTGTATTTTGTATAATTTGAGACATCTGGAACTTTTAAAACCAGATTCCCTTTTATGGCCTGTGATGGCCAGAGCCTGCCTATGGAGTTTTGGGTAAGGTTGTCAAGGGTGAGGCTTTTCCTGGAAAGGCTATGAAAGGCCCTGTCCTGTTTTGAGTCTTTTGGAGGTCTTACCCAATTTTACCATTTTGTATCTTGCTCATCATCACACTGAAAGCTACATTTCAGCCAAAGTAAGTCTTGTTTCCATTTACTCTAACTTAAATATAACAAAAAGAGAGCTTGTGTTTCTTTAGATTAGATTTGCTCCTAAAACTTTGTTAACTGAAAAAGGTTAAAAATATGTATGGAAAGATGTTATCTCATTTAAACTGTATGTGATCCTTTAAGCCAACAGTTTATACTGAAACATAATTGCAATTTGCATATTAGCAAAAATAATGTAGAAAAAACTAAGAAATACATATCAATAAAGGTACTGGATATGTCAGATACTGCAGCTCTAAGGAAGTATATATCTATGGTTTTTTTTAGCAATTTAAGCACACATAGCTTTCAAGCTGATATGCAGACAATTGAATAAATGGTAGAAAAATAAAAACATCTGTATCTAGAAAATGATATAACCCAGCCACAGGGGATAAATGGGGAGGGTTACGTCAGGATGGGCATCCGGTGTAAAATTTTGCCAAATCAATATGCGGACAACAATACAAATTTCCATACCGGATCGGTCGAGCCCCGGGTTAACAATGACTGCCACCAGTACTGTTAGCCAACAGGGTGCTGGAGGAAATTAGACTACTATTGGCCGAAGAAGAAGGAGAAGAAGAGGGGGGAAACATGTCCGAAGGCAGGAGGAGAGGAGGAAAGTAAAGAGAGTGGAACTGAGGGTAGGAACTTTGAATGTTGGCAGTATGACTGGTAAGAGGAGAGAGTTAGCAAATATAATGGAGAGAAGGAAGGTTGATATATTGTGCGTGCAAGAGACTAAAGGAGTAAGGCCAGGTGGATCGGAGGTGGATTCAAATTGTTCTACCATGGTGTGGATGGGAGGAGAAATGGAGTTGGGGTTATTCTGAAGGAACAGTATGTCAAGAGTGTTTTGGAGGTGAAAAGAGTGTCAGACAGAGTAATGATTATGAAGCTGGAAATTGGAGGTGTGATGATGAATGTTGTTAGTGCATATGCACCGCAAGTTGGGTGTGCAATGTGTGAGAAAGAAGATTTTTGGAGTGAGCTGGATGAAGTGATGAACAATGTACCTAAGGCACAGAAAGTGGTGATTGGAGCGGATTTCAATGGGCATGTTGGTGAAGGGAACAGTGGAGACGAGGATGTGATGGGTAGGTATGGTGTCAAGGAGAGGAATGAAGAAGGTCAGAGGATAGTAGATTTTGCCAAAAGGATGGACATGACTGTGTTGAATACGTATTTTAAGAAGAGGGAGGAACATAAGGTTACGTATAAGAGTGGAAGAAGGTGCACACAGGTAGATTACATCATATGCAGAAGAGTTGATCTGAAGGAGACTGAAGACTGCAAAGTGGTGGCAGGGGGAAAGTGTAGCTAAGCAGCATAGGATGATGGTCTGTAGGATGACGCTGGAAATCAAGAAGAGGAAGAGAGTGAGGGCAGAGCCAAGGATCAAATGGAAGTTGAAACAGGAAGACTGCAAGGTAGAGTTAAGGGAGGAGGTGAGACAGGCACTGGGTATCAGGGAAGAGTTACCAGACAGCTGAGAAACTACAGCAGATGTAGTAAGGGTGACAGCAAGAAGGGTGCTTGGAGTGACATCTGGAAAGAGGAAGGAGGAAGAGGTAACCTGGTGGTGGAATGAGGAAATACAGGAGAGTATACAGAGGAAGAGGATGGCAACGAAGAAGTGGGATTGTCAGAGAGATGCAGAAAGTAGACAAGAGTACAATGAGATAAGGCGCAAGGTGAAGAGAGAGGTGGCGAAGGCTAAAGAAAAGGCATATGACGAGTTGTATGAGAGGTTGGACACTAAGGAGGGAGAAAAGGACCTGTACTGATTGGCTAGACAGAGGGACCGAGCTGGGAAAGATGTGCAGAAAGTTAGGGTGATAAAGGATAAAGATGGAAACATACTCAAAAGCGAAGAGAGTGTGTTGAGCAGATGGAAAGAGTACTTTGAGAGGCTGATGAATGACGAGAACGAGAGAGAGAAGAGGTTGGATGATGTGGAGATAGTGAATCAGGAAGTGCAATGGATTAGCAAGGAGGAAGTAAGGACAGCTATGAAGAGGATGAAAAATGGAAAGGCCTTTGGTCCAGATGACATACCTATGGAAGCATGGAGGTGTTTAGGAGAGATGGCAGTGGCGTTTTTAACCAGATTGTTTAATGGAATCTTGGAAAGTGAGAAAATGCCTGAGGAGTGGAGAAGTGTACTTGTGCCGATATTTAAGAATAAGGGGGATGTGCAGGACTGCAGTAACTACAGGGGAATAAAATTGATGAGCCACAGCATGAAGTTATGGAAAAGAGTAGTGGAAGCTAGGCTAAGAAGTAAGGTGATGATTACTGAGCAGCACTATGGTTTCATGCCAAGAAAAAGCACCACAGACACAATGTTTGCTCCGAGGATGTTGATAGAGAAGTTTAGTGAAGACCAGAAGGAGTTGCATTGTGTCTTTATGGACCTGGAGAAAGCATATGACAGGGTGCCTCAAGAGTAGTTGTGGTATTGTATGAGGAAGTCGGGAGTGGCAGAGAAGTACATAACAGTTGTACAGGATATGTATGAGGGAAGTGTGACAGTGGTGAGGTCTGCGGTAGAAGTACGGATGCATTCAAGTAGAAGGTGGGATTACAGCAGGGATCGTCTCTGAGCCCTTTCTTATTTGCAGTGGTAATGGACAGGTTGACAGACGAGATTAGACAGGAGTCCCGTGGACTATGATGTTTGCTGATGACATTGTGATCTGTAGCGATAGTTGGGAGCAGGTTGAGGAGACCCTGGAGAGGTGGAGATATGCTCTAGAGAGGAGAGGAATGAAGGTCAGTAGGAACAAGACAGAATACATGTGTGTAAATGAGAGGGAGGTCAGTGGAATGGTGAGGATGCAGGGAGTAGAGTTGGCGAAGGTGGATGAGTTTAAATACTTTGGATCAACAGTACAGAGAAATGGGGATTGTGGAAGAGAGGTGAAAAAGAGAGTGCAGGCAGGGTGGAATGGGTGGAGAAGAGTGTCAGGAGTAATTTGTGATAGACGGGTATCAGCAAGAGTGAAAGGGAAGGTCTACAGGACGGTAGAGAGACCAGCTATGTTATATGGGTTGGAGACAGTGGCACTGACCAGAAAGCAGGAGACAGAGCTGGAGATGGCAGAGTTAAAGATGCTAAGATTTGCATTGGGCGTGACGAGGATGAACAGGATTAGAAATGAGTACATTAGAGGGTCAGCTCTGGTTGGATGGTTGGGAGACAAAGTCAGAGAGGTGAGACTGCATTGATTTGGACATGTGCAGAGGAGAGATGCTGGGTATATTGCGTGAAGGATGCTAAGGATAGAGCTGCCAGGAAGGAGGGAAAGAGGAAGGCCTAAGCAAAGGTTTATGGATGTGGTGAGAGAGGACATGCAGGTGATGGGTGTAATAGAACAAGATGCACAGGACAGAAAGATATGGAAGATGATCCACTGTGGCGACCGCTAACGGGAGCAGCTGAAAGAAGAAGAAGAAGATCTAGAAAATGATAAATGATCATAGAAAGAGTACTTTGGCATTTCTACAAATCCAGAATAACACCAAAGGGTCCAAAAGATATCTAAAAAAACTGGAAAAACAAAAAAAGTACATATTGTAGAACACTACACTGCATAGGCCATGTTACACCAATAATTATTGTTCAGGTTAGCTGGCTAAAATGGACTGATGCCCATATCCAACACACATAGCACAGATCCACCGTTGTACAGTCAGTACTGCCACAGCACAATACTTCAGTTTGATTCTGATTCCGGACTTCCTCATACCATAGTTTATGCATTTTCCAAGGTTTGTGTGAAGCTAACAACACTACACTTCTCAGGCATATTCAAAAGCAGATGCTATCATCCATAATCTATGTTTTTGTCCTGTTGATACACTCTGATCATCTGTTGAGTTTACTGCTTTGCCTGAAAGTACCTCCTAAAAAGTATTTTCATTCTATAAATCTATGTTTTCTGAAGTGGATTTCTATAAATGTATGCTATGTAATAAGCTTTCAGGAAAGGCCCCTGATAATGCCTGCCATTTCCTGGTTGCTTGAATTTCATATTCAAAAAAATGTTAACGTGTTTAATGATAGTTTTGAAGAAAGTTTAAGAGTATGTCATACAGAAAGATTATAGTGTGCAGGCAGTCTGCTAAAGTGGCAATGATAGTAGAAAGATAACCACAAGTTTACCTCCAACTGACTTTCAGTGACATAATAAGCAATGACATCATTTCACCTCTCAATTCTAATGCCATATAAATGCTTACCCTTGTAAAACTGTGATTTCTCCTTTGCATATAACACACTGCAGTCCATTGCGAAATATAGTTTGATGAGTTTAACTTTAGTTAAAGTGAAAATGTTTAAAACAAACAATAAGCAACATTTTGAAGGTTTATAATACAAACATATAATTATGTGTGTATTTTTTAGAATTTTACCTCTAATCTATGTGATATTTCTGGCAGTTTTGTAAAGGCAGGCTCCTTATAAATAAATTCTTGTTCATCTAGACCTCCAAACTTAGATCCATAGAATCCTACACGAAAGTAGGTACCAAACATTCTCTTGTGACCCTGTATAAAAGAAATTTCAATGTGTTTTAGTACTTTAATCTTTCAAGCCAAAAATAGTTTCTTACAATCACCAAAATTAATATTTTTCATAGAACAGTATACAGCAAATGACTGGCATGTGCCCTTTAAAAGTAAAATGGATAATTCAGTGATGGTTCATGACAAGAAAAATAGAAAAGTACCTTTGTGACAACATGCAAATTGATTTAACAACCATCTGAAAATAAAAAATGACAGAGCAATCTGAATTCAAAGAAGCAGCAGGTAAAGGTATGTTTTCCAACTGTAAATACTTTTCTTTTTTGCACTGACTGCTCATATTCCCTTTTTTCCATGGTGTACTATAAACTTCTTTTTTGTCCTAATTAGCTTGAGAAAAAATAACATCCAGAAGCGAAAGCAAGATGCAAAGTTCATCTAAGCTAGAATAAATAATTTCACAGGTACATACAGTGGTGTGAAAAACTATTTGCACCCTTCCTGATTTCTTATTCTTTTGCATGTTTGTCACACAAAATGTTTCTGATCATCAAACACATTTAACCATTAGTCAAATATAACACAAGTAAACACAAAATGCAGTTTTTAAATGATGGTTTTATTATTTAGGGAGAAAAAATCCAAACCTACATGGCCCTGTGTGAAAAGTAATTGCCCCTTGTTAAAAATAACCTAACTGTGGTGTATCACACCTGAGTTCAATTTCTGTAGCCACCCCCAGGCCTGATTACTGCCACACCTGTTTCAATCAAGAAGTCACTTATATAGGAGCTACCTGACACAGAGAAGTAGACCAAAAGCACCTCAAAAGCTAGACATCATGCCAAGATCCAAAGAAATTCAGGAACAAATGAGAACAGAGATCTATCAGTCTGGTAAAGGTTATAAAGCCATTTCTAAAGCTTTGGGACTCCAGCGAACCACAGTGAGAGCCATTATCCACAAATGGCAAAAACATGGAACAGTGGTGAACCTTCCCAGGAGTGGCCGGCTGACCAAAATTACCCCAAGAGCGCAGAGACGACTCATCCGAGAGGTTACAAAAGACCCCAGGACAACGTCTAAAGAACTGCAGGCCTCACTTGCCTCAATTAAGGTCAGTGTTCACGACTCCACCATAAGAAAGAGACTGGGCAAAAACGGCCTGCATGGCAGATTTCCAAGACGCAAACCACTGTTAAGCAAAAAGAACATTAGGGCTCGTCTCAATTTTGCTAAGAAACATTTCAATGATTGCCAAGAGTTTTGGGAAAATACCTTGTGGACTGATGAGACAAAAGTTGAACCTTTTGGAAGGCAAATGTCCCGTTACATCTGGCGTAAAAGGAACACAGCATTTCAGAAAAAGAATATCATACCAAAAGTAAAATATGGTGGTAGTGGTGTGATGGTCTGGGGTTGTTTTGCTGCTTCAGGACCTGGAAGGCTTGCTGTGATAGATGGAACCATGAATTCTACTGTCTACCAAAAAATCCAGAAGGAGAATGTCCGGCCATCTGTTCGTCAACTCAAGCTGAAGCGATCTTGGGTGCTGCAACAGGACAATGACCCAAAACACACCAGCAAATCCACCTCTGAATGGCTGAAGAAAAACAAAATGAAGACTTTGGAGTGGCCTAATCAAAGTCCTGACCTGAATCCAATTGAGATGCTATGGCATGACCTTAAAAAGGCGGTTCATGCTAGAAAACCCTCAAATAAAGGTGAATTACAACAATTCTGCAAAGATGAGTAGGCCAAAATTCCTCCAGAGTGCTGTAAAAGACTCATTGCAAGTTATTGCAAACGCTTGATTGCAGTTATTGCTGCTAAGGGTGGCCCAACCAGTCATTAGGTTCAGGGGGCAATTACTTTTTCACACAGGGCCATGTAGGTTTGGATTTTTTTTCTCCTTAAATAATAAAAACTATCATTTAAAAACTGCATTTTGTGTTTACTTGTGTTATATTGGACTAATGGTTAAATGTGTTTGATGATCAGAAACATTTTGTGTGACAAACATACAAAAGAATAAGAAATCAGGAAGGGGGCAAATAGTTTTTCATACCACTGTAGCTAAATATTCCTTAGGGAGATGATGATGTCTCTGTGAAATGGAACTATGCCATGTTTAAGTTATAGCAGACGACACTTGCTTAGAAGAACCACCACTTTGCTGCATACAATATGTCACTTATTTGGGTACTGCATGCTGTAGTTATTGCATTGATTGAGTGTGGTTTTGCTTCCTTTTGCATACTGCACTCTAGATATTCATTATATTGGTTTTATTTATTCAGCTACCCACAAAGAGATTGTGGTTCTGGATAC
Organism: Polypterus senegalus; assembly: GCF_016835505.1. Taxonomy (NCBI): domain Eukaryota; kingdom Metazoa; phylum Chordata; class Cladistia; order Polypteriformes; family Polypteridae; genus Polypterus; species Polypterus senegalus. Next base: position 69,741,060 of record NC_053160.1, on the reverse strand, counting down.
TGCTAGACAGGTCCTCCTAGCACAATGGAGATTGCGAGAAACAAAATTTTAACACATTTGCAGACAATCATTCACTCAAAAAATCATGTACATAGTGGGTATATTACTAGGCTTGGAACCACTGAAACAAAACTTTCCTTTACAAGTCTTACAGGTTTTAGTCCTTTCACAGATGCTTTTGTTATCAGATGTGAATATATGTAAATTTTATTCCATTTTATTCCTTGATATTCCACTGAATATTTGCTTCAGGTAAAAAACCACATGGGAAAGTGCTGCCAAATATAATTTTAAGTGATAGGGCATTTGCTAGATTCTTAAATCTTTCCATTTCATTGGTGTAATTTGTGGTGCAATGTGCGTAGTTTTCAGAAAATATAATCCATATTTAGTGTGGCACTAGTTATGCAAATATTAGAGATTTATCAATATTTATACATAGGTTAAACTCATATAGCACTTACACACATACACAAAACAGGTTTAGTATGTACCTAAATTATGAGACATTTAATTAGCTGTGAAACATAGTCATTCTGAAATGTAAGAATCCTAGAAAATATGACTACAGCCAAAGATCAAGCACAAAGTCATTCATATAGCCAAAAACATGGTGGTTTATTCTAATTAGAGCAAAAGAGATAAGAAAGGGAATATATGGACAGGTTGGACATACATGGAATCAATTCACTTATTGTGCTAAGGCTTATAAATAACATTTCGATTAAGATGATAAAGACAGGTTGCTGCTGCGCACTGTCAAATGGTTTATTTTTAAGGAAATCAACCTTAAAAGTCAAGATAAGTGCCATTTTCTCTAATACCTTTAGTGTTTTTTTTTTCACAATATGTTTTAAGGCATGTGTGGATGTACCAGGCCATGAGATAAGCCCGTGGCCCTGTAAAATACTGCATGTTCTCTAAACACTGTTTTCTGTGCTTTTATAAACTCTTAAGAGATGTAAGTACTTGAATGATTTTTGTCATTCAGTGCTATTAAAATTGTGTATGTACCTGTACCATTTCTGCCTCACATAACAGACTGCAAGTTGGAAAGATGCTGGAAAGAAATGTGGAAAGCAAGATCTTAATATTTTTGAAGAAAGCAATATGTATACGCCCCTGACTGCCTTAAGATAACACATTTATACTTTCATAATCTACAATTTGTAGAAAATGCTGGTGGTAATGTTGGTGCTTACTTACCTTTTTTATAATACTGTCAAAGGCTTTATGTAGTTTATCATGAGTGACAGACAGCTTACGGAAATCTCTGTGAGCTTCCAATACAGGGATGACAATTTTGTACACTTCATTTACAGTCTCATAGAGTCCAGCCTGACAAGAAAACACATATCAAAGAATTTAAACAAATGGCTTACTCATTCACTGATTAATTTATATTACACATTTGTCCTAGTCATGGGGAGCCACGGCCTAAGCTAACAGAAACAGAACATTGTACTTGAATGAGTCCTCCACCAATCACGCACCACCATTAAACCTCTATACACAATTTGTGGCAATTTTGGGTTGTGAAAATCATCATAGAAAAGCTGTGGATTTGAAATGACAATGATGCTCAGTAACACGGTACACAACAGTTCATTACCGAAGTGTAAGCCTTTTAAGTTAATGGTAATGGTAAATTCACAAAGGTTTTGGCTTAATTTGAGTAGAATGTAGGTTTAACATAGCAACACAGATACCCTCTATAAGCTAACATGTTAATGGAATAACATCAATGCTCTGCTATGCTTATGTATTTAGACAATAGAATGATCTCAGATTGTAAGTAGACATCTAGAAAGAAACATGAACCATGAGACAAAATTTTTTGAAGGCATATAGTTTTCTGATTGCTAACGTTACATCATGTACGTAAGGTCCCAGTGTATGTGATAACATATAGGACTTAAGAAATGTAACTAAGATACTGAAACCTTAAACTAAATATCATAGAGAAGACGTTTTTCCTTTTTTTGCATATTATTAACTTTCTTTCTTATTTTTTATGTGAACTGCTTTTCTAAAACTTTTACAACAAAGACACTTGGACTGTGGACTTTATTTACATGATTCATACTATTTGCTGAAACCTTTCTAGTAGATGCATTTTTAATTAGCTGGAAACCCTTGTCAAATGCAGCTAGTAGTCAAGCCTTTGATTATTCAATTCAGACATGCACAAGTTAACGTGCAAGTTTACTTTCTTTCAAAAGGGGAAGATCTCAAAATAAAAATAAATATATATATTTTTTCATTTAGCCTCGCATTAGTCAAACACAAAACACAATAAGGCCTGCCTGAAAAACAAATTTTTCATGTGCTTCACCTGATGAGGATTGCTATGGCGACAAACAAAGCAGGTTAAACCAGAATTCCCCAGAAATGGTCTCAACTTCTTCAGTGAATTCCCTACGTCTAGCTTAGACATACAATCTTTAGATGACAAATCTACAAAATCCATTGTTGACTTTTGACTCAAGGTGTTCTAGAAATAGGTATACTTATGAGCCACATTGTATGATCACCTGATTTTGTTATAGACAATCCATGCCCAGCAAAGATAATTCACTGCTCAGACTTTTCAGCCAGGCTGCGGCTTAGATCACACTCCAGCAGGCAGCTACAATATTACCCACGTCAGTAAGAAAACTAAATAATGTCAAACAACACAGCAAATTTTATTTTCTCTCAAGGCTGAATTCACGATGAGTTACTGTCCTTTTCTTAGGTGCACACTTTAACTGTATACAAATAGCATTGAACTGGGCAGTGGAAGTGTTATCAAAAATACAATTAATAGACATACATATCTCTCATTACTAAGTCTTTAAGAACAATCTGAATTAACAACAACATTTAAGGCCATTACAAGGAGCAAGAATATAGTGTGTGTTGTTAATCTGCCTTTGCATTATAATGTGAAAAGTTTCCGCAGAAGTTCTTTCTTCTGTTGTTCCCTTTCGTGTCCTTTTCTGAAATATAATTAAGTATGCTGATATGATAAACCTTCACAGCCTATTAGTCATCATATTGCTGTAAGGCATTTTTTGACAGAATGCTGATACTTCTTTTATTATACTTTTACTTATTTTCCTGGTAAAATGGAGCATATACTTTGGAAGCTTAAAAATCCATCATACTTCAAATATTCACTGTAATGAAATTTTAGCTTTCTTACATGTCAGCACATCTCCACAAACAAATTGACTGAATGACTTAGATGTTCATAATTCACACATATAAAACTATTATGTATAATCGTCACCCCCCTTCTCTAATCATCAAAATAAAACTCACAGTGCTGAACAGTTCAGCTGCTTGCTCAAGCAGCCCCACCAGGCCATTTTCAGTGAAGTACCTCCCACTACAAATGCCGTCTTCATCAGGGGACAGAATGTCATCTGAAACTGCTGATTCTTCCAACACATTAGAGGAGACATTCTTCGAAAAAAAAAAAAAAAAACAACGCATGAAAAAGAAACATTTTGAGGTCATTTACTATGCATCCTATTCTAAACTTGCAAAAATTACTAAAAGTTCTTCATGTGTACTTCATACCTGAAAGCTGACACTACCCACAGGCAGATAGTTGTGATCCTCCAGCATGCTTAGATATTCAGCAACAAGTGCACTTGCATGAACCAAACACATGGCTGCCTCCGTATAGCACTTCCTTTTTGTATGTTTCTCTGCCATATTCTGCAGCCAGGTGAGGCGAAGATCTGGAGATGTCTGATACCCTTTGGCAATTCTGAGAAATAAAGAAATATAGGTTGTTTATGAAAACTATTATCAATCAATCAATCAATCAACATTTATTTATATAGCACATATTCATACAAAAAAAATGTAGCTCAAAGTGCTTTACAAAATGAATAGAGAAATAGAAGACACAATAAAAGATAAACATAAGTCAACATTAATTAACATAGAATAAGAGTAAGGTCCGATGGCCAGGGTGGACAGAAAATTTATTTATTTAATAGATATTACAAGAAGAAGCAACATTTTTGTATTGATCGTCTCCGTGTTTCTATATGAAAGTGGCATGGTTTATATAAACATTATTTGGGTGAAACAGGGAAGATTCTGGGAACTGCAGATAACACATTCATAATAAGTCAGGAAGAGTTGGGAAAAAACTGGCAAACATCATAGGTGATATTCATGTGAAGCAGCTGGGATATGACAACTATGCAAATACAAAACAAAATAAAAAAATTCATATAACTAAACTTTAGTTTTACCAATTCATCAAAAATTAGATGCATCTTAAAAGACAATATAAATAGACTGAAAATAAACTTTTCTTGGGTTATTATATATCATTATAATTCAATCACATCATTTTAGGAAAACAATTTAAAAAGCTGATGGAAATTTGATATCACACAAAGTATACATCCTAATTTTATATGTATTTCAGAATCTGCTTTCATATAAACTGCTTGCATTTCTTTAACACGACATTTAACTGTACACTTTGATGTGAAACACTAAAACCAGAGACGGGTTGGCTGAGTGGTTACATTTGCCACCCCACAGATCTAGAATTATTTTGTACACTCTGTACATTTTTCCCATGTCTACATGTGTTTTTCCACACACACCTCCCTCCATATACATGTGTGTTATGTCAATAACGAAGTTTGAGTGAATACATGAGTTGGCCCAGCAATGGACTGACACTCCACCAATGGGTGTTTCCTGCCTTGTGTCTCATATTGCTGGAATAGGCTCCAATGCTAAACAACCCTGAATTAAATTAACCAGGGTTAAGAATGTTGCATGCTTCCATGTAATCACTGTAGAGTGGTTTGAAAATAAAACAGACATTTGATTTGTTTAAACAATTATATTTTTCCTTTATTCAGTTAGACCTGCTGCTTCACAGTTTAAAAAAGTCTGAGCATGAACCCCAGTTTGGTCACTGTCTATGTGGAGTTCCTTCATTTTCCCTATACATAGAGTAATCCAGTTTTCATCCAACAATCCAAATATATGAATGTTAATTTGGCTGTTCACTCTTATCTGGCCAAGTATGAATAATGATGGATGCGCATATGAATATGCGCTGTTAACAACTGGCTTCCTTCCTGGTACAGCTAGGACAGACTTTGGCTCCCCAGCACCCTCAACCGAATTCAAGTTTGCAGGAAATTGACTTTTTAATAACAAAGAAAAACACTGAGATTTTGCTTTGCCCTTTTTAAGAGATTATAATGTATGCAAGTGTCTGGTTAGCTGCAAACAATCAATAAACATATATAGTATATTATATCTTTTGCTTTCAAAATTCAGTTAAAAACAAACTTTTAATCTGCATAGCCCTGATGTACTGAAAAATTTAGTAGTTCCTACTTCACTGCTCTAGACTTTCTAATAAAATATTTTGTACTATTACACACTCCATGCTTTCTATAGTTGTTACAGAAATTATGCATACATACGACTGTCAGATGTATATAAAGCATATATCAGTATATCTTAATATAATTATTATGAATAAATCTATAATGATCTAATGTATAATGATTATTATTATGATTAAATCTCAAAACATTTTTATGTCACCATGTGGTCTAGGTTCATCTCCTGGATAACTTATTTATGTGTGCCAAGTACATCTTAGCAAATTAGAGTGGATTATCAGGATGATACAAGCAAGTATAATGATAAAAAGACATTATTGTAGACATCTTGAAGTTATTATTTTACTCAGTTTCATACAAGTACCATTTATGTGTCAAAAGGTTTACTGCACACTATATCACATCATACTGGTGTACTTTCATACCTGTACATGAGGTCCATTAGCATTTCTGGATCTTCCTGGAATTCCCTCATTTTCACTGTGTCAGACAAGATACTGTTCAGATTGTTGAGCATGTCATCAACCTGTGCATCATATATTGAATTGTTTTGTTAAGTATTTATTGACTGATTAAGCCTTTACTCAAGTGCAATTTTTTTTCCAAAAAAGCATTTTACCACTAATAGTAGCTTTAACTGTTAAGTACAATTAATGAGTCATTGCATATATTAATGTGTCTCAGGCAAAGAAACGTGTGATCTGCTGTACTATCTAAATAATAACGCCCAGCACAAAATTGTGTAGTGTTCTGACTGGGTCAGTGATTAATTCAGCACTGGTACTTTTGTGATGCTGAGTTAGTTACACCTCTTTCTCATTAAAAATAGCCTTCATAAATTCAGAAAGATTAGAGATTTGCTTTATTGTTTCTGAAATGTACAGAGAAAAGTGGACCTGGCCTGGCTTGCCAAAATTCACTAAGAGGGCAAATAACCGATATATAACACTCCTCACCATGTTAAAGGGTAAAAGAGGGAAGGGATGTTAAAGATAATCAAATAAACTTATTACATTCTAAATGTTTGTTATTTGAAACAATTTATTTCCATACAGGCTCTTGGAGGCAACAACCCTGGACAGTATACCACTCCCTCACAGGAAAAACTCACACAGGAATATATCCGGCTACTCGACCAACCCTTGGGATGTGACAAAAAAGTGAACATTCTTCTCAGGCATTGGTTTGGAATCAGGTTAAGAATTACAATCCTATAATTTGTGTTTGTATGTAAGTGTGTGTGTTAACCCCTGTGCCAATCAGTGTTTAGTTGATTACTTATTTCTAACAACATCTCTATACTCACTATTTGTTAAAATGACACAATTTTACAGTTACATTTTAGAAATATTTTTTGGTCAAAGTGAAGTGCCATACCTGAGAAGGGAACTGTGTTGACTGCATTTCCACATCTGCTTCTGCATAGGCAATTATGGTTCGTAAAGACTTCCTAAGGTACTCTTCATGGAAATCTGATGATTTGCCCACAAGTGATGCGAGAGACATTGTAATCTGCATTTTTACCCTTGCAAAATTCTGCAAAAAACAAGCATTGGTAAATAACAAACTAGAAACAATGTTTGCACATATTACTTAAAAGGAATGTCTTCAATAAAAGATTTATACTTTTAAAATTAGGCCACCGATTTCTAAAAGAGCATTCATTTTGGAATATAACAAGATGATTGTTGCATGAATTAAGTATTTGTAAGTCCAAGACTTTCTAAGTCAACTATTAGAAATTTAGATGCAACAATCAATGTATATTACATAATATTAGCAATATTCTATGTCATAATTTAATTTTCTCAAATATTAAATGCTTTCATATAATCTACCCAATTACCTTCGGGTAGATGGTACTTGTACATTAATAACATTGACTTCACATGATCACAAAAATTAATTTCACTCCAAAAAATAAACATTATTTTAGAGATCTAGCTAACACGTAAAATTTGCTACTTCACAGTACTTCATAGTGAGCAATTAATGTTTCCCAATTTGCTGATACACACTCAATGCCTGACCCCTCCTGTAATTCCAATTGATCATCTGCTAACAAAATATAAACTTACATACTGTATGCTGCTTTATTTTGTACAAGTGCTCTGAAGCAACTGTTGTAAATATCTGTGAATACACTCAATCCTAATCTGTATTCTTTGTCAAGTTGAAGGTGTCATTGATTGTTGTAAACAATAAAATAAAACTATATTCTCAAATCTTCTTGAACGGCTCATCCTAGAATTACTGTGCACAAGGCAAGAAGCAGTCCTGAACAGGATACCATTCAATTGCTGGGCTCTCTTATGTGTACATCTGCACTCTAGAAAACAAAACTAACTTGACCCACACATCTGTAGGATTTGTGGGGGGAAAATATATAGACATGGAGAAAGCTTTCAAATTCCACACAAACAATGACGGACTGTAGGATTCAAAGCAAGTATGCTGGATCCACGAGGCGGTAGCACCTTTCACTACATCACTATGCCATCCATGTTATAAAGATTGCTACATAAAATAAACTTATTCTTGATTTGACTTGTCTCTATACAATGTTTCCAAAATATATATGTTTCAATGCACACACTTTTAGAAACAATGTATAACACATTCAAAATCTCAGAAAAGACTTGCATTTGCATTTTGATGCACATAGTAAACAAGTGCAAATCTTTAGATTCTGTACACACAATTGACAGCAGCAATCTACTAAATGCAAAATGTACAGCTAATGGCTCAGTTGCTTCAGCATTGTATTAAGTGTGTAACATTATTTTTCGAAAGGGAGGTAAAGTTATTTTCTTATTTCCCATACTGTATGTATCCCATAAACTGAAATTCTTATTTGCACTTGATCTGTTACTAACAAATGAAAATTAAACTGCAATCACGCATTGACTCAAATAATGTAGAGTATAAAAATATAGCATTAGTAATGTACATAAATGAGCAGCATTTATTGCAAATATGTGGCATTCTAAAGCTTTAGATGGTAATGCATAAATAATAATAAAACATTATAATTTAAAAACATTTTATTTTAGGTAATTCAAAACTGAATCTATTACTCATACACTGTTAGGTAACAAAACCGTAACAAAAGCTTCTTTCAGTATAAGTAACACTTGCAAAGCAACAGTAAAGTGGTTACTCATCTGTGTAATATGGCCTAGTAAAGTAACTTTACTTTAGAATGGTCAATAGTGGCTTAAATGAGACAGATTTCTCCTAATATGGTTTAATTCAGTATCAGACCTGTGAGCCCTTCACATTCACATGTAATTTTACAAGGGATCAAAAGCTCTCAATATGCCAGGCTGCATAGAGATGAATAACCACTTAACTGATTTATTTTTAAGTGCTATTAAGAGTAAAGAAGAATTTTTGCATGTCTTATTACATAACAGTATATGAGTAATACACACCTTTTTGCAGTATCTAAAAGAAATAATTTATCTATACCTATAAAAGACAAATTTGTACAAAATTTCAAATTTATAACAAAATATAGTGTGTAAATATTTTTGTTATGCATTTAGTAAAGTTATAATTCGCTCATTCATTCATTTATTCTCATTTTTCCTCTGTATCAAGTAACACGTTTTTGGAGCAAATCCTAACATAGCTGGAATTAAGGCAGGAACCAATTCAGAAAGGAGTCATGTTATAGCCCTGGCTTCATCATGAGTTTAATTTTCATTTTTCCTTTTCATAACTGCTTTTACGTAGCCAACATAGGATACTGCAAAAACTGACATGGCTTGGAATTGTAAATTGTACTTCATATACAGGTCTAGTTGGGGATTCCAACATTCAGAAACCAGGTCAAGAATTACAATCCTATCATTTGTGTGTGTGTGTTTAATTTATGGTTTATCCTTTCTAGTTTGTCATTCTTCTTTTGATTGATTGATTTACACTGAGAATGGGTATTTGCTTTTTTACATCCAATTTTGTGTTTATTTTTTGCCTTTATTTTTCTGTTTTGATTGTATTTAAATTAATGTTTTAATACATTTTTATTTAGTTGGAGATTAGGATTTAAAAGTATTCTTCTGGTCAAAGATTTGTCCCTCAGAACAATCCTGATAAGACAGAATTTCAGTCTATCAAAGAATACACATAAACATATACATTTAAAATCTCCAACTAACATAATCTGCACATATTTTGGATTTGGTTCATTAGTAGTGGTATAATGATTTATGGGGTCAGAACTTATAGATGTTTTCATGTAGAAGTAACAATAACTTAAACTATAGTATTGCATGTGGTGCTAGATCTCAAAAACAGTCTTATACTTTTCAGGGGCAAGAAAATGTAACTCGGGGGCAACAGAAAGTCAGAGCCAGCAAAAATATTTATGGACTGCAATTTTCTTTTTCCTTGGTCAAATGTATATAGTGGCTGCTGGCAGCTTAATGGAGTACAGCATCACTTACACTAGGTGAGGACTGGCTACATCTCATGATGAGATACAAGGTAGCACAAGCTTGACTTCGGTTGCTGTCGATGCAGCTGCTGCAATACTGAAGAACCTTCTGGCTGAGGTCAGCACACTGCTCAGCTTCCTCTTCTAGCAGCAAGTCTCCAAACTGGAATATAAAAGAGAAGCTTAGATATGTAGGGCCAGGTTGAAGGGACACAATCACCCCAAATGATTCCCTTGCCCAATCTCCACATATATTTCACTAAATAACAAAAATGATACATACATAGATTGTCATAAACCATTTATCCAAGATAAATTATGATACATGCCAGAACTTATAACATTCACTGCAACTAATTATTTTTTGTATGTGATGGATGAGACTCAGGAGCACGTCTCTATATATATAAAATCCATAGTGTCTGTCTGTATGTCTGTCCGCTTTTCACGAAAGAACTACTTAACAAATTTAGATTTTTTTCTATAATTTGTTTGAACATTCCGGGTTAATTTTGAGACTTCTCTCATTGCGCTATGTATCATAATTTGCTTGCAGTACTGATTTATTTGCGCAAATATGAGAGACACGCAGCAGGGCCCTCCTCACTCACACGCCTGCCTTGGGGCGTGTACCTTACCTCCGCTTAGCTAGCAAATTAGAGAACTACTTAACAGATTTAGATTGGGTTTCTTTCTATAATTTGCTTGAAGATTCCAGTTGATTTTGCGACTTCTCTCATTACGCTAAGAATCATAATTCACTTGCTGGAGCAATATATTCGTGCTAATCCGAGACAGAGACTGTGGGCGGAGCCGCGGGGCATGGCTAGTACTGTATATAATAGTGTGATCCTTCAGAAAAAAACCTAATGATGCATTTACACTACAAGGTCTAAATGACCAAAGCAAAATTGTGGGAGAAATGTGATGCGATGGCTGTGCTGTTTACATTATACCATCTAGACTTAGCATGAGCCTTTACAAGCACAAGCAACTTACATTTGTCCTGCACATGCAATGTGACACAAGTAGGGTATAAACATGGATGTCTACATGTTTGTTTTCTTATCTGCTGATTCCTTTCACTTTTTTTCAATTTAGAAGTAGACCTTGTTTTCTAAATATGTTATGTCATAGTGGAAATGCTAAGTGTTATTTTCTGCAGTGATTTCCTCCACTTCAATTCAAATAAAAATATGGATACACAACATCCATTAACAGTGGCAGAAACTACATTGTTCTTTTAGTTTAGTGAATCCCAATGGCTATTAAACTTTAAAAAGGTAGACAGATAACATTTTAATGCCTTTGCAGGAGTAAGTTAATGACTACTTTGGGTATACAATACAGATAAATGCCACATACAAAGGATCTAAAGCAAAAGGGTTAAATTATAAGTTAAAAAGCAACATTACAAAGCATCCATTCATTTTTACACTTCATTAATCAAAGCTTATGACTGCAGGGGTAACAAAACATGAACCAGTTCAGTACAGGGCATCAGTCCATCACAATTTGGCACACAGTCGCACTCACTCATACTGGGCCAAATTAGACATGTTAATTAACTTAACATGTATTTTGGTGTAACAAGACGTTAACAGGACCTACAGATAAAACTAAAAAGACGGAGGGATAAAATGGAAACTGCCAAGACAGTAGTCAGGCACAGATTTTAAGCCAGTATCCCAGCCAAGTATTTATTACCTTTCTCATAGAAAATAGTGATCATGATTATCATGACAACAGAGTTAATTTTTTGAAAAGATTATGTTGATGTATTTACACAAACAGACAAATGTAAATGAAAAATATCTAACATTTTTTTTTATTTTGTAATTTTAATTAAGTGTCCCAAAACAACACTCCTGCCACTAAAGTAATTAATATTGAACTCCCCTTCTTATAATGCTCCTACATTCTTAGGAATTAACGGGCACCCTTCCTAAATAAGGGTAAAAACATGCAAATCTTGCTTTTTGACATTATTATTTTACAGAGGAACAGAGCCTGAGTGTCTTCAAGTCTAGGGCTAATGTAGAAAAGCATACACCCTCCTCTAGATTACTGATGTCTCTATTTTTAGAAATTCTTGAAATCTCCTTTGCCAATTATTGATTCAATCTATAGATAGATAGATACTATAAAAGGGTTTACCATGATTACATAAACACAGCTCACCAACAGGTGACAAATGTCACTAGTCTTGAATGCAAGGGTTATAGTAAACGGTAAATATGCATCCAGTAAATAATCACACAAAAATTGTCAATTGCTGTAAAAGCTTCAAGCTATAGAGTATAACTTGAAGGGGAAGCTCATTTAAGTACAAAGATAATCGTTGTAACTAATAATTTTTGCAAGATGGTCTTAGTCTTTAAGTTGCACCTTTATGTTCTGCTATTTTGTTTTCAGTTGCCATCAAGATTTTCTTGTTTTGTTTAGTATATTATAAATTACTGCAAGAACATCTTGAATTAATGGAATGCACTTAGTACTAATGTTTCCAATGCAGAAAGCCAGTCAATACTCAGGCATATTACATTAAGGCAATTACTTGAAAACATTGAAGGGTACTTCAGTGTTAATCACCGATATTCCTGGTATCATCCAAAAATGGAGTATGTTTCTCACAAATTTCAAACTGTTTCCTCAATTCAGTGTTGAACCTACTAGTATTGAGTGATTCACATCAGCATTTAAACAGTGAAGTTCTAACAAAAGGGCTAGGATTTTACTTTTCTGAATCTGACATATAACAAAGGGCTCTAAAAGAGATATTCTTAACAGGACATTTTTGGAAATCTTAGTTTTTTTTCTTCATTTTTAGCACTACAAGAGTAGCCTGCAGAAATGACATTTGAAAGCATCCAGTGGTGTGTTGTCAGATTAATTTAATTGCATTTGCAGAATCTTTGTAAAGTGATTTTACATTAAAGAGTTCAATGCAGGAAGAACAAGCTAAAAAAGTAGCACACAATTGCATCAGCTTTTATAAATTTTGTCTAATTTAGTCTGGACAAGGTAAGGAGATGCAGATCTGGGTTGAAGTGTAAGTGGAAAAGGAGAAGAGATCTCCTCATCAATCTTTAATGTTTAAATTGCTCATGCTAAATCTCTTTAATGGCAAAAGAAAACAGTTTTTATGTAAAGCAAAAATTTTAGTACCTTGATGATCAAAGCTCTGAATGTGCTAAAACAGTGTGCTAGAAACACATTACTTGGGTTGCAGCTGAGTGCATGAAGCAGGACCCTCATAATTCCTCCTAAAACACTGTCTTTGCTGTCTGAGGATGACATACTCTGTAAAAACAAAAGACACGAATTAATACAAATCCAATCCACTGTATGCTATGTGCATGTATTATAAAACAATTATTGGTTATTAAAGGCTGAAATGAAAAAATACTTATTATTAAATCATTTCTGGAGCAGTGTAATACTCATAAATGTGTTGAGGAAAATATAATTACACAAAATCAAAGCTTGTGTCAAGTTAAATATGTTTACATATCTATTGGAACGTTTATTCCATCGTGGACACCATCTTACAAAATCATAAATTGCACTTCCTGTCTGTCAGCTAGCATTGACAGATGACCCTACACTTTTCCAGTTCCATGCTATATATTTGCTACCCTAGTTCAGTGACTGCTCCTTCCGGAAAACTAACTTAAAGTTGGGCAAGATGGACTGTGATAAGAGTTTCATCCAAGCTGGTAGAAACTTTTTACATGCAAATAAACCTACCTTTATAAGAATAAACGACAAATTTGTTGCAGAGCATTAAAAAAAAATCCTGTACTGATTTCATAGAAATTAGCAGTTTTAAGGGGGTTTAAATAAGGATCAGGAAACAGGGAATCAAGAAAACAAGCTAAGGTCGAAACCAGAAAGTGAAAAAAGTACTTTTTAAACAAAAGGCAAAAATTAGGGTCAGAAAGGATGAAGTAAGAAGAGTATAAAGATTGAGAAACAAACTTTAAACTAAACAAAAACAAAAGACATTATTCCAAGACAAAGACAAAAGAAGGTCATAACCAGGAGATCAAAATATAAGTAAGTTCAATATAAAAGTAAGTTGTCTTAAACAAATCTGGAAATACAAAAGACCCAGAAGTGTGTGATGCTGATCATTATATCGTCACAGCAATAAGGTCAAATGTTGCACACTTCAATTGTCCTGATATGGCAACAGATTAGGAGCCAAGCAAAACAATGGCACAAAATGACACCACAGGAGAACATGCTCAGAAATTAAACATTAATAAAAAGGCATCAAAATAAAATAAATACATGCAACTACTAAGATCTTTGACCTCAAAAAAAAATAATACCATAACAATGTTTTTAAGACCAAGAAACAACTATAAAAATTAAAAAATAGTCAAATCAGGACAATTTCTTAATGTAGAGTTTCTCCTGTTTGTGGAAGCAGGTAGGTAGTATTGCCTCAGAGAATCAGTATTATGACATCCCTGGAATACAGAGAATTATAAATATATGGAGTAAGGCTTATGTCGCTGCATTACATATACAGTATTAGTTATTGAGAGACATGCTTGTTTGGCCCATGTATGATCTCTACTTTAACCTCACAGTATAGACTGACAGAACCCTTAATTAGTGTAGGTACACCTAATAGCAAGTTGACCCTTCATTTGCCTTTAAAACAGGAAAAGTATACTGACAAAATTGCTGACTTGCACCACATAAAATTAAACAAGCATACAGTATAATCATAGCATCTAAGCATCACAGTTCTAGTCAGTAACATGGATGAAAAGATACATTTTATTTATGTAAATCTTTTTGTATTATGAACAAAACATTGTGAAATGTTTAAACACATTTGAAGTCAATTTTCTTTTAGTGTAACAAAGTTAGATAGTGCACCTTTACAAGAAGTAGTAAAAGGATATCATTAACTAACACTAAAGAAAGTTGACAGTGGCTTCCCTGACAAAGATAATGTCCATTTAGCTTAGTAAGCAACACCCATAGCTTTAATACTTTGCATTTCGGTTGGGAAACACACAGATGGATGTTGATCAAAAGTGTACTAGAGTTAAGCAGAAAATCTGTTACTAAATTGCAACAGTAAGATATATGCACTAGAGAAGTACAATACTGGCTTCTTAAAATGTCTTGGATGTTATTTGTTTATTCAAATTTTCTTATTATTATGTCTAACGTGAAATTTAGATCTCATTTTAGGTCAAGTTAATGCAGGACTTTAGATAATTATAAATAGTGCCTAAACATTCTCTCAGTATTGTAAATTACAAGAAAACCTTGAAAAGAACTAGAATGAGAGACATTACAGAAACACAGTCATTGATGCTGCTGAGACAACCTACACTCCCCATGACCTTACAATGGAAAAAGTGCATTCATGAAATGTATTAAGTTATAAATGCAAAAAGATCAAGTAGATATTCATAATGTTTGTGACATAGTGCCAGGAATAGTAAAGATCAAAGGAGAAAAAAGTGGTTAGAAAAAGTGTGTGAATTTTATAAAATTATCTGAATTTATGAATTACCCCAATGCTAGCGTCCTTGGTTTTTCCTGTGCTTCTCCTGTTGTACCTTTAGTAGAATCAAGTTCTACCTTTCTATTTACATCACGTCTAGTACAAAAGGAAGTGTACTGCAACTAGTTAGTGCCTTCACTTAGTCTACTGTAAAACCACATTTAGAAATGATACTCTGCTCTTCTGATTCAGTGTTTTTCTTTTGACAACATTGTATTTTTATTTTCTCTTTACTATGTGTGCACCTTCACACATCTTTACCATTTTGTTTCATTTCTCATTCACTGTTGTCAGCATACCTTTTCTTAGCATTTTCTACTCTTTCACATATCTAAACCTCATCTTAACAATAGTGCTTCTGAGAGCTATAGCAGTGTTCTTCCTGTAATGTTTGCTTAAGTCCAGAGGATAATTTACTGACGAGGGTTCAAAACAATATTAAAAATTAGTCTTAAATGTAAAGTGCCCTGCAGTGGGCTGGCGCCCTGCCCGGGGTTTGTTTCTTGCCTTGTGCCCTGTGTTGGCTGGGATTGGCTCTGGCAGACCCCTGTGATCCTGTAGTTAGGATATAGTGGGTTGGATAATGGATGGATAGATGTAAAGTGCATTATTATTATTATTAATATTATTATTATTATTACTGCAACATTATTATTTTGTTTTATTTTGCTTTTAAACACCGCCTTTTTAAATAAAGCATTCTCTGTGATTCTTTGTTTAAGTTCCTTAGCATAACTAGTGGGTAAGTGTTATAGTAAATGGAAATTAGCTCATGATTATTCTATTATATTATATGGCTTATGTAGTTATAAAGTTGGATAATGTCAAAATTACCTTCATGATAAGAGGTTCTGCATTCATAAAAAATCAAAAACTCCTTATGAACAAATTAGAACCATACTTAAATTTTCTGCTATGATTTAATGCCATACCAATGTTTCTATTAATACAAAACGAAAAATTTCAACAAAATCTAATGTTTCAGTGTGTCATTAAGAATGTATTTTAAAAATGAGGAAACTGGACGGCTCCCTTTCAACATAATTTGTGTTACTGTTGGAATGGACACTGTTCTTAATTTTCTAGTAGAGTGTGACTGAACTTGTACTGCTGCTTATGTCACTTTGAACATGGCAGAACATCTCAAAGCATGGTCAAATATTGTACATGTGTGTAGTGCATGCTTAGGCCATAACTGCGGCTGAAATTCATTATCAAATCACAGAGGTGTGTGGCCCAGCAGTCAATACCCAAATGAACAATGCAAACATCAATTATGACCTGTTGCAGTGCATTTCATGGGAAGTGTTGGGCAATCTCACTCAGAGAAAAGATCTTGCACTGAACAAATGCCTGGACATGTTTGATAAATACATGAAAAAGAAAGACTCAACAAGACCATTGTATTATTTACCAGCATACAAGCCTTAAAATTAACTTGTAATTATACAAGGTAATGATACCTTTGTATAAGCTTCGATACCTTGATGGAAATGAAAATATAGACACAAGGACCATTGGACCTTGTATAGAAAAGTGCATTTAGTCAGTATGAAACACAAATACAGTTTTAAGACCTTACATATAATAATGATCATATAATCATGTCTTTCATACCTGAATAATGATTTCTAGCAAATCCAGAACAATCAAATATGCTTCAGTTGCCAAGTTTCCACTTATAACTGCTTCTTGATCAAGTTCTGCCTTTGTTCTGAGCAAAAAGAAAACAGAAGACAAACAAAAGACAAACTGTGGCACCCAAAAGAAAAATAAACAATTAATTTTGAAAAAAACATCCCCAACACAGAAGCATTCATCCATTCATTCCTTCATCCATTTTGTGACCACATGCAAACCAGGAATCTAACAAAGAGGGGATGTCATACTCCCAAAAGAAAACTAATATCAAAACTATGGCTCAAACATGAATCTAAAACAGTATGAAAACATCTACTGCAAATAGGAACAATTTTTACTTTCAATGCTCTGTTATGTTCAGATTGCATTTATAAGTCATTGGCTATTAAAAATATTTTACATTTATTAGCCAGTTATTATGAATTACGCTTAGCCACTTCAGATTTTAAACTTTAGCTTTAGATCTCTGAAGTGGCACTAAAGGAAATAAGAAACTAATTCTAAGTGAAAAATTAAACATTAAAATAGGAGAAAAATGTTTCCCAGTATATATAATGATCAATAACAAATTTGATTTGCACAGACTTGTTCAGATGAGTGCAAAAAAATAAAGATAAAAACTATTGAAAAGTATTCAAGTGCATACTAACTATTTGCTTTGGGCAGCACTCTAGTATCCCTCTGTGACAAGATAAACTTCACAAACTAATTACATGATGTATTTCATTAACACTTGTGGCATTTTGAAAGAAGAAGAAAGCAGTGCAATACACTTTACATGTTTTAGCAATTCATTGATTTCAGTTTTTATGTAATCTAATAACTTTTTTGTCATAATATTCTATAATAATTTACATATTAAAATGTGGTATAGAGGTTTCCGAACAGCTCAAGACAATTTATACTTATCTATCATTACTAATCAAGTAATGATAGTTAAAGTGAATAAAATGTAATTTTGAAACAACTCTGTAACAAAATCAGAATTTGTGTGAGTGATCCTATGTCTAAGCAAAATTCACAGGCACTAAAAACTGTTTAAGTCAAATAATTCACATACTTATCTTGCCGATCATTGGTTTGCCTCCACTGTGTTAGATCTTTCCTCCATCTAAGGTTTTCATTCATTCCCTGAAACCTCTCATTCCCTGATTCAAAACAAAAAAAGCAAATAGTTAAATGAATGATTTTAAACTAATAACTTGATTATTTGCAGTCAATATATTACTACATTTTTATATACAAATGACATTCACACTTAGATTGCTACGTGTGTGTGAATGCACAATGAATACAAGGTTCAGCACAAACTGAAAATAGCAGGACTTTTAATAAATCAATAACATCAGGGAAGGACTATTGTAAGTAGTAAAGAGAAAATTAAACATGCAAATAAATAAAAGAGGAAAACAAGTCTTCTCCTGTGTTTGGCTTTGTATATACAGTATTTGATGCACGTACATAACTAGGAAAATGTACAAACACTGTATATGAGCGGGGAACACAGGCTGCATGTTGAAAGATGACTTCACACAAAAATGCTAACTGCTTATATTCAGGTACATTACCAGCAAGCTGTCTTTTGTGCCAGGCTATAAATTGCTTGTATTTAGGTAGATGTTCAGTCACAACATACATTATGTAACTTGGCTAAAACAATGTTTAATTACAGAAGGTTATGTATATTTAGAGCAACCTATTAATAATATAAACAGTAAAAAAGTACATTTAATTCATACTATGAGGAAGATATTCACCTCTGAAAGAATCTTATAACATGGTGAGTAAAGTATATAAAGTGTATGTAAAGTGTATTGCACTGCTTTTTCTTTCAAAATGCTGCAAGTGTTAATGAAATACATCATGTAATTAATTTGTGAAGTTTAGCTTGTTACAGAGGAATACTAGAGTGCTGCCCAAAGTAAATAGTTAGTATGCATTTGAGTATGTACATGAGAAAACTAAGGTGTGAGTAAAAATATATACTGCAAATAAATAACAATTTTGCAGAAACTGATAGATGCAAAACTTTAGATGAATTTAAAAATACAGAGTTGCAGTCATCATGATAGAAGAATCTATACGAATTGTTATTATTTGTGTGAGAGTTGTTTTACTGACATGGAAAAGAAGTAAACACAAACACGCGGATCTATCCCATAGAAGTGAGCCCCGTGTCGCCCTCTCCCAACCCTCCTCTCAGGACTCCAGCGCTGAGCCGTCTGCCGCCAGGTGTGTTCTGACACAGAAGTTTTTTTTTTTTCGTCCACATGACTGTCATGGAAACTGCCACATTAGATTTTTTAATTGGCACTACTTGATAGTAGAAGAGATGAGGAAAACAGCTTTGCGTCTTTCTATTTTTTAACTGAGCTGTAAACAATGTGAAAGCGACACTACCTTCAGCGGCAAGGGGTTGGGAGAACAAAGTGGACACTCAGAGGCGTGGAATGTCGGGCTGTTCCGCCGGGTCGAGTGCTTTGCAGTTTCGGGTAGCGTCCTCTCTTCTCGCACTGTTTGTGATACTTTGAGTGCCCCATCAGCTCCTGGGAGAGTGGAAATCTTTGCTAATGAGTGTGATCGGCGCCATTGAAGCAAAACTCTCTTTGTAAATTGGGCTGCATGACTATTTACTCTCCCTTAAGGTGAGTTCAGGTCACTAAAACACAGCAACATTCAAGGTTGCTTTTGTGATGAATTATTTTAAGAAGATGGAGGGTTCACATCTAAGAAGATGTACCGACCTCTTCATGTTAAGTTTTGGACTTGTTTGGAATGGTTTGGACCTTCTGCCCATTAAGCACGGAAGGGTAGTGTCCACATTTCTCAGAATAATTTTCTCTTAAATCACAGGCACGCAGTGCAAGGTTGTCAGGCAGAAATTTGCAGGATCACATAGAAAATGTAAATGCTATACCACAGCGGTCGTGTAGCGACTTTCACAAGGGATCTGCTACTGAAAGATGATCCAAATACATTTAAGCTGCTGTTAGTACTACTTACCTGTTGTGTTATAGCACCTTTAAAATGTACTTTACCTGAAAGCACTTCAGTACTGCTCAATGTATCTTTACTTCTTACATGTTAATGTTTTACTGTTTAATAATTTATATAATACATTTTATTTTTTTTCCCTTGCACTCAGTGAGTGAAGCCACTGGGTAATCAGCTAGTAGGTTATAAAATTATGTTTTAAATGTATTATTTTATAGTTAAAATTGAGAGCTAATACAATATTAAAACTTGAGAATAAGTTTAAATAAAATGGAGTACAACAATATGATTTATATAAACTAAGATTTAGGTGACACAGTAGCAGCAGTAAAATATGTGAACAAACTGGTTGTGTGATGTGCAGCCATGTGTGTTTTTCTAGTGTTTAAGAATAGGAAATGTGTTGGCACTGATACTAATAGATTTTGGGACAGTTTTTAGCCACAAGTCATAAGGCTGCTGAACAGTCGATAATAAGAACAAGTATTAAGCCATCTAGCTGAAGAAATAAATACTGGCTTCTGCTAATGTTCAATTTGTTTCAAATTAAAACTGAAATACAATTTTCACTGATGAACACTGTCTGAACCTTCAGGCAAACTAGAGCTGAAACTCCTGACTTTTTATGTTAAAAATACTTCAGTTATATATGGTAAATGGCATTTCATTTATTAGATTTTAAATCACTTAATTTTACTTTTCATTAGGAAAAAGTCACTTTCATTCTACTGGTTTACTATGCCACCAGATTGCTTTGTAAGATCATTTTCGTTTTATGTCAATGTTTATATTTGCTAAATATTTCTACAAAATCTGAATCCCAATTTCCTTCTCTTTCTCTTAAGCCAAGTCATGGCTGTTGTGTCTACTCATAGCTGCACTCACCCAGGGATAATTTGGAATCACCAATTAACCAAAAGTACAATTTGAACCAGACTGCTGAATCTATGAGGTAGCAACACAATCCAGAAGCAGCATCGTGCCTTCTAGAGATGAATTTTAATACTCACTTAATGCAAAATGTTCTTAAGAGTGTTTTGTTTAAAAAAATCTCTTCATAAAATACATGGACAGTTCAGAACTATTCACAAAAGTAACTACTGTAGATTTTTTGCAAAACTGGCATAAACTGTAAAGATTTTAAAGATAATTATAAATAACTACTGTGGGTGGTTGCTCAGCTGTCGTCAAGTCAGGCTGTCAGGAGCACAGTGACAGTCTCTGTACATGTCTACTTGCTAATGTGAACTGGAAAATCTACAGTATGGTACACACTGGGAGTGTCTATAATGATGTGGAAAAAAAATAACAAGTACAGAGGCTGAGAGACACAGCATGACTGTCAGAAAAACAGGCACAGCCCTTCGGGCCTCTAAGAAAGAATAGAACATAGAGGTCCTTAGAGACTTGTCCTTTTTAAAACACAGGTAGAATTAATGGGTGCAAGGACACCAGGGGCTGCTAGAGAGAGTCTTCTTGAAGTCAAAGGGGTCCACCCCAGACCACAGAAATGATTCCAAGGAGGTGCAGGACACTTTTCTTATGTATTATTTTTACCTTTTTCACAAACATCAACCCTAAAACCTCTAAGGCATTTGGTATATACACCGTACTCCTTCACATTTGTGCTGCAAGGAAGAAAGTGCAACATATATTATCTCTCTGTTTTATTTTTGGTTTTTGCAATATGTACTGGAAGAACATTTAAAATATGTTTCGACCCTGTCTTATTTCAAGTGGAAAATGGGTTATATTCCTGTTTTTCAAATCAGTTGCCATTTTAGCAAACAACTATTAGCTACACCAGTACTACAATGAAATGCCAACTAAGCTTTTTTTTCTAAAATTCTTCCTGTTTTGGATTTAATTTGACTCTATGATCATTTCTAAAGTAGGCCTGCAATTTTATTTTATTACTTGGGATTTGTGGTAAAAAAAAGGTGGTCAGGAATAATGACATGTTTAAAATCTCAAAAAACAAAGGAAATGAAGTGGCCAGCTGCCTAATTTTGGAAGACCCTTAAATGTTTTGTGGGGTTTCTACTAAATAAAGTAAAAGGTTTAAAATCTTCAATCAACCTAATAGCACACCTCTGCACTACGGAAAGGCACCAAAGTCTCTACAGTAAACTCCCACAAACAATGGGAGAACGTTCAAACTGTACTCAGAAAGCATTCCAGATGGAAATTAAACCCATGGCTAGACTACTGTAAGGCTACCAATTAAGTTACTATACCACCCACCACTGAGAATTATATAAAGGTAATTAAATCCCTGGTCTAACCATACAAAAATACTAGCAATTACAAATTAGTGCAAACCTTCCATATCCTAAAATCCTTGTGCAGTTTTAAGTTGTTTGTGCCTAGTTATTTTGAATCTCTGATTTCCTTTCTATGTGTAGTACTTTGTAAAATGATAAAACTGATCAGTGTAAAAAGCACAAACGGTTATGTTATCTTGTCTCTAATAAATTTGTTCACTTCATAGTTCAAGCATATACTCACTCAAATCTATTTTTAGATTTAAATGTAGTATTCATTTCCTGATGACGCCCAAGAACTGGCAGCTGCTTATTCTTGCCTGCATTATGTATTCTAACAGATTCTGACAGTATAATGGGCATATTATTTTTTTGCAAGTTATTGCTAATCAGCAATTATTAAACTATACTGTATATTGTTAAACTATTTAATTTATATTTTAAATAACTTGAAATCATATAGGCACATATGTAGCAGATTATGAAAACCACATTCAACTGCTGTCAAAGCTTTTTATATACCAAACCAAAATAACGTCATTATCCTAAATGTACTGTATTGAGTGATGGTAATACAAAAAACTATGTGAACTTGGCCATATTTAGCTTCAGGGTAAGGTAATGTCACATATGAGATAATTTCAGCAACCGCTAGTTGTTGTACGTGTTTTGACTATGAATGGTATCAAATGAAAAGATAACTTCACCTTAACAAACTGTACTGTATAAAAGTGACAAACTAGTCTTGTGTGAACTGTTAGAAATGACAACCTCACCATTCATGTATTCAGACTAAAATAGGCAGGCACTGAAAACCATGAAAGAACAATCCAGAAATGTCATATTACATGCAAAACAGCTAAGCTGAGACCACCCTTTTCTATTTCAAAAAACATCACAAGTAGCCTAAAACATGCTAGTAAAAAATTTAACCGGTCTTAAATTTGTATTTCTCCCTTGATATTTTGTTATGAATATGATTATAAAACCTGAAGAAACAGTATTTTTAATTCATTCATAAATTTTAAATTCAAACAATATTTTTATAATAAATACATAAATATGGCAAAAACATTTGTATCTTCCTAAAAATAAAGAAATTTAATCAATGTGCATGGTGGTTCAATGAGAGTGGGTAGCTCTACCTGTCAAAGCTCGGCTACGTTTCATCATCTCCCCTCTGGCGCCCATTCCCCCAAGCAGAGCCTCTTCCAGCCGTGCTTTTGCTTGCTGCGATTTCTGTAGAGCCAGAGTACTCACTTTATCAGAGCTTTGCTTCCCCTGTGGAGAATAAATATATGCTGGTACACAAAGAGTACGAAAAGAGGCACACATAGTTGACAACTATCTTTGTTAAAAAGGGTCGTGAGATATGCAAGGAAGAACCTCACAAGAAATGCTTTAAGCTACAGTATGTCCCAGATAACTATCCTTTTAATAAATTAAACTTATCTTGTAGTATAAATTATCCTGATGTCCTGTATTCTTGATAAAGAAAAATATACAAGTATATGCATTTACTTCAAATTTACTTCTTTAATACTTAGAGCTAAATGAAATCAGAAAACAGGTCAAAATGGAAAAGTAAACAAAAAATATCTTAAATATGAAAATGTATTTTTGGTTCCTTTCACACATTTCTAAGAATAAAATATGCACTTGTGCCAAAATATAATACAGTTTGGCTGAGTGGATATGAAGAAGCACATCCAATCATGAGTAAGTGAGAAAAAAGCACACATTACCAAATGTTCTGCACGTCAGATTTTAAAGTAAGTTATTTTTGAAAGCATCATGCAAAGGTCATTGGTCATGTAGCCCTTTCTGCAATGAAACTTCAGAGGCCCTATACAGATTCAACACTGTGACAATGGTTATGTTAAAGATGTTTCACAAACTTACATAAAATATATGAAGACAATGTGCTGGCTATGATTGAAAACAGATTATTTATTGTATACTTTACAATGTGCAGGTTCCAATTTTTTATTGAAAAAAATGTAAGGAAGGAATGTGATCCTAATTATTTTGTTAAAAAATGTAAATAAAACTCTCTAGAAGTAGAAAAGAAATGTATGTTGAGTACCTTATATTCAAAGCATGAGACACAGATATAAAGCAGTTCCAATAGCTTGTTTAAGTGAGAAGACGGCAGGTCTGCAGTCCACTTCTGAATCAAGTTTTGGTCAGCATTCTTCATTATCCACAAAAAGCAAATCAGTAGATTTTGGCTTGTTTCAACTGACAGCAAGCCACTGGACTTCTAATTAATATGATAAAGAAATAGAATAAACTTAAAAGATGTATTTAGTTCAGACTTATTGAAGAATTACTGCCAGTAACAGAATTGGCAGTATTAATCTTCATTCAAATAAAAACAACTTCATTTCACGATATTTACCTAAAACTGATTTGGTAGAATTATGGATTTACATCATATTTCATTTTAATAGCTCATCTGTCTGCGTTGATAATTCTTACTGTGTTTCAGTAAGGTTGTTTAAATCAAACACAGAATCATCTAAAAAACTTAAAAGAGGAAATGAAGAGATAAATACAGGTAGAGGGTAAAAATAAGTGGAGTTATAGCAGGCAGAGATAGAGGAACAGACCCAGATCAAGTAAAGCAATGTGCCCAGGAATCCTAAAGAGTACCAGTCATAGAAGACATCTATATTTTAACAAAATTAGAGGCTTAAAAATAATGTACAACTCATCTTCAGGGTTCCCACTCTTTTTAAGGAATCATTTTCCAGGACATTTCTAGGAGCTTTTTCCGGAAATTCAAGACAGGATCTGGTCATACAGTCATACACTTTAGTCGCAGGCTTAACGCCATTTTAATTTCTCTTTGATTATGCAGGGACTTAGTGTCACTGATATGCTAAATTACATAAAGGCAACACCAATTAATGCACTGATGTATAATGGAGTTGTTTGACCTCTTTTTGTTACACACTATTTTAAACTGCAAAACTCTTTTAAAGAAATAAATGCCTCTTAGATTGTGGGAAACTATCCAAACACTGACATATACTGAGCAATTCCATAATGTTCAGTATAGAGCTGTTGATCACACCATGAAATAGGCTACCATAGTGACCTAATTTCAGTAAAAGTTACTTGCATATTACATATTATGTCATTGTTTGTATCAAATAAATTTATGTACAATGTTTGTATTAAAAAAAACTGCATAAAGCCAATTTATTGCCTATATCATGTGTACGATGCCTATAACACTAATATATGCAACAATTGGCATGCGACAAAACAAAGTCAGAGTTAACTTTCAACTGGTAGCTTTACTGGGAATACAGCAGCTGTAGAATTTGCATAAGTCAACGACAAAGATTATAATAAAGAACTTATCTTTGTGGGGAAAAAAGCAAAATACATCCATTTTAAATCATGATAGCCTTGCCATCAATTCCTGAGTTGAAAACTTGGTTAAACTAGAAAGAATACTAGGAACAAAGGATAAGAGCCTGAACTCCAGTATATTGGAAAAAAAACAATCTATAAGTCACTGTAGTGTAACCTATGAAAAAGGCATCTGGTGTAGGCCTAGGTTTAGAAACAATGTTGGTGTTGCTCCTTGAGGTCTGATAAAACTGCATCCGGACCGATGACCTCTTTCTTTTTTTCAGCAACACTTTTATGCTAGGCATTAGATTTTGTGAGCAGTGTAAAGTCCTGTTTTCTCTCAGCCTTCTCTGCCATTGCATCTGCTTCTTCTTGCATTGCCTCAATGCTAGTGATTATTTTCTGTGTCTTTGCTGCCACTTTTGTGATTTCAGAGCGGAGCTCTTCTCTTTGCTTGTCATTTTCAGTTTCCTTTTTCTTCTTTTTTTCATCATCAAGTTATTGGACATATCGCATCCTGGCATTTCTGCAATGCTGCAAGAGGGGCTTTGGCAATACTCCATCAAATGAGCCACCAGTCAAAGAATCTTGGATTAGGCGAAGAGGCATCAGAGTCCCTCCTTTCAGATTTGTAACCAGCATGTCCTTATTCACAGAGTACCCTCTTTCGACCGCTGCTTGCCCATGTGACAATGTGAACAGGTCTTTCATTGATTTCCACAGAATTGCGTACTCTGCTTTGTCACCAGAAAATCTTCCCATGAATGTGTCCAGCCGACAGGAGCTACTTCTATACCCTTGAAATTCCTCCTTATGGTGCTGCACCATTTCAGTGAGGAACATCTTGTACTCACTCAGGATTTGGTCACAGTCCTCTGCTGTATGCCATTTGGTGTTAAGAAGCAGCTGTAAGAGCTTCTCAAACATGGAGATGGCATGCCTTTCATCGCTGATCATAGTTACTAGATCTAGGCATGCCATGTGGCTTACTGCTGCATAATTCAAAGGGCATTTGTCCAGCAGTTTCTTTGCTGTTGCGGATAGGAAGGCTACACATTCTCTCCGGAATTGTTGACCCGGCAGCGGTTTTTCAAGCAGCTTCTCTGAGGCTTTCTCAAGAGCTTGTTTGGTGGCAAAGCCAAGATCCACCTCTTTCAGTGGCAAATGGAGTGTTTTGTCCAGTACATCAATTTTAAGCATCTGGACAGGTGTTTTGATGTTATCCAGTACCTCCCTCTTCATAAAGCATGAAATCAAACTCTTCAGAAGGGCCTGAAGGTCTTTTGCCAAAAATGGCATCATGGGGGCATCAGTCTGGAAAGTCTCAAGAAAGGGTTTCAACTGTCTTGCCACATAGGCAAAAAACTGTAATTTTGCCTCAAAAAGGGGGTCACCAACAGCCTCTCTGACCACAGTGTATGATGTTGACGTTGGCATTTTACTCTTTGGCAGTTTCTTGTAATTGTCGACAAATATTTCAACATGTGGCCACATCTTAAGTGCTCTCTCTGCCACTGACAAGTCCTCCACCCACCTGTGAGCACAGAATTTTAGAGGGAATGTTGATGTTTTGGTAATTTCAATAAAGTCATCCCGTCTGGCTGATGTGTCATGAAAAAGCTGCCAAAGGGCTCTTAGTTTGTCACCTATCTTCCATCCACTTTCCTTCTCGCCTTGTTGGAAGCTTCCATGAACTGTATGAAGACCACACGTTCCTAGGTTTATCAAGCTTCTAATATCTGGGGCCTCCTCAGACCTGTCTTCTTCAAATAATCTCAAAAATTTTTTGTTGACATTTGGTCCATCCTTCGAGATTTGCAGGAGCTTGTTTGGATCAAGTGGAGAGAGGGAAACTTTAATGCTCTCAACAAGCTTCTCTGATTGTGTGTGCCCTAGAAACTGGGAGTCCAGATAATGCACAACTACCTTTTCTTCATTATCACTCCAGTACCGCACAAGCACATCCATCTGCTCGGTCTGTGTTATTTTGTTGAGGCATTCATCAAATGAAATGGTATAGCAGTTGGACTGTCTAATGTCTTTCACTAGCTTGTCTCTGAAATATGGTGCAAGGCCAAAACACATCAGATACGCTGCTTTTGTTGCACCACATGAGAATTTTTGGGCAATTTCACTATCTGGAAACATCAGGTGAAACAATGAACCCATATCTGAACAGGAATTGAAAAAATATTTGGAAAGGGCCATTTTAATCACCCAGCGGATCTCTGCTTCTAAAACAGCTTCACTTGAAAAATGAGCTCTGATTGTGGGTGTAGCTTGAGGTTACAGAAGTTGATGGCTGGACCTCGCTGCTTCCTTGACTCTCTGATTCTGCTGCCTGTCTGCAAGCTTCAGAATTTTGGGGTGTGGGAGATTGATTGATGAAATCAGTCATGCATGGTCCTGTGCCTTGACTTGACATGACCCTCTTGTGTCCCTGTCCTTTGACATGGCTTTTAACAGCAGAAATGCCCATGTTGCGTACATCAAAAGCTTTCTTGCATATCTTGCAGTATGCCCGATGTACATTATCTGTCACATGTCCTATCCAGTCCCTGAACTCAGGAATTATCTTCCATTCCTCCTTAAACATACAACTCCTTGACATGATTCTGCTTTCCCTCACTTCTGTAATTAGAAATACATTCTCTAAATTAACCATTATAGGCTACTATTTTTCCTGCAACACTGCCTATTAGTGTCAAAAACATTAAATACAGTAATGTACAAAAATGTAGTTTAAATAGAAATACTGATCCAGTACAGATTTTCTGTAGGCTAACTGTGGTAAACTTAATGTGAACGCATACCCATATAATTCGTCTAGAGGGAGCTAACGTTCTGTGGAATAATGGAAGCAAGCTAGGATAAGAAGTTGAGCCAGGAGCTGTTAAGCGTGTTCAGGTGTGCAAATAAACGGCACAAGCCAAGAAATATTTATTGTGTGGCGATTGCTGAGCTGCAAGGATATCGCACGAACCTACACAAACACACAAGAACAGGCATTTAGATGTAGGCTTCAAGTAGCCTAAGCCCTATTTGTTTAAAATTAAAACAGCAGTAGCTCTTAGTCTAATTCTTTTTAAGACTGTTATCGTGTTCAGGCTGTTTTAGCTTTGGTTCACTGAATTTATTTGCTTAACAGTGGGACCACATAGGCCTACAAAATGATTTTAGATTGCTTAAGCAATTTCCTCCGGGATCAATAAAGTATTCTGATTCAGATTACCGTCATTAGACAATTAGCACTATGCTAACACCTAATGGGAATTGCCATTAACAGGCTAACAGAAATTAGCATCGCCAATTTACTTGACATGTTTAATATGCGACCTGGGTCCACATCAGACGGTATGAAGTAACGAAACTGTCAGTTGCACCATATGCACTGTGGTCATACTTACAGTCATGCACTCAGCAGAAATTTCAAGTGATGAACTGACGTTCTGTTGTTCTCCTGTCAGCTACTGACAAGCTAGAGCAACGAGGGTGAAAACTCAAATATAATTGCCTATACATGTCTCAGTAGATGGAAACATTGCGCAGCAGAGGCCACGAACTAGCTCAGCTGTCATCATATCTAGACTTACGAACAGCAAGCTGTTTCAAACAGAAAAATTAAAAAGCGAAAACAGAAATAAAATTCCAGGACAAAAAAGATTATTTCCAGGACATTTGTCCATTTCGATCAGTTTCCAGGTTATTTCAATGACTGGAAAATAACCCTCAAAATTTTCAGGTTTTCCAGGACGTGTGGGAACCCTGATTATATTACTACATTGATAATTTCAACTTCTAAAGTGATTACAAAAGATAACAACCTCTCAATAAAGATTTTCTTAGAAGATGACACACAAAAAGGATTACAACACAGATGCTCAGGCTTTTTAAAGATTGGGAGAAGAAAGTTGGAGCTATACAGAACGTGAAGGAAAATTACAATGAAAAGTAATTTCTCGGACCCTTAACATATAAAAATAAATGCTTATATGCACAAATATATGATTAGTGCAATCTACTGTAAATGATGAAAACTAATGTCAGGCAATACTTACTCCAGATTGTGCTGAAGTAAGAGCCACCTTTGAAAGTGGGTTAAATGGATTCCCAGCAATTGCCATGGCAACAGACTGATTGATAGGAGTTATAGCTTCAGGTTCCTCTTCTGGACTGCCTGACTTCCCTTTGCCACCCCGGGTGTCTGCAACTGCAACAAAAATGTTTCATTTAAAATCACTGGGTAAGTACATATGAATGGTTAGACTTCGTTTTCCTAGACAAAGAGTATGTATAATGTCTTAGATCAGACATGATCATGAGAAATGGATATTAATTACATTATTCTCAAGATCCTCTTGATGTTAATATATGTGCATATGCAGTATATATTTGTGTGTGTGTATGTGCTTGTGCATGTGAGTGAGTGAATGTGACAAGAACTCTGTAATGAACAACTTTAAAAAAGATTTTTCTAACTAATTAACAAAAAATGTCAATATATAGTATTTCTAGACTGAGAGTTTTATACAGTAAAAAGCACCAGACCTTTAGATTAACACAAACAAAATGTTTAGACAATTATACTCAAACTAGATGTGCTACCCATCTAAGACTGGCTGAAATGTATGTAATCAATGTGGGCACCAGTTAACATTTGCACCACACCATGCAATGTATATGTCTCTGTTACATGCCATTTGGTATAGGATTCGTAATAGCAGTGATAAAGTTTATGATGAGCCATCTGTTGAAATGATAAATGCAATGCATTTTATTACTAAAATGTTTATGATGTGCCATCTTTTGGAATTAAAGAGATAAAGCAACTGGACTGGCACAGACAAGTGCATATACTTTTATTAAGATGGATGATATTGCAAGAGGTAATTTACAGACTAGTAAAGCTAAAACCTTAAACCTAAACTAAACTCCCAAACAACTTAATATGTCAGCTATAGTTTGCTTAAATTCAACACAAGACCAGAAAAATTGCCCTGAATAACTCTCAGATATCTACAAAAGTGGGAGACATTATCACTTGAGAATATGGCATGACAAACACACACGGCATTAACATTAGACTGACAAAAACACCAGATATGTAAGTGAAGGAGTGCTAACTAAATTAAGTAGGCACTATGTATTAAATTATGTTATAACAAGATGAAAACAGTGTATAAAACTTAGCTAATACCATTATCTTATTTTTTCTATAATCATGATGTCTATACTAACCTCTACTCTCTCTTCTGTTTCCTTTTCCGGTGTCCTTTCGTGGTGGCTTGCGCCACCACCATCTACTCAAAGCACCGTGATGTTCCAACAATGATGGATGGATTAAAAGCCAGAGGTCTGTATGACCATCAACATCAAGTGACTCCATGAGAACCCTAACTACAAAGAGGACTATTTCATTTATGTTAGGTAGAATGCCCAGAGGGGACTGGGCGGTCCCGTGGCCTGGAACCCCTGCAGATTTTATTTTTTTTTCTCCAGCCGTCTGGAGTTTTTTTTCTTCTGTTTTTTCTGTCCACCCTGGCCATCGGACCTTACTCCTTTTCTATGTTAACTAATGTTGTCTTATTTCAATTTCTTATTTTGTCTTTTATTTTTCTTTTCTTCATTATGTAAAGCACTTTGAGCTACTTTTTGTATGAAAATATGCTAAAGAAATAAATGTTGTTGTTACTTCAACCAAAAATCAACTGATGACACACAACTCTCCTTGGTTAAACAAAACAATTAATGTCAAAAAATAATATTGACACTTTATAAACAAGAGCCAAATACGCAATTGATGCAACTGCAACCTTTTCCTCCCCAATGTATATAGGATTTGCATAGACACTAATTCGATGATATTCTTTATAAATTACCTGTGAAATCTAAGTAGTTCAGATTATCCAGAATAATCCCCACCAGTGGAAGATACAGGGCTGCTATTCTAGAGCGAACCTCTGGTCGACTGCATCGTGGGTCCAGGTCATGGGAACAAAGTAAGCTGTGAGAGGCATTTATAGCCTTCTTCTGAACTTTGGCAATTCTGTAATGTCAAACATATTAGTCAGTTAAAAGGACTAAGGTAGTAATGTACTAAGTATACTGTAAATGTAAACATTCCATCTAATATTAAAAAAAAAATCCATTAATGATAGTAAAATTTTCATCACATACACTTTGTCATTTAGTTTAGCTGATTGAACATATGTAGCAACTTTGCTATGTGTGAGTAAAAAGGGAATATGTTCAGGGATTAAAACAAATTTATACAAGGTGTACCTGCATAGAAAATGAACACACAGTAACTACAAACCTGAACTTTCAATTGCTTGAACCTACATTTTCAAATACCATATTCTCTTTAAAATGTAGAGGAAAAGAAACTGATCAGTTATAAACAACTAACCACACACTTGCGCATCACAAAATATTAACAACTGCTTTACAAAAATGTGGGTATACAAAGTAAGTTATTTAATATAATTTAGAGTTTACAAAAAAAAAAACTGAAGCTGGATTTTCACAATTATAAAAACTGATTCTGGGCCGATTTTCAAATGTGCACGTCTACAGTAGCATTAATACCTGATCATATCATCATTTTCGGTAAATGTCAATGCATTATGCATTACGGGGTGGGTTTGGATGTTGATGATAAGCAACCGAAGTGTAATTAGCCACTTCTACAGCTGATGTTGAGTTTCATGCTGTCTTCACACAGTATATTGGCTCCAGTAGAGCCAAATAAGGATTGAAACTTCAAAAACATCAATTTTCTGTCTGCTGACCAAATAGTTTCAACCTTTCGAAAGCTCACCAATGAAACACCAATATTCACACACATTCAAGAGTATCACTCATATTAAGAAAGCCAGTGAGAGTTTCACAAGCTCTTCTCACTAGTGTTAGCCGTTTTAGAAACTGGCTCACTATCTTATAAAGGATTGTTTAAATAACTGATATTATAACTAAAATAACTTTATTTCTACGTATTTTGGTGTTATATGTGTAAACATGAGTTATCTTTTGTCACCAGGGAAAACACTTAAAACCTTTTTCTTTTTAAAGTAAAAGTAATTATGTATTAGGAATTATTACAAAGGTGTTTTCATGAACATATTAATTTCAGAAAGTGAGAAATGATGTAAATAAATACACCAAAAGAAATAAAGAATGTTTCTTACTAAAAATAATGTTTCTGCATACATTCTCACTTATAACATTTTACAATTCAATTTCTAAAACTTGCAAACATACCAGTTTAAATTATTCCTATACGTAAGCTGTAAATTACATTTTGTTACTTCTAAAAGAAGCTTTTATTGCATCCTGATCCTACTCTACTACAGTATTCTTATTTATACTCTGCTGAATAAGTTTTGAACTAATAAAACCCATGTATGAAATATACAGTACATATTCATGCACTTTATACATCATACTAATTATTATTATTATGTTAAAAACTTGTTTTTTTTTTTATTATACAATTTTACTTTTCATTTTTTCTTTACATGCATGCCTTTTGTTTTCATTATCATGCTGTATCAGTCTGTGAGAAAAGTATTTCTTGGGCTCAGAAGAAATGCTGAGAAACCTCTTTGTTCCTAGAGATTTCTAGCATTTGGCAAAGTTTATAGTTAAACACTGGCTGGTTCCATGTACCAAAACAATATTATTGTAAAATTATAAAAAAGGTGTTACAACATGCTGTCATTGAGATCCCAGAACGGCTTAACCCCAGACACATTAGAGCACTACAGCTCCTGACCTACTCAGCCCTGGTACTTTCGAAGTTCTACCCTTTTGTTACCATTTTTTGCCCTTCAAACATCTGTTCTCTCAGACGGCATCGGGAGAAGGTAACAAATGAAGCACTGAGGGCACCTAAACTAATTACTGTATTCATCTGTCAAATTTTATCATGAGTCTCCTGGAAAAGTCTCACTGTGGATTGTATGCTAAAAGATTCTTTATTTAGTACAAGGTATATATAAAGTTATAATTTGCCTCATAATAGTTTTTTGTTTTTGTTGTGGTTATTATGTTGCCGCTGTGGCCCCCTCCATAAAGTACAATGCCCTTTCCATAAAGTATTTCCCAGTACTGAACCAGGTCTATCCATGGTGCTAATACTCCCCTGCTGAACACAAGATGTCATTCACAACTCTTGCTTGTGAGGCTAAATTATTAAATAAATAAATATTTTTGGATTTAAAGTAAAAACATGCACAGATTTAGCTTCTACCAAGAGTTGCTTGTTAGGCTATCACATTAGTGATATTTCCCACTCACCCCTCTGCTTCCACTGACTCCAGTGCTGCATTGAGTTCTGTGAAGAGTAGTCCTGTCAAGAAATGCTGCTGTTTGTATTCTTGTGAGAGGTCAAACATTCCTGCAATTTTCTGATCTTGAAAGCTAGAACATGAGCTTGAGTTCTGAGCAAAAATAAAATAAAATTTAAATAAATAAATAAAATTCAAGAAGACAAAAAACACATGTTCTAAAACGTCATATGTTGTAATCTGTTATCATTTAATCTTAAAGACAGACAAATAGACAGGATACCAAAAGAGACACTGAAATTTGGAGGCTACTGAGTAAACTTAATTTTTACTAACAAAGGTGAGACATAGTGAGATACTGGTTAGAGCTATTCCTTCACAGCTCAAAAAAACTAGGTTTTAGGTCCAAGTAGGTTTCAGATCACTGCATGAGCAAAGTTTGGACATTTCTCCATTTTCTGTGCGTTCTCTGCAGGGACTCTGATTTTGTTCCATATTAGTGAGAAGAGTATGCTAGATTGATGGACAATAATAAATTGTCTCATTGTGGATACGAACGTATTTAACTTTGAGCGTGGCCTTAATGGATTGGAAACCCATCCAGAATTATCTTCTGCCTGAAAATGGACAAAACTGATCCAGAAAATGGATGGACAAAACCATGCAAACATTGTATAAGAAAGGTTTAATTTGTTAAACAAGCCAGTACGGCCATACAATAGATGTTATGAAGTCCTTCAAAATACAAATAGTTTGCAGGAATAAGGACCATAAATTATGTTTTTCATAACTGTCCCATTTTCTCAGCTGTTCCAAACTTAGGAGATCATATACACCCAAATTGTACCTCTATATAATGCATTAATTCTACATTCTCACTACAGTGCCAAGAACAAATGAGTGAAAAAGGCAACCTGAAGGAAGAATACAATAACTATCACCAGTGCTCTTTCCAGTTCAGTTTCCTGCTGATTCAAACATAGCTAGCTGAGTTAATACCTAAATGCATCAACATCCTGCTACTATTAACTTGTGGAAAACTTTTCCCCACCCTGTTAAAATGCGCTCCTTTTCCAATCGCCTCTCCAGGGCCTATTTAATGATTTTACCTTCTTCTAACGGTTTATACTAAAACATGTTATTAAATACACAGCTAATCACACATTTGTCTGCTGGCTCCTCTTTTCAATTAAAGAGTATATCAAAATTATGCAATGGTGATACGATAGCTGGCAGGGCTTCACTAGAACTTGCCAAGATGAAGAAAAAATGCTTTTGTTGAAAATGAAACTCTTAAAGAATAGTAAGCACAATATGGGACTTGCTGACATCAACACTTGAATTATTTTGCATCAAGGATAATTCAAGGAACTCAAACTATTTTGAAAAATATCTTTTAGCCTGCAAGGTGTACAACAGTTAATTTGTTTAAGATAGCTTTTGACCCACTCACATAACTATATGTTCATTAACTTTTGTAGGCCTATCCAAATTATTTAGAGTCTGACACTCAAAATATGTAGATTAAAACTGGAACACAAGAAAATAACTTAAAATAAATATGTATAAAGGGATATCAGTGTTTTTCAGTTACTCTAAGCAGGGCTTATCTCATTACCTCAAATGTATATATTTATCTTTATTCGCCTTTTCTGCCTCAGAATGTAAATCACATTTTTCATTGCAGATTCAAAAATCACAGAACCTTGTAACAGCTGTGCCCAGGTTAACCCACAGTTTCCTATTTTACACATCAATATGGTATGTTAAAAGTGTCAATAGAATATACACTGTATGGGCTCCAGAAGTTAAGTATTTTCCTCTTCTAGGCAGACCTTTGTTTCATCTATAATTCTATACATCTGTCCAACTTGGTAGGCTGTGTGTGAACAATAATAGGCAAACTATATTGATGAGGTATCGGTCAGATTTTAAACCCATGGAACACAAAACATTCTAAATCACTAGTGATTATAATATAACATCACCCTTGACTTAACATTCATTTTCACTCTTTTTTTCCACCCTTTATACAACAGAACAAGCTTGTGTTCAGAGTAAACTTAAATAAACTGTATTAAAGACAAAATTAAGCTTTATGAATAAAATAAAAATTTCATAAATGAAGAGTGAATCTTGGACATTATGATGTCACATTCAAAGTAAGTTTGGCATTCATACTCTGTTAGAGCTGAAGTGCAAGACACAAAGAAACTACCTGCGATGATATAGATGGGCATGGTGAAGCAGGGGCAGAATTGGGAGTCGCAAAAAACAAACTGAGATTCAAATAATGTTCATGACTGCATAGTATCCTCAAGAACTCCAGTCTCATAGAAATCAAGGTGGGTAAAGACGTTAACTTGGACGGGAGCTGTAATATATGAAAATGATATTTAATATTCTTGCAACTGAACTGATGGTATAAAAAAGAAAAAAATACATAATCAATAATGAATATGTACACCATGTTATACTTAGTTTTCATTTCAATTTCATATATTTTTTACCTGGTTGTAGTAGTTTCTGACTAGGTGGAAGACAAAACCCCGGTCCATGAGAGACAGCAGGTCATACAAAAAAAAAGCCAGGCTGATGTTGATCTTTTCAGCTTGCTCAATTTCCTTTTGAGATAAAATAAAATATAATGTACATCATCCATTCTCTCATTCACTTTCCTAAACAACCTTATTCCCATTTGGAAAGAATACCGTGGCAGTGTTGGGCACTAGGCAGGATTACAAATATAACAGGATGTCACATAATAAACATACCAAAATAAACAATACTCGACTAATAATACAAAAACTGAATCTGACATAATGTTTATTCTTGAAAAATGAGTTCTCTGCTATTGCTGTGCTTGCCAGATGCCAACAGCGGCTCATTTTTGTGTAATTCAATTTAAGAAAGTGAGCATGTGAAATCGTGACAACATACAGAATAGTGTAAACACTTTTTTCTAATTAGTGTTAGGGCTATGATGAGGAACATCTACTCTCTTTATTTCTTTGCAAAGGTTATAACTTGACTCATCTGACTCATACTCTGTAATGCATGTATGCGACACTACATATTAGCCGATCTCTAAGAACAACACCTGATAAGGTCACCTTAAGACTGCTTTTTATTAGTTTGCCATGCTAAATGTTGCAAATATTTATTATTATTATATTTACTTTTCCTGCCTTGCGCCCTGTGTTGGCTGGGATTGGCTCCAGCAGACCCCCTTGACCCTGTAGTTAGGATACAGCGGGTTGGATAATGGATGGATGAAAATTTAAAAAGTAAGCAATTGACATTGCTGAACACAGCGATTCCTCCATAAATTTCGATGTGAGAAAGAATATTTCTAATGCCCATATCTATGTTTTTCTAATTATAAAGATAAATCTGAGGCTGATAAATCTTCACCTTGTGCATATTATTTCAGTATGAATAGGAAGCATTTCAGTATGAATAAGAAGCATTTAAGATCTCTTTTGTGATCCTAACCAAGTTCATCAAAAGAAATAACTTTCTCATGCTTAAGACTTTAAAATGATCTTACTATAATTTCACAACTGGCAACTAACTGCAAAATCAGTATGAAAAGTTGTCAATTAATTCACTTTAGAATAAGCTAAATTCATTCATTAATAAAATTAGATATGCATTATTTTCCTTACCCAATGCATACTAACCTTTTGCTGTTTTGTTAAGATTGTTCCCATCTCTAATGTTACTACATTTACAATAGTGGAGATATCATCTTTAAATCTATCAGAAAAGCGGTTTTTACGAGGCACATCTGGTTTTTCCATCTGGTGGACATACTGGGCCATGCTTTTAATCTGCAGATAATTTTAAATTTATATTAATGTATGGAGGGTGTAAATAAATAACTAATGTAGAATTAAAACACATAGTCTTACCAAGAGTTCAAAAAAGAACCAGGCATATTTGTACACATTTTCTCTGCATACTCCAGTGCTGACAACCATCTGTAGCGCTAACTCCTCATGAAACTGCTGTTTAGTAAATAAATCAGAATAAATCATATTGAGTAATTTAAGTATATAGTAGTATAGTCATTACTCTATTTTCCTATATCAAAAATGTAATTAAAAAGTAAGAAGTATATATGTGCCAGACTTGCAGTTCTGGACATTGTGAATACTTTCATTATGGTTCTGAATGCTCCAAAGGCCTGGTCAAGGCTGAGACAACATACAGTATGTGCAGGAACCAACTAAACTGGAACAAGATCAGCCTCTAGTGTTAAATGAGAGTTACCTTTTTGTTTGTAGATCTTGAACTTCCACCATGAGTGTGAAAGTAGTTTGAAACTTCTATATAAGAAGACATTCTGTTGTTTGCAATATTCGTGCCCTAAATGAAAATCAGTAGATACCATAATGTCAAAAAACAGACAGCATCTGTCCTTTGTTTTAACATAGTTTAGGTTACTTTGTTTTTCAGTGTGAACTGGTTTGGAAAGAGGTATGTAACAAGGATGTCTATGAAAAAGCAGTTTACAAAATAAACATAAATGGCTACAGAAAATAAGTGTTTGTCTTGAACATGGGCTCTAAATCTTGTGTGCAGACAGCCTGGGTACTTTTGATACAAAGACCAATTTAAAAAATGTTATTGTGGAAATAGGGCAAAAACCTGGGGTTGTACTTCAGGGATACTGCAAACATTCAACCAAATACAGCCAGTTACTACTGAGTAAGGAAATACATATTCAAAGCCAATGAAAACAAAATGTATGTCAAGAAAAAGGAAAACAAAAGTGGCAGCAAAATCAGGAAAGACAAATTCCTACTGCTGCTCAAATGAGTACAAAAAATTGTACACTGAACATTTATATCATCCCTTGAAAGTACAAATCACAGAATCACAGATAGACCACTTTATACATAGAACCTTGTTTCTGCTAATAGTTATGTGCAAAGAAAAAAAATAAAGACAAGAAATGCTTAGAATGTCAACAATGCTTTTAGACATAATGTGAATTACAAGTGTAATCACCTTTGATGACATGATGTTTTTAACTTCTTCATCGGCTGTTGCTGGGACAGCAGAGACATCGGGGTTACTGCTACTCAGGACACGAGACTGAAAAAGCCGGGATCCAACAGAACAAGCACTGGAGCGGCCAACAGTGTAATACCTCAGTTCTGGTGGAACAGTTCCAGTGCCTATTAAAAAAAAAAGTCTGTGAAAGGTGGAGAAATTCAAGAATACATTTCACCAGCATTAGAATAATTATATGCATTTTCATGACTGGCCCTTAATTATCTAAATTGCTCTGAACTATCTTACACCTTCCATATCCTCATCATAATCTACAATTTACATAAACTGACTTGCTCAGTGTTCCACATGTATTAGAAGAAGTATTGGTGAGGTGGACATTATCTGTTTACACACCAGAAATCTAAAATAAATTACCGATAGAGATACATCAGCTTAAACCTGTCGAACATTAAAAAAACTGCTCAATACACATATTTTTAATTTGTCCTTTTAATGTTTATTTATTCAATTTGCAACAGTGGGCATTGCTGTTTTTAACTGAATATGTCACCAGTTCCTCAATAACAAATACTGAGATATTCATACATAAGTCATGTCATTAGTTTCTAATCAAGTTCCTTCAGTGAGAAGCAAGAACCTCACACAAGTAAAACAAAACCACATCAAAAAAAGCTTTCCTGCAAAGAGGCGTGTTCAACTCTAAATTAAAATAGCACTTTATAATGGGGAACCAATGCCAGACACTACAAATTAAACAATTAAATAATCAGGGCATTAGAAGTACTTATATAGGAAATATTGTAACACATAAAGTTGGACAAAACACACCAGAAAATTAAAGCATGACATAATCTATAGATGTAAATCTGGATGTCAAAAAAATAAAAAAATTTAGAACACTGCATTGATGAAATTATTGCCACTCGCAACACATCAATAGTATGTATTGTCACACATGTGCGACTAGGAGCGAGCTGAATTGACCAAGTGGAGGTGATTACCCGCCAGGCCAGGGGGTGGCGGGGTGCTCTAAACCTTTGTGTGCTATTTCTGCAGATCAAATAAGAGAAAACCTGCCTGACCTGACGTCACTTCCTGTTCCGGCACCCAGACTGACATCACTTCCTGTTCTGGCACCCAGACTGACGTCACTTCCTCTTCCGGCACCCAGACTGACGTCACTTCCGGGTTACAGAATACAAAATCCTCCATCTTGGCTAACTAAATCAGTTCAGTGTGGGAACTCAAACAAGCAACATCGCTGTGTTGAATTTAATCCTTTTGCAGCTAGGAACAATATACAGGTGGCTGCCCCAAACCTTTTTAAAGAGTTTTGAGACTTGCTCTTTCACAGTATAAATGTATTTTGATGTAGAAGGGAGATGTCACAAAGATGGCATAAACAGTCCAAAAAAAGGCTACTGTGCGGGGAAACTGCAATATCACTACAATTAACAAATGCTTAACACTCCAGGTATACCTTATTAATGATGATTAATTGTGGTAAAGGCATATACATGTGACGTAAAAATGACAGTGGCTGTAAGTAACAATAACCTAGAAAATCACTGTAACCAATTAGTTGGCGTTAGACAAAAAAAAAAAAAAAAACAGAAATGCAGGAACTATATTAACGCGGTTAAAAGAAAATTAAAGCTGTGGTGAACAGTGAGGGAAAACATGTAATGTGTCACATAAATGAATATGAACTTGTTGCCTCTGATATTCTCATCATCCTTGGCAGAAGAGAAATATGATATGGACTTTGCATGCACAAAGTCATTGACAATTTATTGGTTTGCCAAAATGGACTAGTCAGAACTTTGTTATCAGTCAGGTTATACCCTAAAGTATTCTCTTGTGAAAAATATGTGAATGTAATCACTGCAGCCAGTAAACTATAGAACACTATATAGCTCAGCAACACACCACGTATGCTAAATAAAATTTGAAGAACTTGAGGGTGACCAGATTACCATATCGAAGTGGATGAAAATACAGTAGGACGTGCATTCAGAAACAAACTTATACACAATATACAAAATTCGGTTTAAGTAATGCTCCACAAAATTCATGAATAAACATACTCTTCATGATCTGAGACTGTGCATTCGGAAGATCAAATTCATTATCATGTATAAATAGTTCAATTACTTTCTTACTTAGATATCTCCTAGGAATAGCAACAGTAACAGAATACCAACAAATGAAGCACAAAATACACATGAAATACATGTAACATATTCAGTACGTATGTGCAAAAATTATTTTATTATATTTGTTATCTTGGCAAGAACATGTACTGTGATTATTTTTATGTCTGGCTATTTGGCAACTTTACAATCTGTGGATAGAGGCCTATCCATGGGAGATTTAATCTTAATATGTGTTTCCTCAATTACACCAATTACATTTAGAAACACCGTTATATATTGTTGGTCACTGGATATCAGGGTACTGCACACACTAGTGACTGAGAGGCTTATTGAGGAAGTACTCATTCTTAGTGCATCTCCCCAAACAGTGTGAAAATAACTGCTAGCAAGGCATCTTAAGAGTAGCCAGAACTGCCATTTCTGTAGTCTGGGGCACTGCTGTCTTGTTTGACTTTTAATTGACCTTTTTTTTTTTAAATAATTATTATGTTCTTATTTCTAATTTTTAAATGGTCAGGAGCTTCAGAAAATGTTAATGAGAAAATATTTTTTAATTATTAAATTAATACATACGTAGAAAAGACACTTAACAATTTTCAAAAGTTTAAAATACTGTACATACAGTAGCTGTTCTGCTAGTCATTAATTCAGTGCCACAAAAGAATTGAGTTAAAATTTAGTAACAGTGTTTGTGCATTTGCAGCTTTGGATTTTTTATGCAAACAGCAAAGAACAGCTATTGTAGATTTTGGTGGATTAATTAATTTGTTCAGTTTACCAAATAACCAAATATTAATTTTATGCCAGTTTCTTTCAAAACTTATTTATACAAAAACAAGTATTCAAATTACTATATACATTTGAAAAATCTGTAAATAAATAAATAAGTACTAATATCACAATATGGAAAAAACCTAAAAAAAAAAAAACAAAAAACAACTACAATTACCATGAACTTGTTTTACCCTGATGTGTGTAAATATATAATTAAATAATCATTTACAATGAAAGGTAGACTGTAAAAAAGCTGGATAAACATTTATTTTCTTTAGCATGACAAAATTGCTTATTTTTAAACTTATCATTAATTTAACTATAAAAAAGCCAAAAAATCCAAAGACCAAAAATACTAATATTCCCTACTATTTTCCATGCTAATTTATTTACCTGTACTCAAAACTTCTTTCTGTGTATCAGGCAGCTGAAACACATAGTAGACATATGATGCCAATAAACAGTTCCGTCCATGCTGATCCTTAGAAAGGTCTTGACTGTTGTGTAGACTATTGACTACTGAAACAACAGACTCAAAGGCGATCTGAGCAAAATTGGCTGTGAAAAAGTAAAAAAATAAAATTATACTACAATACTCCCTGATAAACATTACATTAAAGATTTAAGTGAGAAGAGTTTAAAAAGTAAACAAGATAAAATGACTAATGCTGATGTTTAGTCAGTTTATCATAAAGAAATTTAAATTCCCACCAAAGTAAATGTAAGCCAGTCTAAAATGCATTTACAGTAAATAACAATAAGAAATAATATTAACATGATTATTTAATAAAACTATTGCTGTTTTATTTATAAAATAGACTTAATGTATGTTCTGACATTCAATGCAAAATTAAACCAGAATTTGCTTTTCTATTTTAAATCAATTATCCCTCTTATCAATAAGATAATGAGGTGTGAACTGGCACAGCATGATAATCAAATTGTACTACAGTAAACCACTCAAACAAATCAAATGCTAAACAACCTGCACTTACCTGTCTGGCCTGCTATTACCATTGGCTGCACAATAAGATGAAAGAGTTTATCTAACACTTGATGCAGAAAATGGACCAGAGGCTCCAGTCTTGAGGATGACAGTGAAATGATACTAAGCTTAAGCTCATGCTCCAGTTTGCTTTCTGGAATTTTGTCCTCCATGACTCGGATAGGGAAGGTAACACGACCTTCCAAAGCATGGCAAAGAGTGAAGAACCTTTCTAAGTGGTTATCCTGGAGTGACAAAGGAAGAGAATACCCTTAATCACTAGTGACTGAAATTTATTTGGAAATACTGTTATCACTTCACTAGATAAGCAATCAAGTTTATATATACTTATGTAATGAATCCTAGCTACTCACAACATTAAATTCACTGGTGACACTTAGAGCTGAAAACTAAAAATATCACTATTGTGCATTTTTTTCAGTAAACAGTTACATTTGCATTGTTTTCAGTAAACAGTTACAATTCAACTAAATTAAAGGTTGGTTTAGAAAGGTGTAATGCAGATAATCGTGCATGCAGATATTTCCTCCTTGGAATATCTGAGATCACAATTAGTGGTTGTGACCACCAGGGGTCACACTACCTCGCCAAACCCAACACAAACAGGC
The DNA here is from genome assembly GCF_016835505.1 of Polypterus senegalus. Lineage (NCBI taxonomy): Eukaryota > Metazoa > Chordata > Cladistia > Polypteriformes > Polypteridae > Polypterus > Polypterus senegalus. The sequence goes on along the minus strand of NC_053160.1, from coordinate 69,697,580 downwards.
ACATGTACAGCACACACACAAGGCTTTTATTCAGTGGAAAACATTTCCCAAGTTTCCCACCAGCACCAAGCACATTACAGCAAGCAGAAATATAAACCAAGGCACTTTATCTTCTTCCTTCTCCTTGTCTCTGTCTCTTCTGCCTCCACTCCTACTCTGGCAAGTGTCATCCTCTTCCTCTCAACTCGTGTTCCCTGAGTAGTGGCAGGTAGCTCCTTTTATGTGATCCCCAGACATACTTCCGGTGTCCCGAAGGCTAGAACTGGGAGCACTGCAGCGTAAGGCTGACGCCCCTCACAGTAACTCTCGCCAGTCCCAACATTTGCCTCAGCCATCAGCTACATTGTATATTTTTATCCACCCAGTCCATCATTTACAAACCTGTATAACATAACATTCCACTTGATTCAAATTAGGATGGCAGGTGACAAAAGGCTAGCCCGGCAGCCTCATGCACAAGTAGGAGTAACGGTCCACCACAGGACCTCCTCATGCACATACCTATATTACGTCATTCAAGCCTAATTTAGACTTGCCAAATCAAACTTACAGGCACTACTGGATCTTAGAGGCAGCAGCAGCACCCCCATGCCTTTACTTCTAATCTAATCATTTTTGTTATCTTTTTAAAATATTTTGGGGAATCATATAACACAACATTTGTATTGCCTATATTTGTCCTCTGTCATTTCAATTAATTAAACCCAAAAAAATCATGAAAGCAGAAAAAAGAAAGGTAGTGTCTAATGTCCAAGACATACAACTGAGTCACAGCAATTCTGGATATGTTTACTTTCTGAAAAAACAGCAAGTCATGTGCTATTACATAAGGTTATGCTGAGAATAAAACATGCAGAAATATATTTCTAAGAGGTCAGAAGAAATTATTTTAAATTTAAGTATTCAGTCAAGTTACCTGGGTATGTAAAGACGATACAGTCTGAATTTCTAAATTGAAGACACCTTTATGACCTTCTAACCATTTTATTGGAGGGACTTGAGGAGGGACTTTCTAAAGAAGAAAAAAATGAACTTGAAAATTGCACATGCTCATGAAAGAATAATATGAATGAATACTATATCTTATACAATTACTGTATCATTTGAAGCATTTAGACAAACTGTGGAAAAACAGTCAAAATATTGCATTCTTCATAGAGTAGTTTATATGTAGTACAATTTTTATTTCACTAGAAGAAAACCTAGTGATGAAACTATGTGTTTTATTCATTAATGCTGCATCAAAATTCAGGAGTACAGAAAAACTACAGGCCTCCAGAACTGAGAATGCTTCTAAGTCCCAACCTTTCATTTGCTCTTAAGTAAATTCCTCCTCTTAAGGGATGGGGGGTGTGTGGCTTGAAAATAAAAACGACAGAGCATTAGAAACACAAATGGGAGGATAATTTAAACAACCATGACAATACTTTTCAATTGATTTTAATTTGTAGGCTTATTTTGCATAATCTTAGCAAGTCAGGGACAATCGTGGTACACTCTTGTAACCAACCAGTAGTTGTGCAACGGGACATTCTCAACAATGCAGTGAAACTATTCCTTAACTCACCCTATGTTGTAGGAGCAGGATTATGTGAGCTGATAACAAATGAGCTCTCACTCAGAATATAACAGGTATGGGTGCTATGGACAGAAAAGAGGCTCATCTGTCTGTAGTCTTGTGTTTGTTGTTGGATTGAAAATGGGAAATTAAAGTAACGAGACTGTGGTTGAATCTGCCATACCCAGAAAGCCTTCATACAGACACTGGTGATGTCAAGCAGCTGTTATGATGTTTTGTTTTTCATTTTTATATTGCATTCTAGAGATTTCTACAATTAAAATGAAAGTTTCTGAAGTAATTACTGTTTAGATTTGGTTTCATTTTCAAGTAGTTAAAATTTATTTGCATTTCTTTTCAATGTCATCTTGGTTTTAGCAAGTGAAGACATTTTGTGGTGCAGATGTCACCACAATACTATGGAATGAATATGTCAATGTACAACACACCATATTATTGCTGCGATGGCTAAAAGGTCAACCCCTGACATTCCGATTCATCCAAGATTTAGATAAAGGAAGCAGGCCTTGTGCTTGCAGTTAGTTTTACTTGACTTTCCTGAGTTCATTGCTTGAATTTTAGCTATGATTTTGTTTTAGATTTGACACAAAGATTGTGTAGAATTCATAGTTACGAGCTTGACTTCTTTATTGACACACATTTATGATTTTGCTCCAATTGCACTCCATCTGCTTTGAAGGACAGCAGCACATTATTTGCTATCAGAATGCAGCAAGCTCATGACAATTGGGAAACATAAAGTTAAGACGTGAAATTTGTCATTTACTGCACATCATCTAGGTGATGAGATTCAGCCACTGCAGTTATCAAATAGATGACCCAATTGACTAGAAGTTGTAGGGTACATGTGGTTTTCCAGGGAAGCAAAGGTAAGTCATCACACTGTTAGATGACCTAAAGAAAGCTATGGGTGCTTTATTTTAGACTGCTTTAAGCAGCTCAGAAAAAAATCTAGTATGCCTGGAGCTTGAACAATATAACAAATAACTGACATTATAACATGAATTTTGGAAATAATCCTTAATTAGCACTGCCTCCTGAATTTAAAAACATAATGCATAATTATGTGGCTTCTGCAACACTTACAAGTGCTTGGATTGAACTCAGAGACCCTAATGGAGAAAGAAACAGATGAGTACACATTACAGGATACTGTGCATTAGGTTGGTAGCTAATACTGTATATCCAAAATTAAGGTCTATATAGAAAATAATCTTTTGGTAATAGTAGAGCTGAACCAAAAAAATGCCAACTGAGTAAGGCACAAACAAGTCTTATGTCAAAACCAGATTCCAATATTATAAACATTTGTGGAAAAATAAAAATCAGTTATTGATTTAATCTGGTGTGCGTGACAAGGGCCACGAGAAGTCTGTCTTGCGACAAGTGCAGCTTCTGTTTTCTGTAACGAACAAGAAGTTACAAGTGCCCAACTGATGACCTTTAAAATTGTGTAACTGCTGATCCAAACAAAACTATTGTAAAGATGTAATGTCTTGAAATTCTTGTGCAACTAAAGTCATAAGGTAAAATTTTGCTTAGCATTATAAAAGATTTAGGACACCGACACCTGGGCAGATGAAGGGCAGGTGTCCTAGGACTGTGCTTCTCTGTCATTCTTACCTTTGCCTGGTGTGTATTAATAAAATATTTTTACTAACTTTAATTATATCTCTCTGTCTTCAGTCACAAGAAATGACACTAGAGAAAAAGTGTCCACAGTTTTCTGGCGCCCGGACGTGGGGCAGGAGACGGCCGGCTGACTCCTCGAGCGGGAAGATCTCAGCGATCTGTCTTCTTGAAGCAGACTGCCGCAACTAAGTGCACCGGCAGCAGAGTAAGCAGCTCCGATAAAAGTTAGGACTGCCCTGTCCTGAGACGACTCCTGCGTGAGGAGTCCCCGGTCTCCTTCTGGTACAACCACGGTGACTGAAAAGGATTTTCCTGACAGAGCTGACTAACACCCAGGCTGGGGTAAGTAACCCGGAGGTTTCCGTAAAAGATAAGCTGGGGCGGGCTTGCTGTAGAGTATAAAAGTGACCGGGAATAGTAAATGGAAAAGAAATACCTTGTTTTAGGTCACTCCTGTTGGGAAAGATAGTATAGAACACTATCCTCTGGGAATTAAAAAGGGGGATTTAGGACGGGATCCGTGCGTGGCACACCCATAAACCCGGACAAATCTATTGGACAGAGGATAGAGCATAGAATAGAAGAATAACAGGTTAAAAAAACAAGGGAGTAATAAAAAGTACGTACTAGAAATAAATATTTGCTTTCACCGTGCACTGTGACAGTAACGTAGGAAATAGTGTAGTATACTTCCCCTGGGAATATTAAAGGGAACGTTGGGGCGGGTGAGTGGCACACTCAGCATTCCAATAGTTCATCGGACAGGGGACGAGTAGGACAAGGATAGAAAGATAAATCTGGCACAGGGCTCGGGGGGGAAAAGCAAAGGAAAAAATGGGAATACATAACAGCAAGCCTGCCAACCGGCGCCGGGTTCAAGTCTTTTATGCTGGAAGGATTGTTTTCGGAGGATCAGCAGACGCCGCACAAAAAGGGTCACCTAGAAAGTTAATAGACAAAACACAGGATTGGATTTTAAAAGGGCATGTAAAAAATGGAATAAGCAGAGCGGTGGGAGTTGGCCATTGGAAGGGACAGGAGATGCAAGTGAGATACAGAAAATTAGAAAAATATTATGTAGAAATGCACCAGGGTGTTGTATGTAGAAGTGTATGAGGATGTTGTAATAGAGGTATGTGTTATGTATGACAGATGGGAGTTGGTTATTAAAGATTGTAATTTAAAGGCAGTACAGAAATGAATTATTGGCTGCAGAAAGTTAGAACTAAAAAAAAAAAAGTTATTTATAGCTTACAGAAAGTGCAAGCAGATTCGGAACCGCAGTCGAATGAGAAGCGGAAGAAGAGCAAGAAAAAAAAAAAAAAACCCGTTATATCCCACACTTGTTCCTCCACCTTTCCTACACCATCCACATCCACAACCCCCACCTTCTCCTCCGCCACCTCCAGCCCATCGCACCAGAATTAAAAGATGATCCCTTGGGGTCTGGTTTCTTTGAAGAATATCATTATGATCCCTCATTACACACTGATCCGGGAATGACAAAAGTAACGTAATGGGTTCGGCAGGTGGGTTTCACGATCCTAGAACCTCCAACGCACTAGAAGTCAAACCCTATTCCTTCAGCCCCCTAATCAAAACACCACCTTTCAATCCCCCTTAAAGTCCCCCAAACCCACAGGCCCCTTGTTGGAATGCCCCCTGATTGAGATCCCAGAACCCCCCCGACATGATTCAATGCAACCTGCAGGAGCTAATAACCCCACTACTGTAATGATACATCGTAACTGAGACATTCAAGAGCTGAAGGACGTTGTGTCCGAATTGCCTGATCCCAAAGTCATCGGTGTGTTTAAAAAATTCATAGAACAATTACAGCAGCTGTATGATATGTATAAGCCTAATGCCACAGAATGGACTCAGGTGCTGTGGAGAAAGCTTGGCACCACATGGGAGACTGTCAATCATGGACAGCATAACAGAAACCCGTGGCAGTGGAACGAGGCGTTGCCTCGGGCCGGGATGAAGGTCCCTTTATTACGCAATGGGAACATGTTAAAATAATATTAAGGACAAGTATAAGAAAGGCAGAGACTGGTCTCTTATCTCGGCTGCCAAACAGAAAAAAAAAAAGAGACAGTAGATGAATGGGCACACTGAATTTAAGAGTTAATGGCAACACACTCCGGCCTTGAAAATCCAGACAACCGAACTAAAACTGCAGTCCCTCTTTTTGTTTCCGGACTTAGAAGCGACATTCAAAACAAGGTATCCTGTATTAGATGAGAGGCTGCCGCGTTTGAGGAAGTAAAACGTCACGCAGCGCATGCTGAACAACAGAGCAAGCAGAAAGAGTCAGACACCCAGACAAAGCTGATTGCAGCACAAATGAACTATTACACTGGTGGGGCCACTCCCGGCAGAAGTCGTGGACGTGGAGGATTTTTCCGGGACAAGGGTGTGGACGGGACAAGGTAGCGGATATATGTTACCTAATCCAAGTGGATCATCCACTCAGCTGCCTCCCCCTCCAGATCCAAACGCTACACCATATGCTTGTTACGGGTGTGGTGAAATGGGACACTTCTGCCGCAATTGCCCTCACAAGTGCCCACCCCCTCCTCCACCACCTGAACAATTTGATGTTTCATGGACATAGGAATCCGCAGGGATCCCCAGCCCTTCTCTTCAACTACCTTTGCTCACCCATAATTCAGAGACTGATCCATTATTGACTTTGCTGGCTGGTGAATGGCACTGAAACTGTTTTCCTCGTGGACACAGGAGCCACGCTCAGCCCTTTCGCTGAAGGAGGTCCCTGCCTCAAGAGATTCTTCGAGTTCAGCTGCATTCCAGTGATTCCACTTTAACACACTGATTTCTTTTAAATCAGCTCCGTCCAGTTAACCTCTTAGGAAGGGATCTCATGACAACACACCATCCTTCTTAAAGCCCTTCACTCATTTCCCTCCTGCTTGTTTCCCAATCTCCAAGCCCCTGACACCCTATTGCACTGCCCAATATTTCCCTATAGAAGTAGACACCCCCTGGCTAGAATCTTTTCTTTCATCAGGTACCTGCCCCGAAACCCTTCACATCCCCTGCATTTTCATTTCCCCCACAAAAGCTGCTGCATTTGTACATCTTACATATTCACAGAATATTTTTACCTCATATTTCTTTAGCTAAATCAAGCACTGTCCATTGGGTGGAAATCGGACCATGGGTAGAACAATGTCTTAATAGAACAGACTGGGTACATGTTGCTTCAGGTGTTTTTGATACCTCAGACCATTTAATAACTAAAGTTGTGCTTCAAACTGATTTTTTAGTACATCGTACATTATGCTGCACTTCCCTTTCTGCGTTGTCATTGCAAACTACTTCCCTTCTTGGCTCTCAGCGCTTCCTGACTCTTTGTGGTCTCAGGGTAAAATGATTATGGAAGGATAGCCCATTGTGAGCCTCTGGTGATCTACCCTAAATCTTCTTTCCGTCCGCACCGTGCCCAGTATCCTCTGTCTCCTGAAGCAGAGGCTGGCATCTCCGCGTACATTCCGATCTTGTGAACGCGTGCGATTATTCCAATTAAATATTCTCCAGTTAATTCTCCCATTTTACCTATAAAAAAGGCTGACGGTTCATGGCGTTTTGTACAAGACTTACGACAAGTGAATGCTGCAATCTTTCCTAGAGCTCCTATTGTACCTAATCCTTCCACTATTCTTTCTGCAATCCCTCCCTCTGCTCGTTATTTTTCAGTAATTGATTTAGCCAATGCTTTTTTCTCTATCCCTGTACACCCTGACTCAATTCTGGTTTGCTTTTACTTTCCAAAGCCGCCGTTGGACATGGACTGTTATGCCTCAGGGATATACTGAAGCCCCTTGTGTGTATGGACAAGCGCTTGCTCAAAATTTAGAAGGGTTCTGGCCAGACCGAGGTAGTACATTAATACAGTATGTAGATGATATTATGTTATGCAGTACTACTGAAGAAGATTGTGCGCAAGACACTAAAAAACTACTGCAGTTTCTGGGGGACAATGGACATAAAGTTTCAAAGGCTAAATTGCAATTAATTCAAACAACTGTAAAATATTTAGGTCATGACATCACAAATGGAACAAGAGCTCTCTCTAGCGATCGCATTAACACCATTCAAAATCTTCCCAGACCTGTCACAAAACAACAGGTTATGTCTGTATTGGGCATTCTGGGTTACTGCCGCAATGGATTTTGAATTTCACTGAAAGAGCACAGCCGTTACAAAATTTAGCAAACACCCCTGGCCTTCCTCTTTCTGGTCAGGTGCAATGGACCGAGCAGGCTGAGAAGGCTCTCTGTGACTTAAAAAATGCACTTTCGGTGGCACCAGCCTTGGGCCTTCCGGACTTTTCTCGTCCCTTTACTCTGTTCGTGGACGAAAAGGGGGGATATATGACTGCAGTTTTAACACAATTACATGGGGATAAACAAAGGCCAATAGCTTATTTTTCGAAAAAATTGGATCCTGTGGCCGCAGCACTTACGCCTTGCCTGTGGCTGCCACAACAGAAGCTGTGCTAGCCAGTACAGATATAGTGCTCATGAGCCCCCTAACAGTAAAGGTGCCTCACGCTGTACATTCCATTTTAGTACAGGCTAAGACCTCCCATCTCACTACTGCTAGGGCAATACACTATCAGAATGTACTCTGTACTTTGTCAAACGTCACAATTGAAAGATGCTCCACTTTAAATCCAGCCACCCTGTTGCCAACAAATAACGACGGCGAACCACATAATTGCCATACAGAAATAGCAAAGGTTGTAAAGCCTCGAGTAGATCTACAGGAAACACCTTTAGAAATTGGAGAAAATATTTTTGTAGACGGATGTTCTTTGCGATTGGAAAACGGAGCACCCTCAACTAGTTACGCAGTGGTCCAAGGGGACCGCCTGCTGGAAGCAAATCGAATTTCATCAAGTTTAAGTGCACAAGCAGCTGAATTAATAGCGCTCACCCGAGCATGTCAGCTGTCGAAGGAAAAATCATAACAATTTATACAGATTCCAGATATGCCTTTGGAGTCTGCCATGATCATGGGGCATTATGGAAATTAAGGGGATTTAAGACCAGTACTGGCAAGCCCATCCAACATCAAAAGTTAATCGAATCCCTCTTGGAAGCCATAACTAAACCATCAAAGCTAGCGATTGTTAAATGTCAAGCTCACACAGGAAAACAGGACCTGTCAGCAAAGGAAATGAATTGGCAGATTACTTTGCTAAAAAGGCTGCATACAGTAACACACCAATCTCTTTATTCCAACAGAGAAATGACAAGGACCCTGATAATCAAATTATTTCTTTACAGAGTGCAGCCACGGACATTGAAAAGAAAAAGTGGTCCAAAGAAGGATCCCTCTCTGATGGAGTCTGGACTCATCAGCAAACTAACAAACCTTTTCTCCCAAAAGCTTCTTTTCCAGGTATGGCAAAATAGCCCATGGCCTCGACCATGCTGGGAAAGATGCCATGGTTCAAGATGTTGAAAACATTGGGAAGCTGTAGGCTTCTCTACATATGCAGAGCAATTCTGTAGACGCTGTGCATTATGTCAAAGGTTTAATGTAGGAAAAGGCACTCAGGTAAGTCCCGTTACTCCTAACCCAATGGGTCCGTTTGAACACCTCCAAATGGATTTTATTGAACTAACACCGTCTAAAGGTTACCGATATTGCCTTGTGATTGTCGATGTGTTCTCCCGATGGGTAGAAGCTTTCCCTTCAAAACGCAATGATGCCAAAACGGTTGCTAAAGCACTAATTAAAGAAATTATTCCAAGATGGGGCATCCCACAAAAGTTACAGACAGATAATGGTACTCACTTTGTGAATTCCATTATAAATGAATTGACTACCTGGCTACAGATCAATGTACATCATTACTGCAAATACCATCCACAAAGTGGGGTATTGTGGAACGATGCAATGGCACCCTAAAAGCTAAGCTTGCAAAAATTTGTGAACAAACCAATTTATCCTGGCCAGATGCTTTACCCCTGGCTTTAATGGGATTGAGGGACGGACACACGGCAATTGGGGCTATCGCCGTTTGAAATCCTGACGACGACCCATGCCCGTTGGCATGGTTATAGGAAATGTGAACCTGCATACCGTGGACAATGATCTTCTCTCTAGTCTTACAGGCCTCCGAGCGTCCCTGAAGGAAGTCCACGAGCAGGTTAATCAGGCTTGGAGAACCAGCCCTCCATCTAAGGACTCGCCGATTCCCTTGGGCACCTGGATCCTGGTTCGAGACACCCGGAGGAAACATTGGCATCAGCCTAGGTGGAGAGGACCGTTCCAAGTTCTTTGTCCACACCACACGCTGTAAAGGTTGAAGGATTGCCCGCCTGGATTCACGCTTCGCACTGCAAAAGATGGCACCCATAATATACATACTCTTGTTGTTTTTTCTTCCATTATCCACTGCACGGGTGACACTGACTTTCCAGGTTGAGGAAACTGCCTCATTCCAGGTTGACTTTTGTGCAATTGTTCCCTGTACTGGCAGACAGGAGCAATGGGAATGGCCTGACAAATATGTCTGTGTGAGCTACCCGGTTTATGACTCTGACTCAAGTTTTGCTTCATCTGACTCTGAATGTGGCTTCTGGAGTGATGTGTTTGCAAACACAGGACCAAATGACTGGGGTTATGAACCCTGGCAGGCTACTCAGTATGGCCTAAAGACTCGATTCTCTATTTTAAAGGGACATGCCTCTCATGAGTGTGCTAAGAATCAGTGTAACCCATTAATCATTACTCTAAAGAATCCTTCTTTGCATGATTCAGGAACTTATGTCTTAGCTGCATATGCAAGTGGTCATGATCCCCGAGGACTTTTTCAAATTAAGGTCAAGGCACCTGCTCCCTCTCCTCTGTCCCCCTTTCCTACTCAGTTTTTCACTACTGCATCCGCGAGTGAGGAAAAACCCCTAGTTCAGGCTTTGAATCTAACCACCTTAACAAGCACGTTCTTCTCTAGCAACAGTCCCTTTCCCATTATCTAACATTTCTGACCCTTGGGATCGATGGTTCATGTCCACCTTTGGGTCATGGGGCCAAAGGCTAAAATCAGTATTTATTTCTTTGGCAGTAGTATTCATTGTCCTTTTACTTATCGGATGTTGCATTGTTCCTCTTATTCGCTATATAATATCCAAATATTTCACTGCTTCTATAGCCAAGGCCTATATGCTACACGAGGAACATATGCTCCAAATTGCCTCTTCAGTTTCCTCATCCCTTTCCCCCTCTCCTCCTCCTTCCCCATCCCTTACCTCCGCCTTCTGAATTTTCTTCACTATTTTATCATGCCCAGATTGATAAAAAGGGGGGAATGTGGAAAAATAAAAATCAGTTATTGATTTAATCTGGTGTGCGTGACAAGGGCCACGAGAAGTCTGTCTTCGACAAGTGCAGCTTCTGTTTTCTGTAACGAACAAGAAGTTACAAGTGCCCAACTGATGACCTTTAAAATTGTGTAACTGCTGATCCAAACAAAACTATTGTAAAGATGTAATGTCTTGAAATTCTTGTGCAACTAAAGTCATAAGGTAAAATTTTGCGCTTAGCATTATAAAAGATTTAGGACACCGACACCTGGGCGCAGATGAAGGGCAGGTGTCCTAGGACTGTGCTTCTCTGTCATTCTTACCTTTGCCTGGTGTGTATTAATAAAATATTTTTTACTAACTTTAATTATATCTCTCTGTCTTCAGTCACAAGAAATGACACTAGAGAAAAAGTGTCCACACATTCTTTTACAGCGAAAGAAAGGAGGGATTTCAGAGGTCACAAGGAAGGATGGCTATTGACTAAAAAGGACAAACAGGGAAGCCACAGCCATAATTTTAAGAAAAGAATATTAGAGTTATCTGTACTTTGAGGCAAATAGGCTGGTCAGCTAAAAGATTAACCAGGAAATAGCAGATTTGATAATTTGTAATGTTGTTTAGTTGTCTACTTATTTAATGATTTTATTTTTGTCTTTATTCACTCTTTATTTTTATCTTAGTTTTTTCTGGCATATTTCTACTTTGGTACAGTGTCCCTGAAGGGCCCTACTGTTATTATGTTACAAATTGTGACATGGCACCAGGCTAACAAGTTGTTGGCAAAGTTAAAACAGGTAGGATACTGAATGGCAACATGGAGCAGTCCTTACTTCTCTGTAGTAGTGATGTGGGTAGGTGGCTGCTAGATAGCAGTGTGCCCAGGAACTATACATAAATGTATTCTTTGCGCACTTGGAATTGGAAGGATATGTTAAACTGTTGGAAGACTAGGAATGTTTCCTCATACTGTAAGGTGGCCTTTTTGAGATAGGTGTAGCTCTATGCCCACTTATGTGGGACAGGTAATGCTGGGAAACACTAAAAGAGACTGACCTTTTAAATTTGCAGTGAAGCTGTGTAATGCAGGAGCATAGAACCCATACAGAAAGCTTTGGAAAAAAGGCATCAGGACTTTCAGAAAGAGTCCCTAACTTTGGAAGTGGCCCAGAATGTAAAAGCCAATCACTGTCAGAGGTTATGACATAACAGAGACTAAGGTGAGACAGACAAGGAGGTGAATATTTAGTACTTTTGGTCCAGTATTTTGTGAGTTACTGGCAGAAAAGCCACCCAACTGCATACACAGGAACTACAACACCAGGGTAGTCAGACCCTGAGAGACAAAAGTATTTAAAGTTGCTGTACTTTTTTAACTCCCATCATTAATCCCCTACTTAATCATTTTGTTCAGACAAAGGTTGTACATAAAGGTAAAAAGAATAATGCACCAAAAAACAAAAAATGGAAAACAAACCTCTGGTGAATGAATATAGTAGCTGCTAGGCAGTCTGTCCAAAGCAACTGGTAAGCAGTATTGTCCAGTTTGCAGACGTTCATTAAGAAAAACTGGAAACCACTGTAAATGTGAAACATAATGTTAGTTATTAGTTGGAATTATTTGTTTGATATAGCTTTTAAAAATTATACACTAATCCTGATGCTTCCACTTACATGGGGTAAAAAATCAACTTTATGCAATGCAATTGTATGAGGTGAGGCAATGTTTTCTACAAGACAACTTCTCAATAGCACCAAACATATTGTTTTAATGCAATTTTAGATGAACACAGCAACACTATTCTACCAATATCAGAAAATATGAAACAATAAAAAAATGTAATATAATTAACCTTGTAAGGATATATCCATCTGTTCAATTTTTTAACCCAATTAATACTTTTCAGGATTACAGGAAGACTATATATCCAGTATGAGACACAACGGCAGTCCATTTCAGGGCATACCCACAAATGCACATTCAGCCATACTGAGCCATTTTAGAGTTTCCAATTAACTCTGCCTCTGAGTCTTTGGAATGTGTGACGTCTTAGGGCCCGTTTATTTTTCATGCTCAGAACGCATACATCATGGCTGTCATGCACTCCCAGCGTTCATTTGACGTGTTGTCTGTGCATGTCCTCAGAAATTAACGCGACGCGTACGCAAGTTGAAGTACCAGCAAAAAGTCGGGGGGAGCAGTGTGATAAAAGTTGGAATGTGACGTCAGAGTCTCTGTTTACTATCAGCATGTAACAGCAAGCCACTCTGAAGATCTTCCGGGATCGATGTGCGTGCTTCGATGTTTAATGAATGGGTTGATGTGGTGAACCAAAATGTCGACATACAAATGCATTTGTGGTGCTTTTATATTCAAGCATCGCATATTCCCCAACGTAATGACACAATACATTTTAAAAGTCTCACATACCATCTTCTGTGCCACCTTTTTTTTTTTTTGCACCTTCACAACAGCATCAGAATGTATGGCAGCGTATTTGAGCCACAGAGAAAAACATTAAAGACATGGTGAAAAAGTCTATTTTGTGATTAAAGTGGAAATTTCTGCTTTAATCTCAAAATGTCCACTTTAACCTCGTAGTTTACTTTATCACTAAAGTAGACCGTTGTAAACATCATCTTAAAATCTAGCTGTTAATCGCTACATGCTTCTGGGGCTTCCTCCTGAACTGACAACAGCAATCACACATAGAACACATTACATTTATGCTGTCTCACAGTAGGGAGTCACGTCCCTTGTTTGCATGTGTTCCCAGTGAATTTCCGCAGTGCGTTACAGTTTCCTTCCAAAGACATGAAAGCTTGGGGAACTGGTGTCACTAAAATGACGGGAGTGTTTGTTTATGCTTGTGTTACCTTGCAATGATCTAATGCCCCGTCCAGGGATTGTTTGCTAGAATGCTAGCTAGAATGGGCGCATCCCTATATTGATGGATTTAATCATTAAACATCCATCCTTTACAGAGATATCGTGGCATGTTGTCCTCAGAATTTAATGGGTGTTACAGGCAATTCACAACACAGCAAAACCAAACCTATTCTCACTGTGATGATATCTCACACTGCCACCTGGTGGAATCTTCCAGATTACGTATGAACAGTACAATGCTTGCGTAGCAGTAGTGGCCACAGGAGCACGCGTATAAACCTTGCCTAAGAGGAAATCCCAGGCAGACACCAGGAGAACTTGACAACTCTGCCCATAGTGCCCTGGATTCTGGATTCAATCCCAGGACAGCACAGAAAATGATTTAACATCCCTAAACTTTCATATAATATTATGTTACAATATGTACAGCTCTCCCAACTGAGAATATTATTTCATTTATTTTCTTTGGCAATTGCAACCAATGAAAACTTCACTTTCTTGTTAAAGACACAGAAATATTTTTTCATCGATAAGACAAAGTACAGAGCAATGCTTTACACATATCATCTTTAGGAGCTCGAGTATGTGCTTACAATGCTAAATCTCACTGTAAGGAGATCATCTGGTAACCTAGACTTATGCAGTCAAACAGTTCAAGTTTAATTCATGTTAAAAATAAGTCATCTGTCAGTTTGCAGTCAAACCTAAGGCAAGAAATATAAAAGATATTCTCATCTACATTTGAACTTGAATCACACAAAACAAAAAAATAAAACATGAAAGTCTGTGTTTCCAGTCCCTCTGAGCAATTTGATTGGTCAGTATTGCATTGATATGATTGGTCAGTTTGGGTTCGGTGATGCAACAAAAGAGGATGTGCGAGTGTAAGACAAACAATGAGGAGAAATATCATGGGAAGCATACAGTGAGTCACCTTCAAAGCTGGTTAAGTATAAAGACAGACAGGATGCGAGAAAGGTGCCTTAAAAAATAATAATAGAGTCTGAGAAGCTTTCTTTACAGGAACACACTTGAGAGAGAGAGAGCGGCGGTGAAGTGAGGTTCAGACACATGCACATACTGAGGAAAGGCACTGAAGGTACACTTTAGATTAAGAGATTGCAAATATTTTTAAATTAATAATTCATGTATTTATTAATTATACTACGAAAGATAGCCTTTTTTTCAGTTGTGTTGTTACATTTGTAAATAATACAATTTATTTAAATAATTACTAAAAATTAATTTTTGCTTCCATGTGATTGTATTAACTAACTCTGATGACCAATTCACAACCTTTTTTATATGATAATAACTATTTTTACTGAAGTTCACACTGTGTCTCCTTTGCACATTGTGCATTATCAATGACTAATTAAAGCCAGCACTTCAAGAATTTTTTCCATTACTGTCATTTTATAAACATACAAAATGTGTAGATTCATGGACATTGAATTTTTCCATTAGAAGCTGATGTTAATATTAATTTTGACAAAAAGTTACATACGATAAGAACATGCATTTGATTGCAAGATAAGGGTTGAGTTTGTAATGTGTATGTAGGGAAAAAAAAAGCTGAAATTAAAAACAAAACACCTCAAAATCACCAGTAGCTGAAAATGTCAGAGTAGTTTAAAGGTCAATTTGGAACTCAACAGCCAATAAAATGTTTATGAACTAGACCAGGAAGTTTCCCAAAATTACTTCTGTCAAACCAATGGAACTTGTTTTTAACAATGACTACCTTTTTGCTACTTGTCCATGAAGCACAATTTTGTGAAGTTCCTGTACACTTTTTAAATGTGGTTTGTCCTGTCCCTTAATCCTTTACAACAGTGGAAGGATGCAGTGTTTTCAGAGTTTTTTGGCATAATAAAAAGAGGAATGATGCATGAAAACTTTCTTAAAATATGAACAGTACAAGTACAACTTGAATTTTTTTATGTTTCATATTTTTTTCAAAGGAAGTCACCCTTTATAATGCCATTTTCATACTAATGATAATATTCAATTCAGGCAACAAACTAATGTACATATTTTCACAATTTCTCAGCTTATAACAAGTCTTACTGTGCTATTTGTAATTTTCAGCGTCTTGATGCCCTGGTTGGTACTTTGCAATAACCTTATACTGTATTTGCTATGAATGTCTCTCTCTCCTAATGATTTGCTTTATAAAGGATTTATAAAAGCCAATTTGATTACTTTATTGAGACTAGACAATGTCATGAAAACTAATGGGAAACACTACAGTTAAAAAAGGTTATGGTAAATATGTGGCTTTTGAAAGAATTGACTGTACTTGAGAATATTTATGTGTGGCGCAGCAAAATGGTTACATGATTGATACTTTTGGTATTTTAATTTGTAATTAATAGGATATGTATATTGTTCCCCACTGTATACAGTAATAGACAGGAAGTGAAAAGTTTTTTAAATTAAGTGACTGATGATTGAAGTTACTAGAATGCAAAACAGTAAGAAGAAATGCATGCAATGAAAACTTTCTAGAAATAATTAAAAATTATTCATGATTTCTCATTGCACTTTTTCTTTAATCAGGTAATACATTTTATCCGGTTATTCTACAAATAAGAGCGAAACCATGAATGATATAAAGTATGTAAAAAAAAACTATGCCTTTCTTCAAGAATGTTTTATGTACAATTCTGAGGTGAGAATTAGACAACAGTAACATATTCATATAGAATAAATGTCAATGCATTGTTAAATAGAAGGAGGCTAAAACATGTAGCCAATGAACATGTTCACATCCTGCCCTGTTCACAAGACACAGGTATCTCAGTAATCCGCTCCTATAATGTTCCTTATAACATTTTTAATAAAAATAAACAAACATGTCAGTCTAAAAAATCTTACTGTGTATCCAATTAAGGTTTCCACATTTGATCCTTGGTTTTGTTTGAGTTGACAACTAATGTGATAAAAGGTAAAAAGGATATGATGTTTTTCAGTAAGCTTTGCTGGAAGTTGAATCTTTATTTCTTCATAAAAATCAGGAGACCTGAACAGGAAAGAGTAAAGTTAATCTATAAAATGCAGCTTCTTAACAAAATGACAGATAACCTTCTAATATACTTTAAAAACAAAGCAACATCCGTGCAGTACTACTAAAAACAGATTGCATAAAGTAAACATACAGCTTAACTACTAAAAACAGATTGCATAAAATAAACATACAGCTTAACCATTTCCATTTCAAATTCATGTTACAATGTATTGTCATATATTCAAAGTAGAATGAAATCTTATTTGCATGTCAGCCACAGACTAGTGACAGACATGCAATACTAGCACTGAGTGACCTTATAAGTAAGTATTCAAACTATCTGTGAAATCAGTGGAGTGAATACCACTGGTTGCATAGCATTGGTCAGGATGGATGAAGGAGAAATGCGACTCAACATTTTTAATAATATTGTTTTCGTATATATACAATAGCCTATTTTATAAATTTCCTGGACAAAATGAAGCTGTGCTCTGGTAATATTCTAAGCTGACTTCAGTGCCCTATTGTGCTCTGTGATCTTGAGCAGAATCGGTACTATAATACAGCGTAATTCAGCCAATGAGAATGGACTCAATAATCCATCTGTAGAAGATGGCAAGTATATAAGGAGATATCCAGGCATTTTAGAGACATTGAAAGAAGCAAGCCTCCTTGACAACAGCCAAGATGTGTTGTGCTCAATTCAGGTAGTCAGTGGTTGAGACACAGATACTGTACCTCAGAACTCCCTTGTCTTTGAACAGCTGTTTGGTTTTGTTGGCATTAAAGGAGAGACTGCTGTTCAGGCATGACTCTGTATAAGAAAGCAAATCTCTAGACCATCTCAATATTGCTGGTGGTCAAGCCTGTAATAGCTATGATAGTTAAGTATGGAGTCTGAGCTATTTTTGGCCATGCTGTTGTACATAAACAATTAGTACAGCACCAGGTTCAGCACACTACCTTGTGAGGAACCAACTGTATATCAGTGTACAGAAGCTATGGTGGGCCAGTTAAGAAGCCTAAAATTCAGGTGACAATACATCGCTCCAAAACCCTCTATTGGATTAGGTAGGTTTGAGACTGTTAAGTAGGTTATTACCAATAAAGACTTCCATTACCTATGTGTTAAAATAACCATCTAAAACAAAACTAAAACCTTTCATAAAATTACTGGTGCTCACTAATTGGTGCTTATAATACCAATTTATAGTAACTTAAGCAATTACTATGGTTTTTGCTCAAAATCTATGTAAACTTGTAAATTTTCTGTTTATAACACACCAGAAGAAAAAAAAACATTTCCAGTAGTTATATTTAGTTAAAAGAGAACAAAAAATAATTAAGCTATAAATACAGTACAGTACCTCATTCAAATACTTACTTATTGTGATATGTAACAGGAGTATACACTTCTTGAACAAATTCTGGACCACTTGACTTGCCAAAAATAACCTGAAATATGTTAACAAAAATAACCATTAATAAAACAATGACACAATGTATTTCAAATCTGTGTATATAATTTAGGATCAGGAATGTTTGATCTTTTAAAGCAAAAAAGTACTGTCATTTTGTGTTTATGAATGGCAGTATTTCTTTATAGAATCTGCAATGCTTCAAAAACAGCTCATCTAGTTAAATAATAAATAAGAATCTCTTCTAGCATTTTAAAATCTGAATTGTGCTAAATAAACATTTATACTTTCAGTCAAATGTCACCTTTTTACTTGGCTTATACTGTATATCTGGATATGTGAAAGGGAATGCTGCTAAGAGAGGTTCTAATACCCTGCAACTTTGTCACAAAATTAAGCTGATTAAATATATTATATTATATTATATTATGGTAAGCTAAAAGTCACCCCAAGTCTACAATATTTTTTCTTCAGGAACTCTTCAAATATCATAAAGTTGTCTCTATTGAATTAACTAAGCTGGCCCGGTATGAATGACTCCGCAGGGTTTGCTCATTACTAGAAATAAGAGGATTCAAAAAATAGATAAAATTTATATATTCATCTCCCAAAGTTGCAAGAGTATGCAGGAGAGGAACTAAAAAGTGTAAGAGGGGATGAGTATCAAATCTGAGTAAATGAAATAGTGGAACTGCACCAAAAAACTGACTTACTTGGACCCACACTAAAAAATACTTAATGAAAGTGATACATACTTATGTAAGGTAAGGAAAAAAATCTAGAAATTTGTTTGAAGTGTTTCTCCTAGACTGAAGCTAAGAGTCTTGACTGATTTTACTACTGGCACAACAATAATTTCAATTTAGACTCCTTTTTAATGAAATGTAAGTGAAATGCTGAGAGAGCTTTGATTAAAAAGCCTCTGTGACAGCATTATTTGGTGTGTCATTCTGTTGTTTGAGCTATTCCTGGAGGTTAAGGCTATCAGTCAAGGTACTGCAATATTTATTGCATTTATTGTAAATGAGCTCATCTGTTCATATTTTAGTAAGACATATAAATGTAGTTTTTACTGGAAGTGCATTGCTCTCATCCTCTCCATTCATGAATTGTATTTTGATGGTGATATTTCTCAAGGACGCCAGACGATTTGGGAAAGTTATCCTCTGTGGATATACATACAGCAGGTTTCTGGCAAAAAAGCAAAAAAAAAACAAATGGTAGAATCAAAAAATTGTTTCCTTAGAGTATTCTTCAGAAATGTAAAAAAAATGCATTATGCTTTGCAGTCTACATTTGGGCAAAGGAAAACAAAATTGTTTAGGTTGACAAAAAGAGAACAGCCTTTAGACACCTAACCTTTACTCTAGTTCACATGCACTTTAAAACCCAGACACAACACTCTAATTTTGGACCAAAGTATGTAACAGGCTTGATGCTGTGTCTCAATATCAGTCAATTTTGAAATTAAAAATATAAACCATTGATTCTAACATTCTGAAACTCTGGAGTATTTTAGAAAGGAATATAATATATATCTAACTCCAAGCTGCACACAGATGAGCATTAAACATTTATACAGCTGATAAAATGAGACAATTTTCAGCTTTTTAGAGCAATTAATCTTACTTCTCTTTATGTTTTGCTGAATGGATAGTAATTTCATTGATTTAAAATGATGCAAAACTAAACATATGAAAAAAACAAGTTACCGGATTATCTGTAAAATAGTAAGGTAACATAATCTGTTACTCATTTCACAAAATATGCATGCTACAACTTGTGTTCACCTTCCACTTTCTCTTAATTTACTAATAGCAAAGCTTCATTCTTTCTCTTAAACTGTTCAACACAAAAAATATATATATCTTTGAATGTATGGTTTTTCAAATGCATGAGTTACTTGGCTACTTTAAAAATCATAAACTGAAAACTGGAAAACACATAAAGAAAAAATATAGGTTGTGTCTCTACAATATGTTTAAGAAATATGTATTAATTTTGCTTACTGTAATAAATAAATCATAGTGCTGTTGTTGTTATTGTTATTATTATTTAACAATTTAGAAAAAAACATTTCTAACATCAAATGAATATATTTAGTCCACAGGAAATAAAATTCAAACAGTGAGTATTTTAAATCAATGAAAATCTGAAACTGGGCTAGGTTATTTAAAAACTGTAAAAAAAAAATCCAAAATTAAAACTTTCTTATAGGAGCTAATTAAAATTTTAAAAACATTATAAGCAGAAATGATAATAGCAATTTATTGCTATTTATTTTTTATTTTAAACAGTATGTTTACAGTTATTTTCACACTCATTCCAGAAGAATGGAAATGGCAACAGTACTTTTTTTGTGCGTCAACAAGTTCAGAGAAGGGCTGGAATGTTAGGGTTACTCCCTCCTGAATTTAGGATATCCTTCAAGCTCTGCACCTTCACTGTTACAGTTTAAATGAGAATCAGTAAAGTGAGTAGACACAGGTAATGATGAAGAAGCATCTCTTTAGTTTAGTTTTCTTAGTTCTACTCTTCATCTACATTTCTGTGCCCATTGCAAAAGGCAGAGAAGATCAGTTTGTGTCACCAGAACAAGCAGAACTGCTTCTACAGGGTTTGCTACAACTAGCTACTACACTGAAGGACCATGCTGAGAAAACAAATGTGCAGGTCAAAATGGCTTTTGAAAGCCTTCAAGTCTATAATCAAACATTAAAAGAGCAACAGACAAAAGAGAATCTCATCAGGATTCAGAAGGAAAACTTAAGAATTGCCATTCAGGCAAACGAAGTTCGTCATGAAATGCTTCATGCACTAACCAAGGAACTGAAATGTATGCTAGATAATCTTATTTATTACAAAGAACTATTTTCTAGAAGAATATGCATTTTAGAGAAGAAGTTACATACAATACTGGAGCAAAAATCATTTACAGAAAATTTTTCTCTTCTTAAAGTAAGTACTTTTATTGGTAAAAATATTTCCAAGAGATATAATTTTTATATTTCATATTATACACAAACACACACACACACACACATATACCTGTATATGCTTATATGTTCATTTTTTAAAATAAATTTTGCCTGCTAACATTGTTAAGACTCATCTAGCTAAGTGCTTTTAATCTTTAAAGCCATGCTTCTTTATTCAGTCTTTAGTTGACAATCAGTCAAAGCGTATTTCAAGACTTCTAGCAACAGTGCTTGAACAAGAACAACAGATTCTTCAACAGGATCTTAAGATTGAAGTATTGTTACAGAAGGTAAAATCAATTTTTTGTTTTAATTATTTTTTAGACTAAGTTTAAAGATAAACTAACATTTTACAGAGCCGGTCCCAATGTAGTGTTCTAAACTACACTGACATTTTAAGACTCTTAAATTTAGAATATTTAGGAGAGTAAACCTAGTAATAAAGTAAAGCCATTCCTGGTTAAATAATAACAATGATATCAACAAAACAAAGTGTACTAAAACAATCAAAAACTCAAGACTTAATAAATAAGGATGTACTTCATTTTTACAGCTTTTAATATAGAGTATTACATTCAGTACCATTTTCTGTTATTGTAGTCTCTTATGTTTTCTTGATCACTATATGCTACAGAGGTCCGATTCTGGACACTTTAATTAAGTGAAGTATTCTGTTACACACTGTAACTCAAAAGGTCGACAGAAACGTATTAGTTAGACTTGATCATATGGATTGTTATTTTTTTCAAATAAAATTAAAAAAAAAAAGAAAAAGAAATGTATTAAAAGTCTATGATCATAGTAACAAATGCAACATTTTTTTCTAATTTTAGGTTCACTGCAAAGTTCAAGCAGAATTAAACAGGAGAAAATCAACTTGAATTTTTCTAATGAGTAACTATCATTTCATTAAAAACTTAATGCATTATGTATTTATATTCAAACATACCATCTGTGCTTACCTTTCAACTATAAAGCTATTGACAAAAATGCATATACTCAGAGTTACTTTCACCATCATTGAATTATGAATTAATTTATATTCTTTGTTTTACATATACAGGTCATAGCATGACTTTGCAACCATGGGCATGACAATACAGTATGTGTATATGCTGGAATAGAACTAAAGCGGAGGCCTGCTTAAACACTTTGTATTGCTATACTAAATAATCAAACTTTCACATATAGATCCTTATTACAGCAGCATTTCCATTAAACACTGGGTAGTCTTTGTTGTGTTTTTAGCTCAATAAAGCAGAAAAAATATGCATCCTAGGCAAAGTAATTTCTTAACTGCTAATAAAGGAAATTATTAAAAAAAATAACAAATAATACTAAGCAGAAGATTCTTTTAATACATTTTTGTATAAATATATCATTTTCTAAAGCTGTTTAAGAATTTAGAGCATACTTTGTTTTGGTCATATCCACACAATAAAACATGACATCCGTCTTCTCAGTTGAATCCACTAAGGCTAAGAACATGTTGCAATTTCACAAAATTAACAAACATCATTTTAAAAAATCCTTTGATAATGACTTATTATTTCTCACAATTAAGGCTTCACAATGACACATGCATCATGTTTATGAAGACACTCCCTATACTCCTAGTATTTTTGATCATGCATTAATTCCAAAACATAACCAGAAATTGATAATTCCCAATAAAGCTATACTTATAAGTCATATAAAGTTTCTTCATTCACATAAAACAATATTCAGATTAACTGGTGACTTACACACAAAGAAGAAAGAGTAAGAAGTAAGGCACTTTTTTAATTGAATCTATTCAAATCAAATAACATTAGTACTAAGGCACTTTTTAAACTTGTTTTTCTCTTGTTTATTATCCTAATCTAACAATCATAATACATGTGTTTTCACATTTGAAGAGCAGGCATTTCCTTGTTTGCTCATGGTCAAACTAAATGATTAGAATGAGATCTGAACGTGCGCTTGTGGGTTTCAAGGCCATTTTTATTCTGATTAGACTTCAGAATATTTAAATGAATCATGGTCCAGGGAAATATTGTTTAAGCGCAGCAACTCAAGCTTAAATCCAGTATCAGTTCATCTATCCATTATTGTTTTATTTTTTTCCAGTGCCGACTAAAATGGCTTCCAATTGGATGCTTGTACCAGAAGTAAGCACACACACACATTCACACAAACTGTGTTTTGCTAATCCACTTCTTTGGACTATGTGAGAAAAAAAGGAATCCCCACTGAAAAGCAAAAAGATGCCACCTCTCCTTGCACAAGCAATGATTTCTCAGCATTTTTATTTTGCAGGTGGGAATAGTTGGGCCTGGTCTACCTTGTCCTTGTGCTCCGTTTCCTCACCTTCCAATTGCCTTTAACTTGCTTTTCTGTTGCGGTTGTCTGTCCTCCAAGCTAGAAACTGGCTGTACACTTTCTCTAAACTGTGAGCTCAGTTAACAAGGAGCTAATTTTCACATCATCACATACACCACTTGCACTAATAATCTGTAATTTATTATATCTGTTATAGTTTTTTGTTATATTTGTTTGTTGCTTTGCATAAAAGGAGTTATATAGTTATAATACAAACTATTAGTTATAGTTATAGTTATTTGATATTTTGTTGAGAGTTATGTTGTTACTCTGTTTATTTAGTTATTCTGTTTGCACTAGTACTACTGATCTTCTTAACTCTTTATTACCTTATCTTTATTCCTCTTGTTGGCACTGAGCATGTATATGACAAAAGAATTTCCCTCGGGATAAATAAAGTTCTTATCTATCTATCTATCTATCTAATTTCTGTGTATGAACAAATCACTTTGGGTTCCAGTTATGTTGTTTAGGTGGTCCATTGCAGAACCCTTTGTAATTTTTGCGAGTTTGTGTGACAGCAGAAAATATACAAAAGCTAGAGTTTGCTCTAACTTGTAAATGCTAAAAAAGCATGTATAGCTTAATAATAAAATAGCATTTTTCTCACAGAATATAGAATATTAGTGAAAGGTTAAAAATAAATTGTAGATTATTAAAGAATTGTTGGTTTATTTTCCTTTCATTTCTAAAGGAAATGTTTTATGGGATTCAATAACTTAATTATACATTACTCTGAAGACATTAAGAAAAAGACTTCCATGACAATGCATTCCTTTATAATAATAACAATAATAATAATAATAATAATAATGCATTTTATTTATAGGGCACTTTACATTAGCAGTAAATCTCAAAATGCAACATAAAAAGATTAAACAAAGGCAAGACAAGATAAAAACAGAGATAAAATAACAATAATTATAGCATTCTTGTTAATAAGCTTTCCTAAACAGAAAAGTCTTTAATTGTTTTTTAAAACAGCCCACAATCTGTTGTGTTCTTAGGCTCTCTGGCAGGTCATTCCAGAGCCGTGGACCAGCGGCTGCAAAGGCTCAGTCTCCTATTGTATGACGTTTGGTCACAGGGGGTGAAGGCAGTAGGTATTTGTAAAATGGAGGTTTTTTGTAGTGGATTGTAACATAAGGAGCTCTTTGAGATATTGTGGAGCATTTCCATGGGTACACTGGTGAGTAAACAGAGTTTGAATTCGATACGGAGATGGATAGGGAGCCAATGAAGTGAGTGAAGGATTGGTGAGATATGTTCATATTTCGCACCCTAACAATTAACAATCAAACATACAAGCAGATACTTTATACAATAGTTTATTATTAGGTTTAATTGTTAAAAATTAACAATTTTAATAGAGAGAAATGTCAATCAACTCATGTTCTAACAAGGGGGAAAAAGTTAAATATTCCTGAATCACCATAAGTATTTATACTATGTGGCAAAATCAAGCACAAGAAAGGAACACAATTAAGGTTGCCACATCTAAGGTATAAGAGTTTATATCAGTTTTAAACATCATGTCCCTAGGATGTTGGGGGAAATGGAGCTTCTGGCGAAGACCACAGCAGACATACATGAAACATGCAAATATCCATAGACATTGACTTGAGACAGAAGTTAAACCCAGGACTATGGCACCGTAAGATGGCAGCATTATTCTTGTGCCTCCAAGAGGCATAAAATATAAAAAATTACATGGCTTTAAAGAAAAATGTATTTAGCAGGAAACATACAATTGATGACACAAAGGTATGTAAGCATGTTTCAGATTCTTACAGCATCTCATTTTTGCTATTTGCCTTATCTATTGCTGCTATTAATTCATTTGAACTGGATCAATTCCAACCTTAGTTTTCACATTCCTGAATCAAAACCAGTTTGAGATATACTAATAAATACAGTAGTTCCCTTAAACAATATTAAAGTTTTGGCGCCATCATATCTCACAACTGAAGATATTAACAAACAATTATGACTATATGATATCTACAGATTTCTAAAAAAAAAACCACAGTATTTTGTATTCTGCAAGGGAATGCACCATGAAAATGTTTGCTTGAGATCCAAAATATGAATACACTTTTAATGGACAGTTAACAATGTTTCTAGGAGTACTGTACTTATAGTAATCAGGCCAAAACAACATTAGTTTATACATACAATGTAGTGGGGGTTTCAACGAGGGCCAAAGTTTACTTTAAAAGACAAAACATAAACACCAACAGTGAAAATAAAAGACTGAATCATTCATAAGTTGAACTGATAGACCTGAAATTGGACTAATGACTGCCTGATGGAAGAGGACAAGCATGAAAAATGACAACAGAGGTGAAGCACAATAAAAGCTAGGAAAGACTGTACTGCATTGGGTTAGAAGTCTATAAAACAAACAATTGTATTTGCCTATGTGCACATTCTGATTTTATTTTGTATTCATTTTTGTATTCATTCCTTCATTGTGAACATCTGTTTGTGTCACTAGCGGGTGGGAGGGTTAGTTTTCAAAAGTGTGACAACATTAAAAAAAAATTTCTTATACACAAACTGTATTTGTCAAATAAGTCAAATATATTTGGGCATGTTAAAGTCATTTACATGTATTATGTATTACTTTTCCCTAAAGGAACTGAAGTTCAAGAAGAACTGTAAAGTTATCTTTAAGTGTGCAGTTATGAATCATTAAAAAAAGTATTTATTGGGAATTACTGTGGCAAGGTGGTTAGCAAAACTCCAGTTTCCTAGGTACATTTTCTGACCTAGATACTGCTAGTGGGCATTTGTACACTCTGTCTAAGTAGGTTTTCTATCAAGTACACTCGTATCTCTATATCCTAAAAACATGCATGCTAGTTTAACTGGTGTCTCTAAATTGCACCAGTACAGGAGAATATGCCATGTACCTGATGCTCTCAAGACTATACTCTGGATTATTCCAAGGACGGAATACTGGGTAAGTTTATAAAGTCAAGTGTGACAAATATTGTAAAGCATGTGAGTATATACAGTACATCACTTCATAAAAAAAGAAACAAAATAAGCCTAAGCATCCTTGTTTTCCATTAATTTCTAGTTTAACTTAACCAATGGATAAGAAGTCTATGATTTGGCAGTTTACTGTAAATTTTAAGAGACTTTCAAATGAGTCCATCGTTCATAAAATGCATGAGCAATGCAAAAGGATTTGCAGATTCAGTACATACAGTTATTGTGAGAAGACAACTTGGCTAACATTTAACTCTTAACATTTATCTATACTAATAAAAGGCAAAGCCCTCACTCACTCACTCACTCACTCACTCACTCACTGACTCATCACTAATTCTCCAACTTCCCGTGTGGGTGGAAGGCTGAAATTTGGCAGGTTCATTCCTTACAGCTTCCTTACAAAAGTTGGGCAGGTTTTATATCGAAATTCTACGCGTAATGGTCATAACTGGAAGCAGTTTTTCTCCATTTACTGTAATGGAGATGAGCTTCAACGCCGTGGGGGCGGAGTTTCGTGTGACATCATCACGCCTCCCACGTAATCACGCAGTACATAGAAAACCAGGAAGACCTAAAAAAAGCGCTGAAGAAAACATGCATTATATAATTGAGAAGGCAGCGAAACAATAAGAAGCGAGCGAGTGACATATACAACCATATTCATGACTTCTGCTACTTCGGAAACAAAGCACGATGTAAACCTACACTTTAAATTAAGTTCATAGACAGGCTGCCGCTGGCGTTTGTAATTTAGTGCCTGCCCATATAAGGCCGTCCGTCAGCGGCAATCCAATAGCAAACTCCACTAAATATTCACGGGTTAAGGACTGTGCTTATGCAGAGGAAGATGAGATGGTCAGGGTGGTGTTTGGTACAAACTCAGCGAAACTGCGAGAGAAAGTTTTAAGTGCCAGGACTAAGGTAACATTAAATACAGCCATGGACATAGCACGAGATGGCACCAGCACAGCTGGGAAACTTCGATGCATGTACACCGCGGCTCACGTGAACTGACGCAGTGCACAGATAAAAGCAACAGTTCCAAAGAGCTGAACAAAACCGAATTACACAATTGAAAAGGCAGCAAAAAATATGAAGCGTCTCATACATACAAGCATATTCATAAATCCAAAACAAAGCACACGTTGGAAAAAGTCAATGTCCCACTAAAGGAAGACAGTGTAAAAAAAAAACGTGCATGCAGTGTGTCAGGTCTCAGATAAAGAAGAAGACGAGCTGTTTATTGATGCAGTAAGAAATGAATCGATGAATGAAACCTGTCATCTTTACAACGATTGACAAACACGGAATGTAACTTGAACACAACACATCCTACAAATACGAACCTGATTGAAAGAAATAATGATAATCAAATCCTTGATGACAGCAACACTCAGTAACACTCACAAAACAAATACTGTATATTGACAGTCATGTTACGTTATTTTTAAAATGTTCCCTTTTCTTTTCATAGCTTTTTAACACACTACTTCTCGCTGCATACGCGGGGTATATATATATATATATATATATATATATATATATATATATATATACCCGATCTACATACTCGAATAATGGATACTTTATTCGCCATCAATGATTGTTTTGGTAAAGCCATACTCAGTGTATTCATTAGATGAACGGTAAAAAAGTAAGAGCGAGGGAAGGATGACTTATTGAGGCATGCAGGCTGTAGTGCTGCGTCAACTCTATCTGAATTGCGATCACATTTGAAAAATATATCTTTTCAAGTTCTATTTAGTCCATATGTGTCAAACTCAAGGGCGCGGGCCACATCCGCCCGCGTGTAATTATATCCGCCCGCGATCATTTTATATACTGTATTATTGTTATTAAAGCCCGGTATATGAAGCGCTGGTAACACAATAAACTACAGATCCCATAATGCAGCGCTTCAGCTGCCTTGCCGAACACTTACCGAGTTAATCAAGTTATTGCGAAGCTAGCTCACACGATGCTGAAGAGAAAAGTTGATTCTGAAAATAGAGCCTTTAAAAACCGATGGGAGGCTGAGTATATGTTTACTAAACCCGTGTGTCTCATTTGTGGAGCTAATGTGGCTGTAATTACAGAATTTAATCTAAGACGGCACTATGAGACAAAACATCAGGTTAACCTGAATGCAATGCAGAAGATACAGAAAGCAGCATAATTAAATAAGAATCTGACACTTCAGCGGACGCTTTAACCCGTGCACAATCACAAAGTGATTTCAAGTGAAGCTGCTTTTATGGGAGACACAAATGCACCAGTGCACCTTGCCTCACTTTCCCTGTTGCCAAGTAATGTTAAACCAAGTCGTCACTACGGTGTTCCCAAATCGCACTTTGCTGATAAACTGAGTGCACTGAGTTTGCACGGCGCTTTGGTGACTTGAAGAACAAAAAAAGTCCGTCTACATGCGGCTCGAACCTTGTGCATGTTTGGTAGCACATATCTGTGTGAGAAGCTCTTCTCAGTGATAAAGACTAACAAAACAGCACACAGGAGTCGCCTCACTGATGAGCACCTGCAATCCATCCTGAGAATCTCCACAACACAGAACCTCACACCAAACATAAACGAACCTGTGGCCAAAAAGATGCCAGGCGTCCAGCTCTAAAATGACATATGAGCAAAGACAACTGAATGATTTGATTTGTTATTGCTGAAAGAACACATTTCATTTATATTTCTAGGTTTTGTTATGCAGCATGTTCATATTTGAATTTGTATCATTTTGACAGGATATATTTTTATGGAGAGCAAAATCTTTTGGGATATTTAAAATCTAAGTTTATTTTTATATAAAATTACATAAGAGTAAAGAAATGTGAATGTTTGTTCTTTTAACGCTTACTTTATTTCTAACTTGTATAATTTAGACAGGATAAATTTTATGGAGAGCAAAATATTATAAGTTGTTTAAGGTTTGAGTTGATTTATTCACGAATAATATTCCTGTCTGTTTTTACCATTCCTACCAAAGATATTTCTGTTGACTAAATAAAAATTCCTTCTATTTAAAATTTAAATAGAACTTGAACAAATACGATAGTTCATAATATCCACGCAGACTTGCACGTAAGAGCGGAGTTATCCGTTTTAACAAGCAGCGTATTGCACTGATCTGAAATAGCTGTGTGTGTATATATGTAGATATGTATGTATATGTATATATATGTTTATATATGTGTGTGTGTATGTATGTATATATATATGTATTTGTGTGTGTATGTATGTATATATATATGTATTTGTGTGTGTATGTATGTATGTGTGTATGTATTTATGTGTGTGTGTATATGTATGTGTATATATGTAGATATATATATGTAGATATATATATGTGTATATGTATAGATATGTATATATATATATATGTTTATGTATGTGTGTGTAAATATATATATATATATATATGACAACACTCATCACTCACAACAGTGACAAAACAATTACATTGACAATCATGTTACGTTATTTTCAAAATGTTTCCTTTTCTTTTTCATTGCTTCTTTAACACACTACTTCTCCGCTGCGAAGCGCGGGTATTTTGCTAGTGCATTATAAAAATGGGTGTCACGGTAGTGCAGTGCACTGTTTAGTGACGCTACCTCACATGTCAAGGGACCTGGGTTCAATACCCAACCTGTTTGCCAAGTTTGAAAACATTGCAAATTGTCCTTATTTCTTTGAATGTTTGCTTTGGACATGCCAATTTCCTTCCCTTTTACATTCCCAAAGAATGCATGTTAAGTGAACTGGTAAATCTAAATTGGCTTTAGCATGAGTAGGTATCCCTTGAAATAGATGATGCCCTATCTAAACTGGGTTTGTATTGTGCTCTTGATGCTGCTAGAATAATCCTGTGACTGAAAATAAGAAGAAATGGATTTAGAAATTGGACTAATAGGATTTGCACATAAAGGGCACATAACATACTGAAGAAATGTAGTTAACTCAACTTTACATATTTACTTTGTTTGCAGTACAAACAATAAACACATATCCTAAAGAAAAGATCAATACATTTTTTATTTAAATTAAATATTCTACAATTTCTTTCCTTGGTGAAATATTGAAATTATGAGCCAATGCCAGTTCCTGACATGATGTGGGTGCACAACTTTTGCACAAATCTACAGGGTAGTTTGAGTAATACTTCACCATAGCTATAGTAGATATCAGTCAAATTAGTTTTTTTTTCAGGAAATATGGTGGACATTTTGACAACTAATAGAAATTTGTTTAAATCAATTTAAATCAATAATCAATAAAATTTGAAATTTCAACATTCACAAGAAATTTATGAAAAAAGTATAATGAAAGAAAAAAATGGTCCTGTTCAAAGGAGTGACATGTCATAGGAGATAGGTGAGACAACAACAAATTTTTTTGGTGAGCATACTTTCAGTTGTGTGTGGTAGGTAACTCATGTCACTCCAATAAAATGTCATTACTTTAATACGGTATTTATGTCACTCCTTTTGTTATGTCACTCCTATGAAGTGTCACTCTTTCGATACAAACCCAAAAAAAACAAATATATCTAGTCATCAACCTATCCATCCATTATCAGTACCCACTTAGTTCAACTCAGGATCAAAATAAGTAAATAGAATTTAATAAAAGCTATAGGTGTCCAGAATTAGGTGTTACGTTTCACACCTATACCTGTCCTTAGGCCTAAAATACAACCAGATATATAAGCCAAATCAAAACATTAATCATATTCTGATAATTATAAAAATAGTAGTAAAGATTTTTGACTCGCAATTGTAAAAAATACAAAAATCATACCTACCTATAAGTTGTATATGGAACATAGACTTCTCGGGAAGGAAACTCTAGGATCTCCTTGATGGGTCGAACAAATTTCTCTGGCACTGGCTTCACGGGAATCAGTTCAGGGTTTAGACATCCAGGGACCGGTTCTGGAACTGCTACAATATCCAACTTGATAGTTCCTTAAAAGTTTTAAAAAGTCAAATGACAATATTCAATATTAAGCATAACCTTTCAATATTGTGATCACAGTTTAAAAAAAAAAAAAAGATTTTTCTTTCCTAAAACAAAATCATCAAAGGAAAGAATCTACAAAATATTTGATTGAAAGGCCTATAAATCATATTTAAAAGTAAACTACCAACTGCAGACAAATAACTACGGACAAGCACATCAAAATCGATTTCTGCCTTGTGCAATGCTTCTAAACCTTATTGTCCAGGAGGACCTGAATTGGATTATAAGGTTTAAGATTGGATTGACGGATGGATATTCAGAATATACATTACTAAACAATATTTTTAATTGCTTTTTAATAAAGAGCACTCACTAAACAGCATGTTTTATAATGTAAGGAGGTTTCCACATAAGTGACAAATGAATTCAATGACCAATAGCACATTCCTCCTTATGTATGGTACTTAATTACAGTGCTACTAACTTCTAACCACAGTAAAAATATGTTGTATTTGGCAATCTAGTTACAGGAGACTGCAAACACTTACTGAATGTTAAAAGAAGAAAAAAGTGTCATGAAAACAGAGTGAAAAGGAGTTTCTGGAAACTCATATTTTCAAGTATCTCACATAGTCAACAAACACAATTTCATTGTTAAAGGTGGCACAGCAGCAGCTTTACATTTTGCAGACACTTGAGAAAGCCAACCTGTCAAAACAAATTCTAGTATCTTTGTTGTGTACTAACATGGCATCTTTTCATGGCTGGGGTTCAAATTCTTGTTTTGTGTCTCCTTTCTTCATTTTTGATTCTTTTATTTATGTTGATTATGTACATTATTCTTTATTTCTGGCTTTGTCTATGTACAGTATATGTTCTGTGTGTTTTGTGGGAGGTCATCCAAGAGGTTTGGCCCACTTGACAATCACAAGGAGGCCCTGCATTTCAACCCTGTAAATTCAGAGGGACATCCACAGTTCCTAGCAGTACATTTATAACATGCCTGGGACTGATGAGTTTAAATGTGTTATGTGCTGTGCTTGTGCCTTTGGAATTTTGATGTTCATACTTTGCATTTGGCTATGTTTCTAAATTTTTTGGATTGGGACTTGTTTGCATTGAATTGTCACGGTGTTTTTGGGCAAATGCTTTACATCTTGTGCTCCATGTAGCTACTTAGTTGTTGAAGAGCATTTTGAGAATATTTGGGGACACATGTACAACGCCTTGTGTAGAATTCACACTATAACATGGCATACGAACAAAACTAGAAATGTGTATACGCACAAAAAAATTCAGATGCATAAAACTGTGTGTAGCCAACGTTCTACGCACTTTCCCTTTATAAATCCCAATCAACATGAATATTAATGCACATGCCTACAGCTCTTTACTGACTCCTCCCAGAATATTGCCTATTTGAATATGTAAATTAAAATAAACAGTGACTTCCATTCAGTGCTTTGTTAAAAGAAAATGGCAAAAGCACATGTAAAAATGAACAATTTCAGTGAATGCGAAATGGAGGTCCTTCTGAGTGAAGCGGAGGCAAGGAAAAATGTACTACTTGGTAGGCTTAAGCAGTGATATAAGCAACAAAAGGAATTGATGGAGCGGTACAGCATGACTAAGGCACTCAAAAATTCATGTTCAGAAAGACGCACAGTGCCCAAAATAAAAAAGTGGTCACATATCAAAGTCGACAAGAGAAGGCAAGTCACATCCCACCGCCTGAGTATCATACAGAAGCGTATTAGGGTCACAGAGAAGAAAAACAAATAGGGACAGTGAAAAAAAGGTCTATGTCTAGATTAAAGTTGAAATGTTGACATTAATCTCAAAATTTCCACTTGAATCTGTGTCATTAAAATACAAAGTTATAAACTTCATCTTAAAATCAATTGAATTTCTCAAACCCGATCGTAATTAAAGTAGCACATTAAATGCTTTGCATTCTATGTGTTCCCCGAACCTATGTGCTTCTTAAAAAGGCTTTCTCTTAACGCCAACAGAAGTGCACAGGCAATGATCACCACACAGAATACATTACGTTCATTTTATTACAGCTCTCTGAACATTTTAGAACACTAACATGTATATTTGATGTCATTTTCATGACAAAATGCATTAAAGTATGTATTAAGCACACAGGCGCAATAGTAGGGTCACCTCCCTACCTTGAGTTTGTATGTTTGCCTGATGGGTTTCCTCAGCATGCTTCGGTTTCCTTCCAAACGCATGCAGGTTAGGGGATCTGGTGATACTAAACTGAAACAACTAGTTGTATGTATGTGTTCATCTTCACCTTGCGATGTGCTGGCGCCCTGTATGGGTGCGACCCTGGATGGAATAATTAAGTATGCACAACAGATTTTTTAATGTTCCTTAAAATTTCTGAACAGACAGTATTCAAAGTTTATACCTAGTTTTACTATCATGAAGACGTTTACAGTGTGGTGATTGGTTGTGGGGAAAGAAAACGGAAAGTTAGTCTGCAATAAAGAAAGCCCTCACAGAAGAACATTCATTGAATTCTGTCTGTGTCCCCGACCACTAGCTCACGAACCCAACATTTGCATATTATTTCAATTAAAGCAATGGACTTTCTTCTGAATGGTCTTTCTTTATTGTAGCAGTACTGTCTGTCATTGTACGAACCCTCAATTCCTGTCCTTCTGTCTTCTTTCTCCACATAACCAATCACTACACAATAAGTGTCCGTAATAAATGTAAAACCAGCTGTAAGTTTCCAATGCCAATTCTTCAAAACTCTTAAGTAACATTGTAAAATTTTCATTATACATGTTTAATTATCCCATCCATCCAGGGTCGAGCCAGTCCCAGCAAGCATCGAGCACAGGGCAGGAACAATGCCAGAACAGGGTGCCAGCTCATCGCTACTGCTGTGCCACCGCCCCCACATGTTTAATTATTAACAGTATACATTATTTAAATAAAGTTAACAATTTACCTGTAGAATCTAATATACATACTTTAATGCATTTCATTATAAATATGGTATCAAGTATACATCGTAGTATTCTAACAGCACACAGCTCCAAGAGTTATAGCTCTTGGAAATCTAAGTCGATTTAGCACCCAGTCATTATCATGGCACAAGAAATCAGTATGATCTCAAAATAGGCACTCTCTTTTAATTCTTCCATTTGCAAAATCTTCTAACAACGCTAAAGCAGCCATGGTAGATAGAATAGTTTGGCCATTCCGTGCACCATTATATTGTTACAGAATGATTACAATCAAGCACCTTAAATTTGTAAACAATATGCAATTAATTTCAGTGAATTTGATAAAGCCCTCATCATGGATGCAAATCTAAGAAAGAAAGAGAAACCATACAGAAACAGTAGCACTTCTTTGATTCTGGGTGCAGCCCATTTACAAAACCAAGCAGAAACGTGCATATGCATGGTCTGAGGCTGCTGTGAAAATGTGCATAGCTTTACACCAAGTTTATATATAACATACCAGGTGCTTTCCTACATTACTATCCAGGATTTGATAGTGATCTCCCCCTCTAGCGGGCATTTTTTGAAGTGCTTTTACAACTCATTTTGATCTATCTGCTTTGGGATTCTTGGTCCACGACAATTATGATGTGGTACACTACATTTTCTGCAGGTGTCAAGAGAGCTCTCCAGAGAGTCACTGACATGGCTCTGGAGATCGTCAGCTACCAGATGCCCTCCTTGAAGGAAATTTTCCATACCTATTGCCTCTGTAGGGTTTCCAGTTTCCATAAGGAATTATTATACCCTATATATAAAGTTTGTACATTCAGATTCAAGAATACCTTTTTATCCAAAGCTATTATTGAGAAGAACACTGCTCCATAGTGATACTCCACAATCCCAACCTAAATCAAGTTTTAAGATTTACATCATACAAATATACATGTGAATACCTCCAATGTGTAATAATGCAATTAAGCAATAGTGGACCAAGAGACTTGTGCCATGAGACAGTCATTTGAACCTCAATGCCAAAAGTTGTATCCAGTCTGCCTAACAGGTGATTGAATGTATGTGTATGACTGGTCAATGTTTATTTCTTTTGTATATTTGTACGTGTTTGGGCTTTTTTTATCGTTTGTACCTTTGAATCTGGTGAGACTGTTTGAAGGAGGCACACTAAGTTCATTGTACTGTGTGCAATGATAATAAAGGCAATAATAATAAGAACAACAACAATAACAATTGAGGTTATTATAAAAGTACTCTTTGCACATGCTCATCTCAATTATTGCAAAAAAATCAAAAAGGCTTGTTTACTTTCAAAAGTACACTGCCAGAAAGAATAACTAACTTTTCCATATTCTTTCTAGCTGTTAACATTTTGCCAAAGGCTAATTGTGCACAGAAGCATCTATCTTTGATAATATTTATCTAAGATATTATCTGTCAGTATCTTAAGGCACTTCAGTTAGCAGGAAATCCTTACATACATTACATACTCTGTAAATGGTTGTCTAGTCAAGGGTCACTTGCTAAGCTAAGCATCTCACCCAGTTAATTTATTGAGAGACAACTGCTCAAACAACTAAAATTTTCCTCTAAATGGCACTGAGCAAAACTGTTGCTGTTTTGTATGTTCTATGACTGATATGGGACAAAAATATTAAAAAGTGTGCTTTTTCCTAACAATTATAACAGAATTCAAAGTAAAAATTTGTGTGCATTTTCTTAATGGGAGAAAAACATTTCACAAAACCATTAACTGAATGAGATTGTTGCTGCAACACGTTTGATGGAAGGAAGTAAGCCTTTACTGTCATTGTTCCAGCACAATGAAACTGCAAAAGCTACAACTGTAAACAATGCAAGTACACGAAGCAACAACGAACAAATAATATACGTCACACATCCTATAACGAATACATTCTATATACAGTATACATAAATAACGGACAGGAAATTATTATTCACTAAGTAACCATCATATATATGCTGGAGAAAGAAAAAAAAAAAACAGTTCTTAAAATGTAAAATTCTGATGGCCCAAGGATAATTGTAAATCGTTTAGTTTTACTTTTAATGCTCCTATACTGCCTGCCAGAGGGCAGTAGTGTGAAAAGTGAGTAGCCAGGATTGGAAGGGTCTTTAATGATTTTTCTGGTTCTGCAGAGGCATTGGGCACTGGAGATATCTTCAAGGGAGGGCAGAAAGCAGCCAATGATTTTCTCTGCTATGGATATTACCCTCTGCAGAGTTATTCTGTCTGCTGCTGTATATCCAGCCTACCATGTTTGAATACAGTAGGCTAAAAAAAGTTCGATGGTTGAGCAGCAGAAGGTCCACAGCAGCTGAACTGAGACAGGGGGAACGATGGCCCGTATCAGTTACAGATTAAATAAATTAGTAAGGACTCCTGCCAACTGGTTGGCACATGCTTTAAGTACCATGCCAAGTATGCTGTCTGGTCCAGCAGCTTTCCTCGGACTCACTAAGTCTTGAGCACCTGTCACACCTGAAGTTCCTGAAAAGTTAGTATGCCACTGCTGGGAGTTGGTGGGGGCAGAGTGTCAGCATGAGACAACGTTGCCTCAAAGGAGGTAAAGAAAAGATTTAGTTCCTCTACCAATTAGACATTAGCACAGATCAGCACATGTGTACTGCTTATGTAATTGGTTATTTGTTGTATATACTTGCCATACCTGCGTTGGGTTATTGTCTGTCAGATGGGCTTCTACCTTGCTCTTTTAGGCCATGATGGCAGTTTTTATGCCTCTCCTCAGACTTGTTCTAGCTGAACTGTACCAGGCCCTATCCCCTGTCCTGAAGGCAATGTCTCGAGTTCTCAACAGACTGAACCTCACTGGTCATCCATTGTTTTTGGTTGGGGCAGACCTGTATATGTTTATCCTCTGTAACCACATCAGTGCAGAAATTAATATAGCCCAGTACAGTTTCTGTGTGTTCCTCTAAGTCTAATTGTTAAAATATGGACCATTTTGTTTTTTCAAAATAGTTTTGCAGCTACGAGAGGGCTCCCTCAGGCCAGGTTTTGATAATATTTATGGTTAGCTTGATTTTCCTCTGGAGGGGCGTTTATGCTGGGATAAGGAACAGTGAATGATGGTCAAAAGAACCCCAGGTATGGGAAACGGAAGCATGCTTTAGGTTGGAATAAACACAGTCCAGTATATTCTTCCTCCTGGTGGAGCACTATACATATTGCACACATTTGAGGAGTATAGTCTTGGTAAATGATGCTGTATTAGAATATGCTTTATCACAGTAACCTGTTCACAGCCACCTTTTTCAGACAGGCAGCAACAACACTTTACCTGGAATGACTTTCACTCTTCTCTGTAATGAGGTCCTTTTAAAATCTGCTAAATTTTTGAATAAATCTTCATCACTTAGTCTGTCTCCCTCCTACAAAGAAAACTGAAATGCTTAGTTTTAACTTTGCCAATTACCATAAATTTCACAGTTTATGTTTGCTTAAATTTAAATATGCACTTTTATGCAAGAGGAAGAAAAAGGCAATCTCATGAAATAGCTAAATTACGTTTTACACCATTCCAGTTTAACAGCCAAAACTAATTGATTTTTAGGTACATTCAAATGATATGCGAAAAGCACCTAATATCACCATATCTGTCTGTCTGCATCAAACAACTCAGTTACTAGGGTGCAAATTTAGTTGAAATTTAGTGCACTTTTTCTTTAAGGAAATCTGTAACAAAAGGTTCATTTGTGTTGATATATCTCCAACTGAGCACAAAGTTTATTAACTCCCATTTCAAAAGCATTGGTGAATTTTCAAAATTATCTATCTTAAAACAGAAAAACATCCTAAGTTCAACCTCAATTACTGATTAATGCTTCAAACACATCAGTGGCTTGCAATAGTGAAGTATACAT
This sequence comes from Polypterus senegalus, assembly GCF_016835505.1. NCBI lineage: Eukaryota > Metazoa > Chordata > Cladistia > Polypteriformes > Polypteridae > Polypterus > Polypterus senegalus. The sequence goes on along the minus strand of NC_053160.1, from coordinate 69,659,511 downwards.
TTTTTCTTTAAATATATTTTCAATGAGGCTCTTCACATGAAATCTTCACCAGACATTGTTAATAACTCAGGAAATCCACAAATATAAAGAATTCACCACATTGAAGGCCATAAATACAGGTATATAATGAAGTGGAAATACACACACATTATTTCAATGCTTAGTGGAGAAGTCTTTATTTATAATGATAGCTTCAAGACACTTCCTGTATGAAGAAACCAATCGCCTGCAATGCTCAGGTGTGATTTTGACCCATTCGTCTAAAGTGACTGTCTTTAAATCTTGAGGTTCAGTGGGATTTAAGTCATGTGATTGACTAGACCATTCTAACAACTTGGTGTTCTTAATCTGAAACCAACTCAGAGTTTCCTTTGCTGTATGTTTAGTATCCTTGCCCTGCAGGAAGGTCCACTCACATCTCATCCTCATCATCCTAGTAGATGGAAACAGATTCATTTCAAGAATCTCTTGGTACATGGCCCCAATCATCATTCATTCAATTACAATTAGTGTGCAGGTACCATGAGATGAGAAACAGCCCCACACCATGATGTTTCCACCTGCAAAATTCACTGGTGGTATGCAATACCATTTCTCCTCCAATCATGATGTGTAGTATTATAGCCAAAAAGTTCAACTTTGGACTTTTCTGACCAGACTACATTCTTCCAGTATTTTAGGCTTGTCCAAATTTTGTTTAGCAAACATCAACATGCCTTTTTTTCAGTAACAGAGCATTGTCAGCTGAGCGCACATAGAGGACATGCCGGTGGAGTGCAGTGCCTATTGTTTTCTCTGTAACAATTGTACCTGCTGCCCCCAAGTCTTTCTGGGGCTCTTTCCAAGTGATTCTTTGCTCTTGTGCTAGTCTTCTGACTATCCTGCTGACTCCCTGGTCAGAAATCCTGCAAGGAGCTGCTGTGTGTGGCTGCTTGATGGTGGAGTGATGTTCCTTCCACTTGCGTGCAATGTCCCCAATGGTGCCAGTTCCATTGATATAGTTTGCAACAATCAGGTTATGAAGGTCTTGGGAGACCTTTTTGCTTTTTACCCATCATGACAAGTTTCTTGTATTACATCTTGGTAGCAAAACACCTTTCTATAGCCCATCAATGTGTACTAACCCAGCTCATGTCAATATGTACAGATAGGAGGTGAAATTACTTTCTAACTACTTTTTCAGGTTGTTCCTTGCCTTTCCTTGACAGCTTTTTCTTAGAGTGTTCAAAATATTTACCCTGTGTCATTCAACTTTATTATACATACCTTTATTTATGGCCTTTAATGTTGTGAGTTCTTTATATTTGTGAATTTCTTGAGTTAATAACAATGTCTGGTGAGAATTTCATGTGAAAAGCCTCACTGGAAATATATTTACTGAAAAAAAATGCTGACATGTTCAATACTTATTTTAGCCACTATAACAGATAAGTTAAATGATCCTCATAATTGTAAAAGTAAAAAAATGAAAGCAACAAAAGCAAACTGTTACTTGACATATCTAGAAATGAATGAAAGCGGAAAGTCACCCCCAGCATGGCTCTGTAAGCTCTTCTGCATGCAGAGAACAATCGTACTCTTTATGTACTCTGCACTAAATACAACCTCATGGCTGCATTATCTGCAGATTGTAATGAATCAATATTTCACAACACTATAACTTATATTGCAACTAACAAGATTAATACCAGTTTTAACTGCCTATCAAGCACTTTTTTTTTATGTTTAAGAAATATGAACTCTACTTTTACAAAAATATGAACTCTCACCCACAACAGATAATAGTATATCAATTGAAGTAATTTGTACATAACTTTAGTTGAAACCTGGTGCCTATGAAGCCAATTTCTGCCACCACAAGTCTATTTCAGTTTCTTTAATCGGCATAATATTGCTAATTATTATTTTAAAAATGCACTTCATTACAATTCTAACACATGTAATTACATTTTGTTATGAATTTTTTAATCAGTCCCTGTTACAAAAATATTCAATAAGCAAAACATTGTAATATATCTGTGTTTAATGAAGTAAACAAAAATGCTCTAGCTTTCGAAACAGTAGACCAAATCCCTGAATGCACCAAAATACTACACCATGTGTACATTTTCTAAATTGTTATATAGTGCAGTCATTCTCCAGACTTTGCCATTTGCTCTTTGCTGGCGTTTTCCTAGAAGTACTCCAGTTCTACTACCACATTCCAAAGTCATGAGAGCAAATTTAACTGCCAGCTCTAAATTGGCCTTGTCTGAGTGAGTGGGTGTGTGCATGAATGAACCCTGTCATGGTTTGATGCCTCATCCAGGTTTGGCTGCTAGCTTATGTGTAGTGCTCCTGAGATGTTCTCTAGCCCACAAGTGGACCAAGTATGCCTAATAATGAAGTCGTCCATGACTGAATAATATAGGCCTTTGTTTAACACCTAAGAGAAAAGAATTTTAAGAGTAATATCTATATCATGTAGGGCTTGGAGTTGATCAGAAGAATTGAAAAAAGGCACATAATTACACAATGGAGAAAGATGAAAATAGAAAACACAAAACGAATCCTCATTAAGCACTAAATATAAAGCAAGCAGCTAAATTAAACTGTTCATTTTATGAAATATGTCCCTCCATTATTACTTAAAGAAATATTACACAGTAGCTTTTTATTTATATTTGATTTTTTTATTCTACAGTATATGACAAAATACATAAATCCCCAGGTTTTTATAATTTAAAACTTTGTACCTGTTTACAGAAACTGTTAATGGTAAGAGTTGCTGGTTTGAACCCTGTTAAATTATACTGGTCATCAAAAGGATTCACTTTTTCAGAATTCTTTCTACTTGGTCCTAAGGTTTTTTTATCCCCAGTGATTTTTCCTAAAAGAGCAAATTAAAATAAAGTTTATGCTAACTGAAAATAAAACATAATTTCTTTACATAAAAGAATTTAATGGAAGACATTTTAAAAGTAGAACAAAAATGCATGTACAGTAATGTGATACAGTACCAAATAAAAATATTAAAAAGTATTAAAAACATAAAACATTTACTTGATATGAATACAAATACTTTGAATATTCTATTTTTCACTAGTTTCATGAATTAAAAAATGTGCTTACTACGTCATATAGCTTAAACAAAATTGTGAAAAATTCACAAGAGGTCACTTACCATTTATGCCATCTATGTCAGCAATGTCTCTGTCAATAGTGGCAGTGCTTATTACATTCATAATATTAACACTAGACCAAGCTACTGGCATTCGATATTTTCCAAGTCTCAGACAAAATGATTCAGCCTGATGTTTTAATTTTTCAAGCTTGTCTTTGTTCTAGAAATAAAGAAAATTCAAAATTTAATGATAAAATATGTTCAACAGGCAAAAAATATTTTATTATGGCTAAATATACAATAATAATGTTAACTGTTTATTTTACTTAAAACCTGGTTTATCAAGGTTCTTGCATCTAACCAAAAACAAACAGTTGACATCAGTCAATCAAACAAGTAGATTTGGAATATATATATAAAACTTTGGCCCAATATAACTAACATATATGGTGAATTCAATTAACCCAAAACCATTAAGTGTTATTAAACAAAGTCAGAGAAACAAAGTACAGTAATGTTTTACATAAATCCAGTTTATTCAATGTTGCAGTTCTAATTCTTTTTGTACCAGCAGAGGGAGCACAAGTTCCAACAAAATTTTGGGGTCTTCAAATTTTCTATGTATATTTTTCTAAGAACAAGTTCAGTGCTGCAGTATACAGATCAGTAAGTCTTTTGTACATCAAAGCAGCAGGCTGTGACATGTTTTTTTTTATAATAATTCCTCAACATATACACAACACTTGTTGTAAATAATATTCATATACAGTACACTGTATCTGGGAATGTCCACTTTATATTTATATATATATATATGTCTAACTGGTTAATAAAGAAAACGATTCCCAACAGCAGAATAATAATATAAACTAAAACAATCCTGCACATATATTCAAATCTGTATCTAATTTAAACAGGACTTAAGTCCACTGGTCTTTGAACTCTTCTTAGCAGGAATTCTTGCAGATCCAGAAAGTATGGAACTCACAGATACTACACCGATGTTACAAACATGAAAAAGTATAGAGATTATCAATGAAACGGCTTCAATTCCATAGTTGTTAATATTAATCTTTAATATTGTGCTGTAGGAAAAAAGCATGGTAGATACTGATAGCTTTGCATTCCTACATTAAAGGTATCTAGTTCAATCCAGGTGGTTTGCTGTGTGTTGGGTGAAGCAACGTTCTGTAATCAGTGCATGCGCCCAACCTCCTCTTCTTCCTCCTCCTAGTAAAATTATGTGATGTTTCATCTGTCACCAACTATTTTATCTTACACCATGGTATATCAATACATACTGAGCTTCACAGAAGCTCTGTATAAGGCTGGATTTTCAAGTACTGACAAAAAGGGTAAAAACTATGGGTGTGAAAAGGCAGAAAAATGTATCTGCTTTGATTAGGTCTCAAAATGGTGGAGTGCCCTCTTGGGGTTGGGAGCGAGATCCTGCCCCAACTGGAGGAGTTCAAGAATCTCGGGGTCTTGTTCACAAGTGAGGGAAGAATGGAGCGTGAGATCGACAGGCAGATCAGTGCGGCATCCGCAGTGATGCGGGCTCTGCATCGGTCTGTCGTGGTGAAAAAGGAGCTGAGCCGTAAGGCAAAGCTCTCAATTTACCAGTTGATCTACGTTCCTACCCTCACCTATGGTCATGAGCTATGGGTAGTGACCGAAACAACAAGATTGCAAATACAAATGGCTAAAATGAGTTTCCTCCGCAAGGTGTCTGGGCTTTCCCTTAAAGATAGGGTGAGGAGCTCAGTCATCCGGGAGGAGCTCAGAGTACAGCCACTGTTCCTCCGCATCGAGAGGAGTCAGATGAGGTGGCTCGGGCATCTGATCAGGATGCCTCCTGGACACCTCCCTGGTAAGGTGTTCCGGCCAATCCAACTGGGAGGAAGCCCCAGGGATGACCCAGGACATGCTGAAGGGACTATGTCTTCCGGCTCGCCTGGGAACGCCTTGGGATTCCCCTGGAAGAGCTAGAAGAAGTGGCCGGGGAGAGGGAAGTCTGGGCATCTCTGCTCCAGCTGCTGCCCCCGCGACCCAACCTCGGATAAGTAGAAGAGGATGGATGGATGGAAGTGCTTAAAACGAAAGTGCATGGCAAATGCCTAGCCAAAGCATAAGAACCATTATCAAATCAATTTTGTAAGTCAAACTTTTAGGATGATAGTTATTAGGTGCAAATCTATATGGATGAGAGAGAATTACGTTTGCACACTGAAGAGGACAACTAAGACTTCCTTCAATAATGGTAGAGTCTCATAAAAAGTAGTATGTTTTTTGTGAAAATTCTTTGGATAAACACTTACTGGTACCAAGTTTATGAGCAATGTCTATATATAAATGTTTGTGCAGGTACAGTCTCTACTGTAGGTTTTGTTTTCTTTTTGGACTGATAACTTACTGGCCACAACTGAAAGGCACTTCAGTAGATATTTTTTTAATATAAAATTAATAAATCCTGATTCAATTAACAAGAGCAAATGACAGCGCACCACAATTGTGAAAAAAAAAAACAGTTAAATAATCCAATTAACATTGGAACTGGCTACAGGAAATTTAATTATTAAAATGTAATTGTTAATCAAATTTACTGAATTATCCTTCAAATAGAAAATGACAGGTTTCATTCTAAATAATTGATAACATACTCCAATCTTTCTAGTTATATTAAAAAAAAATTATTCATTTATTTTATTTTATCTGCAGGAGGGTTAAAACACTTTCCTTTATACACAAATTCATAGGCAAACATTATTCACAAAAACCTCCTACCTTGGCTACCTCACTCAGTGTCATGTAGGGTTCTACACAATCACTAATCTCTCCTTGCTGAAGAACTTTTTCAATCTGCAACAAAATAAAGACAGAACATACATTAAAATATAATGTATTTTATGATTTGATTACTGTAGATACTCGCGTATAAGTCGAAAAAATGTATGCCTTAAAATTCATTCAAAAAAACAGTGTCGACTTATCCGCGGGACAACACAATTTTCCATAGAATATGGGTAATGGTACAGTGCTTTTATTTAAAACAATCTAAATCAGTGTTCAAAGTAAACAGTGTAGTGATTCAGAAGAACTCTTCATTAAATAAATAATCCACAAAGCAAACGTAGAGGTTTAAAAATCAATAAAATAGAAAAACAATCTTTTAAAAACCCGGCCTAGCACCCAGGCTACCACACAGCTTCCAGCGAGCGCTCGTTCACTCGCTCGCCCACTCACACACCCTCTCTCTCTCCTGCTTTCTCCAGCCCCCTCTGTCTTTCTTTCACTTCCTTGTTTTTTTTTTTTACTCCGTTTTGGCTTCCACGCCTGCGAGCACTTATTTACTCGCTCGCCCACTCGCACACCCACTCTCCCCCTCTCTCTCTCTCCTGCTTTCTCCAGCCCCCTCCATTTTTTTTTTAACTCCGTTTTTCCTTCCTCTCTAACTGACTCGCGCTTCTCTTTATATGCAGAGAGGACATAGCAGCTGCAGCACATTAGCCACAGGAACAATCACGGATGTGGGCAGTCCCTCACCTGTGCACTAGGTGAGAAACGCCCACACCGCAGATCGCCCTGCGGCTCGCTAAGTCGCGAGCGTGGCGATTATTTATTTAAAAACTAAAACAGCCTTTGCTAAGAAATCTGTGGACCCATAACACCACATAAGCCTTTGTTGGAATTTCAAGCATCGGCTGGCAGGTGTACGCGGTTTATGAACAGATATGGGCTGTGCCTTCGTCAGCAAACAAAAATCACGCAGAAGCTGCCGAAAAATCTAGAAGAAAAGGTCAGTTCCTTTCATAAATTTATTATCAAGCAAAGAAAAAGGCATGACTGATCCCAGTAACATTGGTAACATGGATGAAACGCCAATGACATTTGATATGCCGGGGAATCGAACTGTAGCAGGTATTGGTGAGAGGACCGTACTTATTAAGACAACGGGCCATGAAAAAACCCAAGTTTTACCCTCGACTTATACGCGGGTCATAATAAATTTCGTAATTTATGGCTTAAAAAATACACTCGACTTATCTGCGAAGATCGACTAATACTCGAGAGTCTATGGTAATCTAAATCAGAAATACGAAGCATGTTTTAATCATCATTCATCCATTGGCAACTAATTCTATTACATTACGCAGGATTGCAAATTGTCAGAGCCTATAATGGAAATTTTGGGCTCAGGAGATACTTCTGGTGTAAACATAAGTGCACTACAAAGCACACAACTGCATAGACTCACTCATTGTTTTTACATGACACAGTATGGCACTCGTCACTAATTAGAAATGGATGTTTATTACAACAAACATTACTAGCTATTTACAGTACTCCAAAGTAATTAAATCAACATCTATTAAAATTAGTATCTGTTAAAATGAATCTATGATGTGAGCATAAATGTGAGATTTTAGCATATCAAACACTTGTACTATTTTACACTGCATTAAGCTTTTCCATCTGCTTTCCTCATCTGTAACAATGTGTTAACAATCTTTGTTTTGATATAAATCATCTTATACTGAGTATTTCCCGCTAAGAATACCATAAAGCCAAATAAATAATTCACTGCACTGAGGAGATATTACAAAAGAAAAGCAAATGCAGACTAAATAGTTGAGAGAATATGAAAATGAACGACACTTCCACTACTTGAGAGTTGAAATTTACAATTACAGTGGTACCTTGAGATACGAGTGCCCCAACGTATGAGTTTTTTGAGATACGAGCCGCCACTAGGTCGATTTTTTGCCTTGAGTTACGAGCCACAATTCGAAATATGAGCCATCAAAGAGCTTGTCGCCACACATTCCGAGAAACTGACAACAGAGGAGTTGACAGAACTACAGACGCAGCAACATACGGAGGTTCTGCAGGAGATCGGTATCGCGGAGGAGGTTATCTCTTAAAGTGAGATAAAGGAAGTGTTTAAAATCTGGGAAAACGTTTCGAACTGTAAAGAAAAGAAACACCCTGAAAACTGCAACTGATCGTGCAGCGGTGCTATTTAATGACACTTGCCCTTGACTTACTGAAAAGAAACACCCTAAAAAGTTGCAACTGATTGTGCATCGGCGCTATTTAATGACACTTGCCCAACACTTGACTTTATTAAAAAGAAACCCTGAAAAAGTTGCAACTGATCACGTAGTGGTGCAATTTAATGGCACTTGCTTAACTCATTTCAGAAACATTCTAAAGGGGAGGACTAAACAAAGCTCCTTGGACAGGATTCTATTGAAACGCGCTGAGAATGAAAGTGACAAAGTGAAAGTGACAAAGCATGGCAAAAAAGAAAAAAACTAGTGAAGAAGAAAATTAAGTTAAGCAAAAGTGAAGTGAAGGAAAAAAACATTACAGTACGCTAATCGGCTTCACCAACATCTGTTTATTTCTTTAGATTCTCTTTTATGCATTAGGTTTTATTTTGTAATATTTGTTCATTATAAATACATTTTTCTTATGGTGAAAACATTAAACAAAAAACTGGGGTGGTTTTTTGGGGGCTGGCACGAATTAATCTCATTTCAATTAATTACAATGGGGAAAACTGATTTGAGATACGAGCATTTCGACTTACGAGCTCGGTCACAGAACGAATTAAACTCGTATTTCAAGGTATCACTGTATATGAAATGCCTGGATGACACCATCATTTTCAGTCTTTTAGAAATACTTGGGGGCTTTGCCCATGTTCGCTTCGCTCACTAACCCCTCCCCCCGTCGGCATTTCACGCCGTTGTGAAGAGGGGGGCTGAATGCACCCCAAGGAGACACATTCACTCCTCCGAAACCACGCTTAAACGGTGATACAATGGGATACAAATACATTTTTTTCTAACTCCTCTTTGCTCGATCAACTGTTGGCTTGCTGCTACTGTTTCGCCGCAGGATCTGGGCTTCGCTCGTCTACCCCTTCCCCAGCCCTCCAGCGCTACATGCTTCCCTGCAATATTATCTGAACTTCGCTCACATTCCAATTCCCACCCCCCTTCATGCGCCGTTGTAAAGAGTGTGACTGAATGCACACCAAGGTGACGCAGTCGCTCCTCTGAAACCCCTCTTCAGTGGTGATACAGTGGGAAACAAGTAAAAGTTGTTTTTTTTACCTCCTCTTTGCTCGATCAGCTACTGGCTTGTTGCTGATCTCGTTCCGAGTGATCGGCATTTTGGGCGGTGCTTTAAACATTTAAAAGCCTGTACAGCACCTGTATTTTTGTCCTCAAACACTATGAGATCTCTTTTCGCATTTCCATTATTTAACCAAGTAATATTTTCCGTTTGTTTGTGCCAATGTGATCTTTTCACTCATTTTTTTGAGACTTTTGAATTTTCTTACTTCCATTATCTCTAACCTGCTCTGCATGTGTATCATGGGACTTGCTTACAAAGGTTGTATGACGTGATGTGCCTGTCTCGCGGGATGTGAAAGTGTCTCTCTTAATAAGATCTCTCTTCAAAAGTCTCTCTGTCTCTCTTCCAAAGTGTCTCTTTGTCTCTCTTCAAAAGATTACATCTCGTCGCCGGTAAAAAGTCTCGTCCCAAGATTTTTTTATATAATAGAGAGATTAAAATGAAGTCAGTTATGATGTGATGGATTGCTCAGTGCTGACTGGGGTAGAAGGGACTCTGCTATTGCAAAGAACTGGAGAAGACTCTATTGCAAAAAGCTGGGGATATAAGACATAATGATAAGCATCTCAAGAAATTTAAAGTAGACTAGAGAATGAAGAACCCTTCCACCTGCTTGCTGACAGCGAGCATAAAGATGTCACAGCAAAAGTTGTTCTGGAAGTTTTCACTTCATTGACTACATGAACTCCTCAATGCTGACAGCTAAAAACAAAGAGACATCAGAAGGGATTTTTGGGGCCAATTCTTACTTTCAGAAATGGCCAGGAGCAGTCGCAAATCTCTGACCTAATAACTGAGTTTAATACATGACAAAGTGCTGTGATACCGTAAGTTACCAAAGAAATTTATTAAAACTATCTGTGGACGTTCAAGAGGACTCTGTAAAATTGTGTCCAGAGGCCACAATAGAGCAGTAGGTACCAATAGGGATAATTCCAATCTGTGTCTGCAGAGAACAACTGGGCTAAAAGCCAAGCCATACTGAGTTAACAAGATCTGAGCTGGGGCAAGGTCTCATTTGGCAGGAAGTAGTGTGGTAAGAGTCCTGTGAAAAAGAATGTGAGATCAGACAGAAGAAATGATGTGCTTCTTTACTGAGAGTTCCGGCAAGTGTTGGTGAGTCACCCTAATGGTTATCCAGGATATTGCAACCTGTGGTAGGTGGACCCAAAGGGGCAACCCTTTTCATTCCCATTAATTACATATTTTTTTGTGTTTCTTCCTTCAGTCTCCTCTCGCTTATTTTTGAATTAATAAACCAAATATTTTGACTTGTCCTGCTCACCTGCTCATTCCTCTTTTTATTTAATTATGTATTTGTAGCCAGTGGAAGCCATATAGTGCAAATAGGCCTTTTACAACAAAACTGTCTGCAATCATTAAAGGAACAGTTACTAATGTAATCATGTTACAAAGAAATATAATTTTAACAATTATCAATGTCATTTTCTTAACATAGGCAAGAAGAAAAATGAAGCAAATTACCTTGATGACAAGATAAATATCAGGAGATGGGTATGTAATGGAAAAAATAGCAGATTTAGCAAGGCTGGAGGGGGCAATAGATGGTACATGAGAGCGAAGGAATCCTTTAAACTGATCAGAGTTCAGGTCACAGTAACAATTTTCAGAAATCTAAAAAAAATTGAAATTGCATTAATAAATGCTAACTGCTAACACAGTGCTAAATCATCAAACCCCCATAACTGACAATACTCACCCAAAACAGAAAACTAATGAATAAAATTTAAAAACTGCGTACAAAGTGACATGTTTTTGTTCCATTCTAAATAACTTTATATTGTGTAATATTCAATAACTAACTCTTTAACATCCCATTTGTTAACATTTTTCTTCTCTTGAAAGTTAAATTCAAACTCATAAAACAGGGGTGACTAGCATATTCAAAATACTGTACAGTACTGTACTTCTCTTGTTATTCTTTATCTCACACTGTTAAATATTAAGTATTAATTAGATCAGGTATATAATTTGCTTCTATAATGCATGAAGTACAACAGCAAAAATGAGCTATCACTTAAAAAAGTTATCTGACACATTTGAATCTTTTCCTTTCAAAGAACAGCATTATATGCTGCATAATGAGATCTGGATAAGTAAGCAATAAACACCAAATTAAACTATAACCTGACTATCTTTTCAGTTTTTAAACAAAGAGTCTAACTGAAGTAAAGTGCTTACCTTCTTCTTTTCTTTTAAATCATACAAGGCCAGGGTTATAAACAATGGCTCTATTTCAATGTCAAACCTATAATTAAAATATAATATTTAGATTGTGAGAAAAACATCTTAATTATAATTAAAATATTTTATGTAGTTGAAATTAGCAAGAAATTATATTGATTACTACCAATGCTGCATGACATTAAAATAAAAACATGTATTAAAGCAACTTATTAAAGAACAACCTCTTTAAAATTGTAAAGTGGAAAACAAAATTTATAAGTAATAATGATGCCAATTCACATTGTAAATTATTATTATTTTTTTTAACTTTATTAATCCCAAAGGAAATTACTTGGTTTTTGCATACCCTTGGGGTTCAAAGCGCAGGGTCAGCTATTGTATAGCACCCCTGGAGCAATTGAAGGTTAAGGGCCTTGCTCAAGGGCCCAGCAGAGACTCTTTTGGGAGTTACGGGGATTCGAACCGGCAATCTTTGGGATACCAGTGCAAATCCTTAGTCTCAGAACCATCCCTCCGCATAATTATTGCTTTCATTATTAGTACTTAGTACTTTTTCTTAACATTTGCTGATAATTTCAAAATGTTAATTTGTACTGTCATAAACCAATATGATGATTTATGAACAATATTGATTTCAAGCCATTTGAATCATGCTAAATGTTGACATTTAAACTGTCCATTTACATAACAGTAAACACTGATGGTCGAACTGTTGATTAAAAGATGTGGGTAAATCCTGCAGCTCTTACTTGAATAAGACCAGCAGAATTTAAATACACACGTTTTTTATAAATAATCTTGTTACCATTTGGGAATTCCACACTACAGTTCTCCTTCTGAATCTACAGCTATATACATTTAAGAGTATACACTCTTAAATACATCAAATAGTTGTGCACTTGTCCAAGGGCTGACTTTTCCATCTAAACCTGAGTCTGAATATACAATTGATCCTCTTATGCCCTACTTTAAAATTTTGTCCTCTCTCATTTGCTAACTTAGCAATTTTCTGCTAATCTCTGAAATATATTGTTTGTAAGTAAGAGTTTGAATCTAGTTATTTATTTTATAACAAAGGTATTTAATTATTTCAGACTTTAAATTTGTAAACATGTAATTACACAGCAAACATATAAAACAGAAACCTGTGGTGACAAAATTCTAACCACTGGCAACACACAGAGTTAAAAACTATGCAATTTGTTTGACCAGTAACTAATCAATCTTCCCAGAGTTTTCTGGCTCAAAATTCTTGCTGGACCTCTGGGTGCATCAGACAGAACAAGACACATACTGCTAAGCACACATTTCTCTGCTTTTACATTGAATACATCAGCTTGTGCAAACACATTAATTAAAATTCAACAGAAGTATAAATTTGCCTTCAAGAACTCCTGTGTGTAGTAGGGGTTTACAGCTAAACAATCACTCCCTGGACTGCTCCTGCAAAGGAAAAGAACCACTCACCATAGCATCCCACAATGTAAAAGACAAACGATCTTCTCTCTCAACTGCTTTAGTTTAATGGATGGCAACATAGGTAATACTGCACTGTAGCATGTGGGCAGGGCAACACAGACTGTAGACTTTCAAAATTGTCAAATCAGTTTTGAACGTTCAAACTGCAATACACATTAATATACTGTACACTAAAATTAGATATAAAAGTGATAGCCACAAATAAGGATATACAGTATACAGATCTCATTCAAAAGCAAAGTACATTATTTTACCAGTAAAAGCAATAAGTTAATTATTACTTTACAACTTGACATTTGATATGAATTCTGAAGCCTGTATGTTCTTTTGGACAGTCTGGAATTGGCCGTATTTCCACAGCATCCTCCTACAAATTGAAAAAGAGACAAATTACTTTTTTACACTTGACAGACCTTAGGTAAACCACTTTTTCAAAATATCCCTTATATTAAAGTACTGTATGACCCTCTGCAACGTAAGAAATGGAGCAGGTGCCCCACAGAAAGCAGCCAATCAATCCCTGCAACTGGAGAAATACTGCTTTCAGAAAACATTGCAACATATTCTTATTCTCTCTCTCTCTCTCACACACACACACACTATATAAAAGCATGAGATGAACCTTTTCCTAGACACACAGACACAAAGTTTATGCTTGACATAGTTTCAGCTATTTCTAATATATACTACAGATAGCAGGAGAGGTCAATTTGTTTAGCACTGTTGCCTTAAAGTTCCAGGTGTTGGGGTTGTCCATGTAGGACAAACACGGACTGTAAAATTAATGGTAAAAGTGGATCCTGAAAGCAGATGGATGGATTCATTGGCAGAGTTAACTAACAAAGATTACTAAGCCCAATATTGAAAGACAACACGAAAAACTGAACACTTAGCAATACCAATGGAGGTAATTGTGCTCTGAGCCTATAAATAAGATTACCAACCTGTACATACACTTTGCAAGAATAGTAACTAAAGTAAGCATTTATTATATTTTTAGCAATAATTCTTTTAACTGTAAAAGACATTAAAATGTGGTACTGGTCAAGTAATTAAAGCATACACTAACGCTTGATGTTTGGCATATTTACCTTTCAGACTTTAAAAGGTTAAATCTTCTGCTTTTTTAAACATGACTAAGTACTGTGCAATGACTGTCTTTTTCATACAAGTCCTAACAGACACTTTAATTCAAGCTTTTAGAGTCTTTAAAAGGAGGAGGTCAAATAAAGCCATTGTCAAATCACTGTCAGACAAGAAATGCATTATAGAGTTTAAGAGAACAGAGGCAAAACCATAATTTTCTTAACAGAGTATTTAAAAGAAAAGATTTTTATGAAATGTCTTTATATTGCTACAGAATCTGAATGCTGTTTTAAATCACTCAGCAATCTTTTATAACAAGGCTGCCATGATGAGACTGGTCACAGTCACCTATACAGTAAAACCTTGATTATCCGTTAGGGGTCGGGACTGAGGCTGTGATGAATAAGAGAAAAGACGGATAATAGAACAGCTACTTTAAAAATTTTATACTGTAGATTAGCGAATAGACACATTTATTTACAAAATAAAATATAATATAGTATTAACAAAACTAATTAATTCATATAATATTGTAACAACCAGCATAATAAAGAAACCCAACTCAGAAGTACTACAGTTTTCTATGTTTTACATGGAGTCTTTGTTCGGTAACAAATGGTGCCTGTCTTATACTCTATTATCCGGAATATGGAGCACACCTCCAAAACAATAAAGGAAAGCCTTCCCTACCACTTAGCTCATCGCCTGCCCCTAACATTCTTTTTTTTCTATACCGCAAACACCTGCTTATTGTCTCTGTGACGATGCGGGTCTTGCTCCATGCTCCCATCTCACTTATGGGAGCCTCTTGAACCCAACACCATCAGTAATGTAACTAGATGAGCTGGACGATAAGGAAGTGCAAAGGGGATATAGTGCTTTTATTAAAAACAACAAAAAAACAGTGCCCATAGTAGTGCAGTGCTCTCAAAGTGTTTCAGTAAATAATCCATAAAAAAGGTAAAAATCCCAAACAGTTAAAACAAGGCTAAAACGAAATTAATATCCAGCAGCAGACATTGGGGTCACACCAGCCAAGCACAGCTCCTTCCCAGTCTCTCCAGCTCACCCAAGGCATGCTCAGCTGAAGAGACTTCAGCAGTCGCGGTCCTCTTACTACCAACCCCCATCTCAGCTGCCTCCACCGGCGTCTGCCAGACCACTTGGGGTCGGTAGTCCTCCTGTTTTCCTTCTCGCTTATGCAGTCGTCCCTGGCGTGGACTCCTCCACAATCATACCCACTCTTCCACATCATCAGTGGCCGTGATCCATCCCTCGATCGCCAATCCTTCGCTCCATATGGGACTCCTGACTGCGCTGACCTCCCTCTTTCAGCTGGCTGGTTCGTCCGCTCACTATCACTGTCCAATGGCACACTCTCGCTCTCCAATGCTTTCTTTCGTTTTACTTTACATCTCCTCCCTTTGTTTCTCTGTGCCGGCCCGTTCTTATATGACTCCGTGGGCGCAGCGTCTCAATCACGCAACGCAGGAAGCTGATTAAGCAATTGAAAATGATCGCACCCTCATGTGCAGGTGCTATTCACCCCAATTATCTCATCAACTCCCTGTGGCTGCCAGATCGCGCCCACAGAGACAGACACGCTGAAATGGATTAATTAAAATCTGGCTGTTCTTTTGAAGCTGCAGACCCGCTATACCAGATTCCTTCCCCCCTTAAGCCATCAGTTGCACTGGGTTGGTGGTGGTGTGGAGGCTTCCCATGCAACTTTAAAGTGTGGGCGTGGTAGTGTGGTTGGAGAGGTTCCCGGGCATGATATGGGCTTGGGCATTTCCATACTGAAGTGCACAGGTGTGGGATAGCCCATGTCTGTAATTGGTGCCCGGAGCTGCTACTCACCACACCTGTGCCACTTCCTCATTATAAATAGAAGTGCGAGTGCAGAGGAGGGTTCTAAAAAGAAAACGACAGAGATTAAGACAGAAGAAGGCTGGAGAAGGAGAGAAGTGCAAGCTGGAAGATTGCATACAGCTGGTAGGAGAGCCCCCTGTGGAGGAGTGTTAGGCCGACAACTGAGACGGGGGGCAGAATGAAGCGGTCACTCCAGGTAAGCAGTTTGGAGGAGCTGGGGTGACCGGCAGAGTGGATGACTCACCATGGAAGGCAGCGACAGTCAGGGAGGCTTGAGAGAGTTGAGCCCCAGCGTAAGCACCCTGGCTGCTGAGGAACCCAAATCTCGCTCCAGCTAGAGCTCTATGTAGCCAGAGTAGAAGACAGCTGCACCAGCAGATAGGGCAACTCCCCTGTTGCAGGGCCCATATGGGAGAAGCACAGGAGCCACTAGGTAGAAAGAAGAAACCCACCAGGTTTTAAAGAAGGGACTGCTT